>NC_052050.1:62702112-63039612 GCF_903992535.2 Arvicola amphibius | reverse complement strand
TCTCTTTCCGAGGCGTTCGCTGCCTCTAAGGGGTAAGGACTCACTTGGACCCACTGCGGGTGCTCTGGCCAGGCAGCATTTGGGCCAAGGTCACCGGAGTGGGCCCAGGAGCCATGCACAGGGGGCAGTCAAAGAACCCTTGGCAGCATCTGCCAAGTCAGGGCCGACGTATTAAGAGACCGCTTCCCCGGAGTCCCGCAACCCACGTCGCCAGCGTTGTCAGGCCGTCTGGCCGCATGGCCAGGCCCCATGTGCTCCACCTGCGGTAGCTCTTGGGCACTGGCCCTTTAAGGCTCCTTCCCACCACCCCCGCCCTCCCGAGTTGCATCAGGCACGTGCTCGCCCCCGTCCGCTTGCCGCGCCGCGGGAATGGACGCCGGGGGGGCGGGGAGGGGGCGGGGTTTTCCGCCGTGCGCGAGCCCGCCCGCCGCCGCTCCGTCCCTCCCCTCGCGCGCCGCGTCCCGAGGCGCGCGCCCGCCCGCCGCCCGCCGCGGATCGCGTGGTCTGGCTCGGCTCTCCGCGCCGCTCCCCCCCGGGCCGTCCGCACCGCTGCAGCCCCCCGAGCCGCCCCGGGCCGGGGGCGGGGGGACGCAGGCCGGGGACCGAGACCAGCTAGGCCAGCTAGGCGCGCCGGAGCCCTCTGCTGCCCGGCGCGCCGCTCCGCTCCGCGTTTGCCCGCGCCGCCCCGCGTCCGCGCGGCCCGGGCCCCGGCGCCCCGCCAGCGGCCTCGAGCGGGGCCCGCGGCGCGCCCGGCCGCTTCGCGCAGATGGCCACTCAGGTAGAGCCGCTGCTGCCGGCGGGTGCCGCGCTGCTGCAGGCCGACGAGCACGGCTTGGCGAGGAAGAAGCCCGTGCCTGACGCGCAGGCCGAGCCGGGCCCGAGCGACGGCGGCGGCGAGCCCGACGGCAGCGTCCGCAGGCCAAGGCCCGCCTGCGCCAGGCCCAGCCGCGACGGCGCGGAGCGCGAGAGCCCGCGGCCACCCGCAGCCGCCGAAGCCCCAGCGGGAAGCGACGGTGAGGACGGCGGCCGGCGTGACTTCGTGGAGGCGCCGCCGCCCAAGGTGAACCCGTGGACGAAGCACGCGCCGCCGCCGACCGCGGTGAACGGACAGCCGCCTCCAGGTGGGTCTGCTCGTCGCGGTATTGGCCCGCGCGGTGACGCGGGCGTTTCCCTCGGTGCGGGGCTGCCGGGGCAGCAGCGGTTGGTGGCAACGGCGCGCCTCGGGCCTAGCTGGCCGGACCGGGCCGGGCGGGGCCGCTCGGTGTGCTCCCGGTGTGCCCTGTGTTCCCTGCGTGCTGCCACCCCGGGAGTGCGTGTTCAGTGAACATGTGTCACGGCACCGAGCGGGGCCCGGCTTTGAACTTAGCAACTTTGCGCCTCGGGGTGCCGGGTGAGGCGTGGGGAGTGCGGGCTCCGGCGTGCGTCGGAGCCGGTGGCGGCCTGCGGCGACGCGAGGGGCGTGTGTGGTGGCGAAGGAGTGGCCGGGCCGGTGCGGGGCGGGCGGGTGACAGTTGGGCGCCATGCGCCGCGCCGGGGCTGTTCGCCGCGCTCGCCGGCCTGGGCTGCGCGCGGGGCTCCCCTCCCCCTCCGAGTCCGGACGGGAGGTGACTAGGGAATCCCAACTGAGGGCGATCGGCTTGGTCAACGACGGGCACACGCCTCGGGTACAGCCTTAGGGGCACAGAGGATTTCCGCCTGTGTGTTCTCGTGTTCGTAGTGAGCGTGGCCCTGGAGTTTGACCGTCCGAGTCCCTATACTTTATTTTTTTTTAAACTCCCTTACACCGTGGGCACCGAGGAAGTCGGAGCTAGCCGCTTTCAGGTTCCAGAGTGCAGGAAAGTGCAGGTCTAGCCCTGGGGGAACCCAGCATAAGCCCATCCTCAGCAGCACGTTGGTTGCCCTTTCGATTTCTCTTAGGGTTTCTTCATTAGGAGGAGGGCACATGGGGTGGGGGTGTGCTGTAGTACTAGTGTTCTCTTCCTCTCCTTCCCTTCCAGAATCCTCTTATGCAAGGGGCAGTGCTGAAACCTCCATTTTCTTTCAGATCCTCGCTCTCCACCCACAGAGTGGGGGAAACAACTTTTAAGACGCTCTTTGGTCCTGCCCCTCTTTAAACCCAGAGGTATAATCATCCTCTCGGGAGCCGCGCTCCTCAGAAGTTTAAATGAGGCTGTTCACTCAGGCCGCCGCTCTTAGCTACTGGTGAACCTGCCTTGTGGGTTTTAAATCAGCTGTGACATCAGGCAGGATTGGGTGCCTGAGCTGGCATTTTGTGTAAAGCCAAAGGCCCTTGGTAGCTTGCGTCACTGGGGTTATTGATCGTGGGAAGAAGACAGTTTGGCTGGCATCTCAACTTTCCCTCCGGATAAAGCCAGTCACGATTTAAGTGACCAAAGAACAAATTCTATGTAGGGTATATAAGTTCTGTTCCCTTTTATATATTTTATTTATTATTTTGGCTTTTTGAGATAGGGTTTTTCTGCGTAGTTCCGTCCTGGAACTTGCTCTGTAGACCATGCTGGCCTTGAACTCACTTGAGTTCCACCTGCTTTTGCCTCCTGAGTGCTGGGGTTAAAGGCATGTACCACCACCGCGGGCCTGTCCTGATTTTGTTTGATTTTTATTTTCTTGGGATCTTAAAACAAGAGAGTGACTACCGGTTTGCTTAGGATCTTTGAAATAGTCTTTTGGCAGACTACTGGAATTAATCCAGTGGCTTCTGAGTTTAAGCTTGTTAAGGTCTTGATGCGTAGTAGAGTGAATTCTGTGATTGGGTTGTCTGCGGGTAAGGGTTGGTCGTGCCCTTATTTCGTCAGCCAGTGGGATCTGTAGGTCCTTTTTCAGCCCTGGTTTTATTTGCAGACTGGACACTAGTGGAGTGACTGTGGTCTTGGGATTTTGTGTTCTGTGATGCATATGTTCTTGGGAGTCTACAGAAATGAGTGTCTCATAAGCAAGCTAAGCCTTTCAAAGCTTGCTACAAATGCCTATTTTTAGCTTCCTTTTGGCTCAGATGCTGGTGTTTTAGTTCTTCAGAGACACAAGCAGTACTAGTAATGTTTTACCATTTCTTTCCTCCCATGTGGAGTTCTCAATCTAGTTTAAACTTCCAAGTCCTAGGTTTGTAGTTTTTTTGGAGGATGGGTGAGGGCATGGTCTTAATGTAGCCTACGGTGGCTTAATACTTAATTAAGCCGGGCGGTGGTGGCGCACGCCTTTAATCCCAGCACTCGGGAGGCAGAGGCAGGCGGATCTCTGTGAGTTCGAGGCCAGCCTGGTCTACAAGAGCTAGTTCCAGGACAGGCTCTAAAAAAGCTTCAGAGAAACCCTGTCTCGAAAAACCAAAAAAAAAAAAAAATACTTAATTAAAGGTGGTCCTGACTCCTTATTCTCCCACCTCTGCTTTCCCATTCATGAGATTGCAGGTATATAACACCATACCTGGCTTTAGGTTTGTAGTTTTTGTTGTGTTTTTTTTTTTTGTTTTTTTTTTTTGTTTTTGAGACAGGGTTTCTCTGTAGCTTTGGAGCCTGTCCTGGAACTAGCTCTTGTAGACCAGGCTGGTCTCGAACTCACAGAGATCCACCTGCCTCTGCCTCCCGAGTGCTGGGATTACAGGTGTGCGCCACCACCGCCCTGCATTTTTGTTGTTTTTGAGACTGGTTTCTCTGTAACTGCCCTGGCTTGGCTATCCTGAGACTCACTTTGTAGACCAAGACGGCCTTGAACTCACAGAGATCTGCCCGCTTCTGCCTCACTGCTGTGATTAAGGGTGTATGTCATCATGCCCGGCAGGTTTGTAATTTTAAATTTTGGGATTTGTCCTTTAGGACACCCTTCCTAACAGTATTATTTACATTCTTTTTCCCTTATTCAAGCCACACACCCTCTGAGTCTGTAGAGTGCCTGTGTGGGAAGAGATGCGTAGGTTCGGTGCTCAGACTGCACGTGTTCACAGTGCCATCTGTACCCCTTGTTAGCAGTGTGTCTCACTTTCCCCATTTGTACATCAGGTTAATTTATGATGTTCCTTCCTCAAAGAGCAGTAGTGAGCATTCACTGACAACTGACACTGCGTGATTAGTCTAGAGCAGTGGCTCTCAGCCTTCTAATGCTGTCACCCTTCAACGAGCTCCTCATGATGTGGTGACCCCCCAACCCATAAAACTATTCTCATTGTACTTCATAACTGGAATTTTATTACTGTTATGAGTCGTAATGTAAATATGCTTTCCAGTGGTCTAAAGGGACCCATGTGTAAGGGTTCGTCGACCCCCAAAGGGGTCATGACCTACAGGTTCAGAACCATTGGCTTAGTGCCTGGGAGATTATAGGACCTCAGGAACTTTTATCTGATCTGGATCTCCATCTTTATTTTTACTTTTTTTTACTTGTGAAAAGAAAGCAGTTGCTGGGCGGTGGTGGTGCATGCCTTTAATCCCAGCACTTGGGAGGCAAAGGCAGGCTCCAAAGCCACAGAGAAACACTGTCTTGAAAAACCAGAAAAAAAGAAAAGAAAGCAGCTAAAGATGCACATGTTTTGTTTTTGTGTATAGCTCAACACCCCCACAAGAAACACGGATTGCTTTAAGGTTAACCTTTTAACTGGGCATGGTGGTTCACACCTATCTTCCCTTATCCGACAGAAGGATGGCTGACTGACTGTTCAGAGCAAGCTTCTGGAGACAATTATTTTTGGTTTTTTGAGCTAGGGTTTCTCTGTAGCTTTGGAGGCTGTCCTGAAACTCTATAGACGAGGCTGGCCTTGAACTCTGGTGTTCGGCTTGCCTCCTCAAAAAAAAGTAAAATAACTTTTGACTCAGTGAGTTGATACACCCTTGTAATAAAAATTCACAAAATTTTAAATTTTTACCCTTTCTTTTTGAATGCAAAGCATATATATGAACAGCTTATTTTTTAAATATTTATTTATTATGTATACAATATTCTGTCTGTGTGTATGCCTGAAGGCCAGAAGAGGGCACCAGACCCCATTATAGATGGTTGTGAGCCACCCTGTGGTTGCTGGGAATTAAACTCAGGACCTTTGGAAGAGCAGGCAGTGCTCTTAACCTCTGAGCCATCTCTCCAGCCCCTTATTTTTTTAAGCACTTGTTTTGTGTGATGGTGTGCTGGCATGGAGGTCAGAGGTTACAGGAGTCTGTCCTTTCCTTCCACCATATATGGGTCCTGAGGACTAAATTCAGATTGTCGTGCTAGTTTGCAAGTGCTTTTACCTGCTGAGCCATTTTGCCAGCCCATGGTATCTGTCCCCTCCTCTTTCCTCTCTGTAACTGCCCTGGCTGTCCTGGAACTCACTTTGTAAACCAGGCGGGCCTGGATTTGGAGACCCGCTGGAATTAAAGGTGTGCCCCCACTGCACCTGACTAGTAATGAGTGTCTTTATTGTTTTTCAAGATAGCGTTTCTTTGTGTAGTCCTGGCTGTCCTGGAATTTACTTTTTTTTTTTTTTTTTTTTTTTTTTTTTTTGGTTTTTCGAGACAGGGTTTCTCTGAAGCTTTTTTAGAGCCTGTCCTGGAGCTAGCTCTTGTAGACCAGGCTGGTCTCGAACTCACAGAGATCCGCCTGCCTCTGCCTCCCGAGTGCTGGGATTAAAGGCGTGCGCCACCACCGCCTGGCTGGAATTTACTTTGTAGACCAGGTTGACCTTGAATGAGATCCTCCTGCCTCTGCCTCCCAAGTGCTGGAAATCTAATTTTTATTCACTGTAAGCTTTAGTTAATTTGCATCTCCAAGACCCTGAGGATCACTCAACCTCGCTCTCCCAAGTACAGCAAGCAGCCTGAGTTTGTTGTCTGTCTGCCTCTCATTGGCTATACTGAGAAAGCTTGTGCCTGAGCTGGGGATAGAGTCTGAGATTTAGCTGTTTCCTTTGTGTTGTATGAGACTCTGAAATGGAACTGATGATTGCAGAGTCAGGGTTCCAAGGCCAGCTAACTCATGGTGGGTCCTGCCCAGTCCCTTCTGCTAAACTAGTTGGTCATCACTAGTACCTCACAGCATCATTTAAGTCTTTAGACTTCTGGCTCTGGAAACTGGGTTTACACTTTTGGTTCCCTAGCTGCATTTCTAACTTGCTGGGTATGTAATCTTGGAATTGTGCACCTCTCTGAGTCACTAATAATTTACTCCTAAAGGAGAGTTTAAGAATTGAAGGTGGCAAATGTTTCAAAAGCTCTTAACTTAGCACATGTGCAAGGCACAGTGGAAACCCATAAGTGTTGCATATAGTAAACACAGTTTAAAATTATATTTGTGGGGTCAGTGAAATGGCTCAGCAGATAACGGCACCTAGCACCTTCTACTAACCCTTATGACTTGAGTTGGATCCTCGGGACTCATAGTTGATACCTGCAAGTTGTACTCTGATCACACATTTATAAATAAAATAAGTATATACATTTGTGATAGTTTTCATTATGTACTTATCCTGCTTTCGATTGAGCCCCAGTCACATAACCTATGGTCTCTGTCTTTTCTTCTACTGCATTTAGATTAGACCTAAATGTTTTAAGGTTCTAGTGTTAAAACTGTTCTCCCTGCTAGAACCCTTAACCCACTCCCCACCAAAACAAAACTGAAGCAGAGTTTTTAAGTGCATGTTTCCTCAAATCTACCAATGTGATGGGGGAACTCATGTATTGACTCCAAGCCCTGTGAAGGCTAGAGGCTCTTAGGTTTATGAACTGAGGTTGGTGGAGTGATTGGCCTTACTGTGTGGTGATAGAAACCTCATAACAGTACCTATTATGAGATACCTCCCACCCCAATGCTTAGAGAAAAATAGGATGACCTTGAGGTTCCCATTCTAACACCCCATCTCCCAAGTGCTGGGATTCAAATGTGGCCACTCAAGTTTATTATCCAGTGTTAAACAAGAAAGTCTGTTAAACAAATGTTTTATCAGTAAAGAGGTGGACTTTCAGGAGACTGTTAAAGATGAAAAGGTTGAAGTCCAGTTATGCGTTGTGGTGAATCTTGTCTAGATCTTCATTTAAACAAACGGGGCCATGAGATGTTTTGAAGCAGGGTATGGTGGCTCATGTCTGTGCTCCCACCACAGGGATACTGAGGCAGTACGAGAGTTCTAGGTCAGCTTGGGCTGTCTCAAGCAAACAAACTCCCACAAAAATCCTTTTGATAACAAATGGCAGATTTGATCATTTTAGATTATATTAGGTTATCCTTTTTTGTTGAGGTCATATGGTCGTTCCCTTGTTTTGAGTTTGTTGGTTGTTTTTGCAAATGAACATCAAGAACAGTTTGAGTGAGGCCTTTTCACCCTGACTTGTGTCACTTTTTCTTCTGAAGAAAGAAGTTACTTTTAGGATTCTTTGCAGGGGAGGGGAGCAACCTTCCAGCTACCTGCCCAGCAAGGACAGGTGATTGGGAGGTGGCTCTGGTTTTGGGGGATGGGGTAGGGACAACTCTTGACTTTGAACCTCCTGAGAGACTCTTTGCTGATTTTTGTCTGGATCTGCAGTGGGTCCCAAACCAGAGTCAGCATTTTATGCTGTTACTCGGCTTCCAGTCTTGTCTTCTCTGGGAAACAAGCAGAGAGAGAAGGAGCAGTGCCTCAAACCACAAAGCCCTCTTAAAAATGGAGAGCTTGGCAGATTTGGGAGTGCCCCTGTTCACAAAATCCAAGAGGAGCTCAGAGGGGTAATTAGGTGTTGGTTGACTCTGGCAGGGTTTTTTCAGTCAAGGCTCACAGACCTCTGTTGGCTGGCCCAGGGTGATCTCAGAGAAGTGGCCTTAACCTCTTGGGATTGAGGTTTTGATAACAACTAATAAAGTGAAGGAAGAAGCTGAGGAAATTTAAAATAGAACCTGGGCAGAGCCTTTTGTTTTTGTTTTGTTTTTTTCTAGACAAGGTTTCTCTGTAGCTTTGGAGCCTGTCCAGGAACTAGCTCTTGTAGACCAGGCTAGCCTTGAACTCATCTAGATCCAACTGCCTCTCCCTCCCAAGTACTGGGATTAAAGGCATGTGCCACCACCACTAGGCAAGAGTCTTCTATACCTTCCCTAGCTTGCCTAGCCTCTTTACTTTGGACTCATGCAGTGCTTCCACATGGTTCTCAGAGTCAACATCTTACACAGGCGTAATTGGCACACAGCCAGAAGATGCATTCTTCAACCAGATTTGTGTAAATTGAGGACTTGGGGGATGGGGTATTCCGTGCCTTTCTTAAATGAGGGTGAGTAGCCAGGAGTTGTTGAGTTTCAAGATGGCCAGCTTTCTGTGGCTGGTGACCTGAGATGTCTCCCTGCGGCTTTTCTATGAAATAACAAGGACAGGCTTGATGTGACTGACACCTTTGAACTCAGGAGAGGGCCTTCTGATGAAATGTGTGAAACTGGCCAGGTGATGAGCATCTTCATCTTAATCTAGGGTGCTATGAACAGACATAGCTATTGACCACCAAAAAGGCTCCTGCATCCTACAATATCCAGCCTGCATAATTGTTCTGTTTGAAGTTACCAGGTAGTCTCAACAGGTGCTGCTGCCCTAATTTGCATATGAAGAACAGGCTCATAAGAGATTGAGCAACTATCCTAAGTGTTCAGAGAAACTTAAGGCCATCCTGCACTCTCTTGTGTTTGTCAAAGCACATCTGATTCACCAGTGCTATCTTTTGGGGCCTTAAAATTTACTTCCAGATCTAGATTTTTACAAACACACACACACACACACACACACACACACACACACACACACACACACACACACACACCCCTCTCGAAACAGAGTTTCTCTATAGCTTTTGGAGTCTAGTCTGTCTTGGAACTCGCTCTGTAGACCAGGCTGGCCTCGAACTCAGAGAGATCCGCCTGTCTCTGCCTCCTGAACGCTGGGATTAAAGGCGTGCACCACCACTGCCTGGCCTCAGGTCTAGATATTTCTTTCCACTCTGTTGAGTGTATGAACTAGACATCATATCTCTGTTAGGTTGCCCCATCAGCCTCTTTAACTGTCTCCTGTTACTCCTGCTTAGAACCCTCTGATAGCTTCTCAGAACAGGAGTCCTTAGCCCATCCTAAGATTTCCTGACTTGGGTCCCCCACCCAGCATGCTCCATGCTCCATGCTCCATGCACCACTTTCTTCTTTCCCAACAGTGCTAGAGTGTGTTTGATATGCTTCTGCTCCCGGTGTTTGGTTCTGGAATGCTCTGTCTCTGGATTGTTGTCATGGTGAGGCCTTCCCAGACCTGCATAGTCTAGAAACCCTGGCCCTGGACTGTATCCCATTCCTCTGACTCTGCTTTGTCCTTTTTAGCTTTGTCTCTACTTGGTCAATGTGTCCCCAGCGCTACAGCCAAGGCTGCTAAGTTGTAGTGGGAGATGAACACACACTGAGCAAATAAATAAACTTCAAGTGTGTGAAGTGTTGAGGATACTATAGTGGATAGGAGGACATGTACCCAGAGTTCAGTGTGCAAGAAAATGCCATGTGGGAAGAGTGCATATGATGCAGCAGGGACATCCAGTGGAGTTCAGCTCAGAGTTGCTGGGGAGCAGGGTTGAACTGGCATAGAAAGGGTGAGTGGCTACTGAGAAGAGCCTGTGATCACTTCGTTTTTGGTTGAGAGCGGAGTGGGGCTCAGGAACTGAGTTCTTGTGGTTGGAGTGTAGCCAGCTACTAGATAGGGGGGCAGTCCTGCTTTATAGGAGTGCCAAGTTCCAATTTAAGTAGAGGACCATGGGGAACCTTAGGGGATTTTGAGTGAAAAGTGATGTGGTTAAATTTCTCCTTTTACAAGATGGTGACCTCTTACATTAAGATAAATGGTTTGGGTTTTCATATCTGATCTTTTGGGCTAGAATTTCCAGGTTACAAAAAGGAGCCCCCATGTTACACTGCCCTTCAGTCACTTTGCAGCACAGCCCTGAACTTTTCCAGGTACATTTTCCTACATGTCTGAATTCAGCTGAATTAATACCCGTGCTCAGGAACCAGGCGTTTGCATTGTCCTAGACCGGCTACTAAGTACCTTCCTGAAAAGGCTTACCGAAGGAGGTAGGCTTTGTTATGGTAGGTGTGCCCTGACATTTGATTTTCCCTCTCCTCTTTGAAGAGAATGGGGATTATTAAAATTGGAAGGGGATGCAGAGATGGAATACTCCATTACAGGGTCCTTCACAGGTTAGGCTGCTGTGCCACAAGCATGACAGTGGCACAACAACTTAGATCAGGTGTTTGGGCTTTGGGTTTCAGTCTTGGGCTGCTGGCTGGGTTACTTTGGCCTGAGACAGGTTGAACATAGAACAGGAAGACTGTATAGAGGAGGAGACTGTTATCTCTTGGACGTGGGAACAGTGAGGAAGGATTGGGCAAATAATCAATAACAACCAATGTCCAGCTAGAGCTCCACTTTTCCTAAGATTTCTAAAATCTAAAATTATTCCACCAGCTGAGGACCAACCCTTAACATGTGAGCCTCTGGGGGACATTGCATATTCAAACCATAAATAGCACCCACCTACTAGGACCACTAGGAGATGGGCTTCAGTGAGTGTGTCTGGAAGTTCTCAACAGGAACCTGTCTCAGAAACTGGGGTTTTACTCTTGAGGTCTTGAATTTGGCCTTTCATTTTGCTTAACAAAGAGGATGAAGCCATTCTTTTTCATGGCCCAGCATCCTCTGTCCCTTGATCCCTAGGATTTGGAGCTGAGCATTAAAAGGGGGGTAATTCATGTCACATCCTCCAGCTAGTTTTTCTGACCCTGCCTTTTACTGACTTATTGTAGAGGCAGATTTAAGGACCTTGTAAGAAACCCAAATGGAGGTGGTCTCTCTCTCTTTCTGGGTGTGGGTATGTATGCTTACATGTTTGTCTCCTGCCTGCCTGCCTGCCTGCCTTCCTTCCTGTGTTTGGAGGTTAGAAGACAACTTGCTGGAGTTGGTGCAGGTGCATGAGTGTCCCAGCAATCTGATTCAGTCCTCCTTTATGTGCTGAGCCAAATTGTGGCTCTTGGAATTTTTAGTGGAAAACAAGCCTGGATGCTTTGTGGTAAAATTGTCCATTTAGTGCTTTTGTGTCTTTTCACAGCTTTGGATTTGTTGCAGATAGCTCTCCTTTCCTGTGTGTAACAAAAACATCTATTGACATTAGCAACACAGCCTTGTTTTGGGATTAAGTCCTATCATCTCAGTGACTTCATGGTTAAGTTTTGGTGCAGGTGTTGTGGGAAGCATTGGTAGATTTTGGCTTGGTTGGTTGGTAACTTTGAACAGTATCCCCAAGTGAACAGAGCAGGTGCTGAGTTCCTTGCCCAGTAGCATTTGAATAGTTTAGATGGTGATTTCTTGAGGAACCTGTAGCAATAAACTGGCAAAGTTCTAGTTTGTTGATTAAAAAATATTTTAGACTCTGTTAACTGCCACTCCCTCCCTTACAATTAAATAGTAAGCAAGATAAATTCACCACAGTGGGGCTTTTATTTGGAAAGAAAGAAGTCACAGGTTGGCTAGGTGTAGTGATACACATCTTTAATTCTGGTTCTAGAGATGGAGGCAGAAAGATTGCCCTGAGTTTAAGGCCGGCCTGAAACATTTCAGCAAGAACCAGGCTAGCTGGGATTGCAAGCCACACCAAAAACAAAAGGCTGGGCATAGTGTCATTGCCTCCCAGCCCATGGAAGGCCAAGGCGGATGGAAGGAAGGGTCTCTAAGTTTGAGGTCAGCATGGTCTACATAGGGAGTTTCAGGCCAGCCAGAAACACATAGTGAGATTCTGTTTCAAAATATAAAAACAAGTTACAAAGTGTCTGCTTGCATTTACATCCTCGTGTCTGGTCTCCTGGCAGGTTTCAAGTGATTTGCTTTAAGAACAATTTAAAGAAATCATCCATATTTTAAAATTGGGGCAATTAGACTGGGTATGGTGGCGTACAAACCTTTAATCCCAACACCCAAGAGGCAGAGGCAGGCAGATTTTTGTGAGTTCCAGGACAGCCAAGGCTATGTGAAGAGACCCACCCTGTTTCAAAAGACCACCTCCAAATGAAGGTGTGGGGGAGAGTATATAGAAGTTTAGGGATTTCCAACTTTGCTTTAAAGAGAAAAGGCTGCATAAAACTTTGCTGAATTGCTTGAGAGTACTGGGTGAGGGACATGGTCTGGAGTTAAAGTGTGTTGCCACTGACAGTTGGTGGCCAAAGCACAGCCCTTCAGGACTACTGGCTAGTAGCTGTTTACATGCAGGGCCTTGAGTTTTCATCCTTCATCAGACTTTCTTCCAGCATAAAGCCTGTGGGACTGTGTTCTGATCAAGGTATAAGCTGAAGACTGGCCTTGTAGAATAAATAGTTGAGAAGTTATTGGATGAAACTGGAAGACTCTTCAGAGGGAACTACTTAATCTCCTGAGGGAGAGGGAAGGAGTGTGGTGAGGATGAGATACCAAGAGCACTGCTGCCTGAAGCCCTGGAGCAAAGCTATGGATGAGCTTGCCAAGGAAACTGTTGTGTTAGCCCCAGCTAGCCTTTCCTTCTTTGCCCCTTCCTGTGGACTGGGTATAAATAACATCATTGGTTTCATTCTCTTAAAGCTCCTTCTACCCCAGTCATCTCATAGATGTGAGAACGACTAAGCAGGAGTTAACTACCACAATGGAAAGGGGAAAGAAAAATGCCAGGCAGAAGTCTTGTGCAGTGTCCTTTTGTTTGGGGAAGGGAGCCAAGGTTCCTTGGAGCATTTCTCTCTGGTCAGAGGCTTCTCCCAGGCAGTGCTGTCCTGTGCTCTCTGTAGGGGGAGAGGAGGGAACAGACAGGGACATTGGAAGATCAGCTGTGCATCTCACTGAGATACTTGGGCAACCTTACTGAACTTCCCCACTTCCTTTCCTGCTTCCTGTGAATGGGAGTTGTTGAACCACAAGGTCTATCAAGGCTCTTTCCTATTTGGATTAATTTTCACTGTATCAGTTGAGTCAGAAGTTAAGATCCTGATTGTTGAGATTTCATTCAGAGAATCTCCTCAGATTGGACCAGCTTTCTTCCCTAGAGCTAGGCTAAAGCAGTGGAACTCTAGGTATGTGGTCTAGGTCAAGACTTCTGGCCCATGCTGGGTAGGGTGGGCTCCCATAGGTGTTGAGTACTTAGCAGCAAGCAGACACTTCTTGGAAGGAATGTGAGGATTCCTACATCCTGTGTGTGGTTAGATTGGGTCATTACTGAGATAACGTCTTCTGGTCTGAGCATGTAGAACGTAGGGCTGGAAGAATCTGGGGTCCAAGTGTCAGCCAGCTCAGCAGAACAGAGGTGGACTAGTACAGTGCTCAGGTTTATCCAAACAGATCCAATGCCTTGAACCTGACCTTCATGTGACAGGAACTGCTTGGCTCTCACCAAGTTGAAAAGTCACATAGTCAGCCACTGGTTTGAACAGCCTACTAAGAGATAGGCCCTGGGCCTTCTCCTGGGCACTAGAGAGAGCAGCCTGGCCTTATTGTTTACATTCCCATAGGGAAGCAGTGAACTAACTACCAATTATCTGTCCGTGCCTAACAAATCGCCTCCCAAAATAGCAGCTTAAAGAAACTGCCATCTTGAGGGTGTGTGTGCAGTCCTGTTATCCCAGCTACTCTGGAGGCAGTTTCTTGAAGTACTGGGCAGTGACTAGGGGCAGGCATTGTTAAGGTGTTGGCATGATCAGAGTGATCATTCTAGCCAGAGAAACTGTACCCAGTTAGTATCCTCCAAGGACAGAGATGGCTTGTGTAGAAGAGGAGGGCTCAGATGTTTAGGGGACTCTGCATTCTGTTGTGGACGCTAGAGAGCAATGAATGACACTGGCTTTAAGATTCTTCAAGTTAAGCTGCATGATGGTGGCACACAGGTCTAATCCCAGCGCTTGTGAGGCAGAGGCAGGTAGATGTTGTTGAGTTCAAGATGAGGCCAGCCAGGGCTACACAGAGGAACTCTGTCTTGCAACAAAATGCTTAAAGATTTCTCAGGTTTGTGGAGAATGGGGTGGGGAGCAAGATGGAAGCAGAAAGACCTACAGCAAACTCGTGCAAGTCAGCAGTAGACATGAAGACATGAAGGAAATAACTGCAGAGCTACTTGCTGGAGATTCCTTGTTCCCTCAGTTAGACACATTTTGATACCTAGTAGCATATATGATCCAGAAAATAATTGAGCCAAAATTCCAAGATGGTAAGGGCTAAAGGTTGTTTCTAGTTGTGTTGTTTCTTAGGGATTTTAAGCAGTCCAGAAGGTTGTTTTGTTTGATCTAAAACAGGACTTGAAATCATGGTATTCAAGTTAGATTTCAATACATAATTTTCCTCTGCCTTCTGTCAGAGCAGAATGTAGGCAAGGTCTTTGTTTATACCTGCAAATCTGCTTTCCTAGGAAATGTGTGGGCTGGAGAGAGGGCTCAACTAGTTAATAAATAGCACTTGCTGTTCTTTCAGAGTACTTCATTTCTGTTCCCAAAACTCATGTGGGGTGGCTCTAGTGTCCTCCTGGTCTCTGCGGGTACTGCACTTACAAGTGCATATACACACACACTGCCATACATATAATTAAAAAGAAAATCTTTTGGTTTTTCTTGAGACAGGGTTTCTCTGCATAGCGCTATCTGTCCTGGAATTCCACTCTGTAGACTAGGCTGGCCTTGGAACTCACAGAGATCTTCCACTGCCTCCCTAGTTCTGGAATAAAAGGCGTGTGCTACCACTGGAGATCTCGGGGCTACAATCTTTGGCTTCATCTGCTCTAGTATCTGATCAAGTTGGGGGCCCAGAGAAGCTCTGTGCCCTGGGGTTGGTGGATTACTTAAAACACTCTAGGCAGCTGGAAAGTATGGAGTCTGCCCTCTTGCTTTCCTTTCCAGAGATATTGCAAGAGAAACCTTTATCAGAGGGATGTTTTCATTCCAACACTGGGGAAGCTGAGAAGGAAAGGAGTCTAAGGCCAGCCTTGACTGCACAGCAGGTTTGGAGGCCAGTCTGGCCTACATGAGATGACATGCTGGACCTTACTGTGGGTTTTGACCAGCTGGATAAGACTTTTCATCAGTAGGTCTAGAGCAGGTTGAGAAAGCATGGAGAAGCCAGTTCTGACTTTGGTCTTTTTTTCTCACAGTGGGTGTTTTATACAACACTTAGCCAAGCTGCTGTGCCTCTATTAGGTCTTAGCTCATTAGATCTGTCGCATGGGTGGCAAGGTTGCCTTATAGATTCTGATTAAAGTGCTGGGATATGCTTACTTCTTACATGCTTATCAGAGTTCTGAACCTCCATCCCATTCATTTTTTACCACAGTCATGTGGGGCCCAGTTCTGGACATGATCCTTATTATAAGAAAACGGACTGGCAAGATGATTCAGTGGTTACAAGCACTGGCTGCTCTTCTAGAGGACCTGGGTTCATTTCTCAGAGCTCATATGGCAGTTTACAACTCCAGTCCACTGAAGGACACTGAATATCCAGAAGACCGGATATCTTCATAACAGACATACATGCAAGGAAACATAAAAAATAAGAATGAATCTTTAAAAGAAAAAAAATGGAGTTCCTATAGGTTTAGAAATTAACTTAAAGTTGTGCAGTAGTAGTTAGTAGCTGAGATTTGCCTGTTAAACATTTACTCAAGCCACTACCTTGCCTATTGCCTAGTCTGCATTCTCCCTAAGAGAGAGAAGAAAGAGAGAATGTGTGTTATATATGTACGTACATGCATATGCACAGAACTACAAAAGCTGTTTCTGGAAGGAGGGAGCCCCATTGCCCCTCTGGCAGGCTGGGCTCTCTGGGCATAAGACTAGTGAGTGGGTTTGAGCCAAGTCTTGGGGACTTTGGATCCTGCCAGGGATCCTTGGCCCTTCTTCCCCTCAAGAAATGTTCTTTTAGTTATGTTAGGGTCATATAGATCTGTTGGAAAGAGAGCTGATGACCTTGGGATTTTTCAGGTCTGGCCTGAAGAGTAGAAAGCGTGGACTGGCTCTCCACAGGTTTTATGAAGTCCTCTGAGTCACCAACTATTATGTACTGGGCCTTTTAGCCTTTTGAAGTGGAAATTTTTTTTAAATTACTCAGGCAATAACAGTTCATCATCAAAAATGTCCAAAAAGAAAAACTTTGGCATTGTGTCCCACCAACCACCATGAGTACTAGTAAGCACTAATAGGATTACATCTTTCTCTAAATCAGTACTGCCTGCTAGAAATACAACACAGTGGACTGGGAATGTTACTCAGTGTATAAGAGTGCTTGCTTAGCATGGATGAGGAAAGTTCTCTAGCTCCTAGCAGGCTTGGCAGAAGGAAGGCAAGAACTTTGAGTCCATGCCAGACAGCTGTAGAGGGAGGCACACACAACTGCTGCTTGTGGTCCTCACTCTCTGTCTGTCCCTTTTGGGACATGAGTCATGCTCAGAATTCACATATGCACTTGTTCCTGCCCTGGCTGAGAGAACCCTGGCAGTATAGGCACACTTACCTTTGCTACAGTGCAGGACCAGTGTTCTTCCCCCTTTACCTGCTACCTTCTCAGAGTTCCCATAGCCTGCCATTTGGTTTTGGAAGTAGCTGTAGAAGAAATCAGTGGAGGGTAGGCAAAGGCCCTCTTTTGGTCTTGTCCAGGAAGTGTCTCTAAACTACCAGGACACCATTGGTAGATGCTGACCAACAGGGCTAGAGTGGGACTATGAGAGACTCCTTCACAGGCAGCCCTGCGCACTTCCGCCCAGCCTCCGTGTGGAAGGCATCCTTGTGTCAAGGTACACAGAAGCTAGTTTCCTTGTTGCTTTGTCCTCTCATTCCCAAGTGAAATGTTTTTTGGGCTGCCTCCAACGGTACTTTTGCCTGCTGCCAGACAGCTACCTCTTTGAAGGCGGCAGCTAATTTGCCCTCGTAGTGACTGATACATGTGCATGGATAGCATGAGTGCAGTGAGCAGTGTGCTAGCTGTTGGAGTTTTGCAGGGACAGCCTGTGAATTCTGTGCCCCAGGTGACTTTGGATTGCATTGCTAAATCAGGCCGTCTCTGCTCTGTTCCTTTCTACTACCCTGTCCATTTGTAATGGACTGTGTGTCACCGCGTACTCTTCAGTCTTGCTGCTGCCCCTACATGGATGCTGTGATGAAGGGCCTTTCTGGGGCAACTTTGGATCATCCCTCAGGCGGAAGGGGTCAAGTTTGCTGGTGACTGAGAGTCTGCCAGCTAGGGAAGGCAGCCTTCTCCACACTTGACTCAAGCCCTTTCTTGATTATCACCATCATGCTTGCCGCCATGAGCCAAGTCTGCAAGTTGGGAGGGATCTCTAGGGATCAGGAGGTGGCTTGCCTTGCATTCCTTGGAGCTCTGTTGTCCTGAGACAAGATGTTGCTCAAGGTGGCAGTGGCCTACCAGCTACAATGTCCTGCTGGTAGCTGGAACAGGTGTGAGCTAGGACAAACCAGTACCAAGTAGCTATCAGAACACCATGTAGGTCTCCTTCAGAGAACTTGGGTTGTGTTTCTGCATTTGTTCTTCCTGACTTTCCTTCATCTCTTGGGAAGATCCCAGGCTTAGAGATGTAAGTTTTGTTTTAGGACAGAGTGGTCCCTGGATGGAGACAGTACTGATCCCATTGTCAGCCTTGTCAGCTTATACCAGATCCTGTTTGTTGTGGCCTGGCCTTCACCGTTCCACAGCGCATCATATGCACCCATAAATGAGAAAAAAGCATAGTTCATCCATTGCTGACTGGAACTGTAAGCACTCAGATTGGTGACTGTTGCTCCTCTGCCTATAATATAACAGGCATAGACCTCAGACTTTTCCTGAGCCTCTTGCTGCTTGAGATTCTGTATATCTCATGTACAGCACCAGGCAGTAGCATGAGACAGTCACAAGTAGGCCAAAGAATAAAGTCTCATATGCTGAGCACTAGGAGTGGGGATTGGCTGTTCATCATTGCTTTCCAGTGGCAGGATCCGAGGCCTGGGATCTGAAAATCAGTTTGGAAACTGAACCCAGAGCCTTAGGAGAATTGAGTGAGGGATTTAATCACTGAGCCACATCCATGATCCAGTTCACTATTAAGACCAGTCAGGAAAGTCATGTCTTAGTTCTACGGAGTGGGAAGGCAGCAGCTTATTCTAGTGAGATAGATGGAGTGGTGGTGGGTTAGGAAGTACTTAGGTCTGGTCATCAAAGGCCAGGAAAGGTAACTTGTTACCCATTTAGTTTTCCCCTTGGCCTAAATGAATATCCTGACTTTTCACCTTACTTCCCCTTTCTGACCTCCTTTTTGACATTTTGATCTGTGGGCTTTTTAGCTTCTTGCACCATCTGCCTCAATTCTGCTTGTGGAAGCAAAATTTTCTGGGGCTTTGGATTTTGCTTGAACCCATGATATTGCTGTTTAGTAGGCCATGGGGCATTGCCTTTATTTATGATAACAAGAGCTTCGACTACCCCTCCACACATACATAGGTGAACCCTTTATTCACCTATGAAGTGCAGACTGGTTGGTAAACTCTTTGTCCCTGGCACTGTTTTCATCATTAAAACTTCCTGACCCCTCTCCTAATCAAGTGTGAACCCCTAGTAGGGCTGGAGGCCAGGCCCTTTCTTTATGGCAGGGAAGATTCCCGCATTGCAGACCTCCCTGGTTTGGGGGGAAGAGAACCTGTTTCTACCCCTCTTTGATCCTTTGACCACAGAAGTGCTATGGTTGCACTACCACAGCTGTGAGGTAAGGGTTTTCACTGTTTTCTATTCTGGAATCTAGTTAGTGTTAAAGCAAAGTGGGGAGGACAAAGGGGCCTGTTTCTGTGACAGCTCCACCATCTTTTTGTTTTGTTTGCTTTTTCGAGACAGGGTTTCTCTGTAACAGGCCTGGCTTTCCTGAACTAACTCTGTAGATCAGGCTGGCCTCAAATTTACAGAGATCTGTCTGCTTCTCTGCCTCCTGAGTGCTGGGATTAAAGTCACACAGCTTCAATATCTTATTAGTATTATTATCATTTTAAAAAAGAAACTCTTAATTTACACAGCAGAATTTAATGTAAAATAAAGAAATACTAGAATAGGAATCTATAATAGAATACTAGTTCCTGGCTTAAGAAGCCCTGGTTTTAAAATGTCAAATGTTGTGGTTCTAGGTAACCCCTGCAAAATTAACAGTTAAAGATCCCCAGAGTTAGTGTCAAGTTAGGTCCAAAACAATCTTAGAATTGCCTAATCTGCTGCTGCTAGGTAGTTATTCACACCAGGGGCTGTAGTACACTCCAGCCACTTTTGAGTTTGGACAGGAGGTGTAGTAGTCCATTCTTCTGTCATGGTAGCCCTGTTTAGCAAAAATGTAGAACACCAGTAAAGTTTGGGTTTCAGATAACTGAATTTTATGGTATTTTAAGTGTGTCCTGAGTATTGCATAGTACATAATGTAACAGTTCTCATTGCCTATCCTAAATTCAGATTCAACTGGATGTCTTGAGTTTCAGTGTACTGTCTGCCAGCCACACTCTCTCTGTTTCTATCCTTTTGGGTCCTGAAAGATTTGGAAATTGTCCAAAGGAATGAAAAAGGGTTGCTGTACTTCCCTGAGCTCATTTCACATTAACAGTGCTGTGAGTGAATGTCATGCAGTCTCAACAGGCAGCCTGCCTGACATGTTGTGTGCCACTTTTAGTCATTAATGATACGTTGCCCAGTTAAGCTTATCATGTTATGGGGTTAGTTAACTATTGGTTAGTTTTGACCCATCTGGCCAGACCTTGGGTGTTATGTTGGCAGTTAGCATGTTCAAAGATAGGTTCCATAGTTCATACCTTTAACCCAGTGGCTGGTTAGGTAAGGTACATCGTTGGTGGGATTGGTTTGGTGTGGAAGTCGGATCCCCTCTACTTTTTTACTTTTTGAGACATAGGGTTTTACTGTGTAGCTGAAGCTAGCCCCAAACTTGCTGTGGTAGCTCAAGTTCTCCTCAGACTTGTGATCTTCTTGCTTACCTGCTTGGATTATAGATGACCTGGCCACTCCAGGAGCTCCCTCTACATCTGCAGAAAGTGTAGTATGCAGGAACTTGAAGGCGTCTTTGAACAGGGTCTAGAGACTGTTTGTAGATCAACATGTTAGTTGCTCTGTCTGTCCTTTCCCCCAAACCTCCCCCCCCCCATGTTGTCCTAAACTTCTCTCCTTCCCTATTGGGGCAAGCACAAAGCCCTGATTAGCTTATAGGAGCCAGGGCTGCTGGCATAGAGCTGCCTCCAGTTTAATCTGTTCCTGTTCTTAATGACTTCAAGCTCATCGTTGAGGTGTCTTTAGGGCCATCTTAGTCCATTGCTCCATGTTGAAGAGGAAATGTCATGGTGTTTAAGAATGCCTCCTTTAAGAGAGCGGGACATCCATCCTTGGGTCGCAGCGTTTGTGGTGCTGATCACTCGGGAGCGAATTAAAAATGGGTGATGTTGAGAAAGGCAAGACGATTTTTGTTCAGAAGTGTGCCCAATGCCACACTGTGGAAAAGGAAGGCAAGCATAAGACTGGACCAAATCTTCGCAGTCTCTTTGGGAGGAAGACAGGTCAGGCGGCTGATTCTCATACATAGATGCCAACAAGAACAAAGGCATCACCTGGGGAGAGGATACCCTGACGGAGTGTTTGGAGAATCCCAAAAAGTACATCCCTGGAACAAAAATGATCTTCGCTGGAATTAAGAAGAAGGGAGAGCTGGGTGGTAATGGCACACGCCTTTAATCCCAGCACTGGAAGGCAGAGGCAAGCTGATCTCTGTGAGTTTGAGGCCAGCCTGGTCTACAAGAGCTAGTTCTAGAACAGGCTCCAAAGCTACAGAGAAACCCTGTCTCAAAAAAACTAAAAAAAAAAAAAAAAAAAAAAGACGAAGAAGGGAGAGAGGGCAGACCTAATAGCATATCTTAAAAAGGCTACTAATGAGTAATTCCACTGCCTTATTTATTACAAAACAAATGTCTCATAGCTTTTAATGTGTACCGTAATTTAACTCATACCCAAAAATTCAGATCATGTAAGGCTAACAATGTTTTGTTGGACAGTCCTGATTTAAGTAAAACTGACTTGTAGAAAAGTGGATGTGATCTTTTTTTAAAAGTAACGATTCCAGTTGCATAAACGCTGTCACTTCTGTCCCTTCCTCAAGATAAGATTGGACCTAATTATTAAAGTCCTACTTTCCACAAAGATGGGGTGTCACCTCAAACCTATTGAATGGTTTTTATAATTTTATATAATTGGACATATGAATATGTTTAAAACACTGGGGAAATTCTGTCACCATCTCAGAAACAAGAAGACTCTCCTGTGGTAAAGTTTGTATTCCTTGCTGTTACAGGCAATGGCTAAAGGTCAGGAAGCAGCTATCTATTCTTGACTCAATGGTGTTATTTTAATTAGAATTCCCTAAGTCAAAGGATGCTGCCTTTTACTGTTGAAAGGCACTTTCTGTGGTCTATGTATAATATACCAATTAAAGAATATTTAGCACATGTTACTGTTGATCTAGTAAGTTAAAATGCCTTTAGAAACCAGCAACTTAGACCTTACTTTTTAATTCTTTATTATCTAAGACTGAATTGTAATTCAGAATTGTCCTTAAACACCTTTTCAGAAACAAAACAAAACAAAACTGGAACTTCTATACATGTGTGGTTGCTGGTGGCATTCTTTGCCAACTTTTTATGGAAGGATTAAAATAAAGGAGATGTTTGCAGCAGTAAGAAGGTTAAAAAGAAAAAAGGAATCCCTCATTTTTGGTCAGAATTCTGGTGCATGTGAGGAAGCAGTTGGATAATAGAAACTCAGTCATTTGTATGGGGAAAGCTGCTTCCTACCCCGTGAGTGGGAATGGGTGCACACAGTTTTTTGCTAGGGAGAGTATTGGCTTTGCTAAGTTTGGAAAGCTCTACGTTGGGAAGCTGCAATTTCATGTCCCAGGACCACTTCAATAGCAATTCACTGCTGATGTGGCCCCCCAGGTTGCTTTCAAACCGCAGGCTCCCAGTATACAATGAATATTTTCCTCTTCAGTCCTGGCTAGGTTAGGTGTTATCAGTGTATCTGCTCCCATAATCAGGACAGTAGAAAATAATTTCTTGTATAGATAGAAGACTCCCAATATCCAGCTGTTTGAGATTTTTGACTTAGGGCAGTAGAGGTGTGACACACAGTTGTCATCTTTGGAGGCTAAGGCAGGGAGATTTGACAGCAGCCTGGGCTTTTTTTCCCCCTTTATTATTAATTTATTTTTTATATGCAGGAGGGTTCTGCCCACATGTATGTCAATGCCATCTGCATGCATTCTACTTTTGGTTTTTTGAGACAAGATTTTTCTGTTTAGCTCTGGCTGTCCTTGAACTTGTTCTGTAGACCAGGTTGGCCTCAACTCAGATCCTCCTGCTTCTGCTTCCCAAGTCATGGGATTAAATGTGTGCGCGACCGCCACCACCCAGCTGCAGTCAGTGCCCTTGAGCTGATGAATCATCTCTCCATCCCTATCCGGACTTCTTAGTTAGCCTGTGTTTCAAATATGAACAACAACAAAAAAGAGTTTGTAGTACTGTAGGCAGTTGCTTATCACCAGACAGAAATTATCTGTGTTAGGGTAGCATCATCTTGGGGACAGTGACCATTGAATCCAGTTTGCAGCAGAGCACTCTTGAATCTGAAACAGAATGGGGCTTGGCAGTGACTTGGGAATCCACAGGGCTGTAGCTTAATGGAAATGTTTTCAGGAATGAATTTTGAAGCTAAGGGTAGTGGTGCATGTCTTTGCCTTTGATCTCAGAACTCATGAGGTGGAGCTCTGAATTCCAGGCCAACGAGGGCTATGTAGTGAAAGGAATGAAAGTTGACAGGTAGCACTCACCAGTAATTTTAGTAATTGAGAGATGGAGACAGAAGAATTGAGAGTTCAGGCCAGCCTGAGCTACTTGAAACCCTGTCTCAAAAATCCTTCCTCAAATAAACAGTGACTTAACTAAACAGTATCAGCCTGTGTAATTTTGCTGTTTGCTTGTTTAGGGGCTAAACCCCTCTCGGAGCATTAAGCCTATGTTCAGGGCAAGAGAAGCACTCCAACCACAGGACTGGCAGTGGGTTATAGTACTGCCTGGGGGTCTTCACGCTTTCTCTCAGTTGGCCTTAGGAGCCTAGATTGGTGTGAGAATCTAATTGCTTGGTCTCAATGAAGAGGGGCACACATTGCCACTCCTGAGAGTTGAGAGGTAAACATAGGTTTAGTCAGTATTTACAGTGAGCTTTCAACACTAAGACTCTGGTTCTGGATGCTGGGGACCTGCTCCCAGCAGTTCACTGTAAGACACATGGCTAGCTTGTGAGGCAAGATCTGCTGGGCAGAGACTACCTGCTAGTTGAGTGAGCTCTGAACCTTGGTTCCTTGTCATAATGATACCTACTTTCTTGAGTGGTTGTGAGACATGAGTTAGCTGTGCACATACTAGAGTTTGGCATTTTTAGGGCGGGTTGAGCTGGTGATGAGAATGGTCTATCCCTCCTGAGTGAGATAGGTTCACAGATGCCAGCACTTGAGGGGTCACTGGGCCCTTGGAATCCCCAACACCATAGGCTGAGTTAGAACCTGATCTAGAATTGTTTACTAGATAGCATCTTCCTGTTAGGTAGTGGTGGAGGAGGGGATTCTTGAGGCTTTTACATTAAGGCTTTTCTGTGGTGACCAAAGAATCACCCACTTTGCTTCAACATACTGTGTATGAAAAGAAGTCTTTTCCCTCTGCTCAGTACTAGAAAGTGGCATCCTTTGGAAGAGAATCAGTGGCATCTCCTTAGAAGAAACCTACACAGTCTTTGCTTAAGTCAACACACAACTGAAAGTGGTAGTTGCTGATCTGAATAGAGTCCAATAATCTCTTCAGAAAAGGCCAATCAGGGAGCTGGGATTTCAGCCCTTTATCAGGAACTGGTACCACCTGTGGGGGTGGCCATAGCCACTATTGGACTGCAAAGTCCCTGTTTGGACAGGAGTGGGAGCACTGAATGCATGGGTTACCACAAGCTAAAGTTAGTCTGTTGGGTTTGGCCAGGCTAGCAAACTTCATGTAACTGCTGCATAGACCTGCAGACTCATGCACTATAATACAGGGTGGGGGTGTTGGTCTACAACTTTCATTTCTGCGGGGCTTCAAGATGGTCTGATTTTCTGAAGCCTGCCCCTTCCTTGCAGCCTCTCCTGTGTTTTATCTGCAGGCCTGGGGCCTGGATAGGAAGGGTGGGTAGAGGGAGGCCTCTGAGAAGTGACAGTCCAGGCCACAGAGAGCCCATACAAGGTATGGAGGCTACCTGTACATTCTTTTTACTCTGCAGAGAAACTTCCTGTTGGGGCGTTGCTGGAATTTGTAGGAATGGGACAAAGACAGACTTGAACCATCTCTAGGTTCTGACTCTGGCTACCTAGGCTGACCTGGGAAGGATAGACAGAAGTGGGTCACCTCCCTCCCTGTGGCTTCACTGACTCCCATAGTCAGGGCTCTTGGCAAGGGTGAGGCAGAACCCTGTGCTTTGGTCTAAGGTTTTGCTGAGGAGCCTTCCTGGAGCAAAGATTGGAGGACCTTGGGGAGGCTAGCGGATGATCAGGTCACTCACGGCCCTCAAGGCCAGTGCCATTTGATCTCTGGCCCATAGCTTCTTTCCCATCTTTTCCTGGTGGTTAAGTCAATGGCCTTTAATATGAGAATACGCACTCCAGGTCTTGTGGCTTGCTGACTCTGACTTTGGCAAACACTTTTGGTTTTTTGAGACAGGGTTTCTCTGTAGCTTTGGAGCCTGTCCTGGAACTAGCTCTTGTAGACCAGGCTGGCCTTGAACTCACAAAGATCCACCTTTTGCCTCCCGAGTGCTGGGATTAAAGGCATGCGCCACCACAGCCCGTCTGACAAACACTTATATGCATATATCTTGATTTTTCTTGTTCATGGGACCAGCAAAAGAAATGAATTTATCTTAAAGGTTATGATACCCAGCTGGCAGTGGTGGTGCATGCATTTAATCCCAGTACTCAGGAGGCAGAGGCAGGCAAATCTTTGTGAGTTTGAGGCTACCCTCGTCTACAGAGTAAGTTCTAGGACAGCCAGGGCTGTTACACAAAGGAATTTAAAAAAAAAAAAGGTGTGAGGCCCATGTCATGTTTAACTGTAGCTATAATCATTGGCATCTCACACCTTGCTTGGGATGAGGTTTTTGTCTTTTGTGATTTTTCCGCATGCCTGCAGAGCCCTATCAGCTTTTAGTGCAGCTGAGGAAGCTGCTGTTGCAGGGATGTGGCAGTGCTCTTAACAACCATGCTTCAGATAGAGTTAGTGCCTGGCCTTGGGCCCAGGGCCTCTGAGAGCCAGTAATAGCTAGGCTCGGGAAGGCTCAGACTAAAGGCCAAACGTTAGGACCAGAACTTCACAAGAGTCTGCTAGGGCCAGGCCTTGCGCTAGGCTCTGTGCTTGTTGCTGTGAGAGTAACCTGGTCCTTGTACTCATCAGGAAACCTGTTGTCTGAGAGACCACTAGGTAACTGGGTGGATAAATGTGTACTGTGTCCCGAGAGCTCCTAGTAGAAGGTCTTGGCTTTACTCAGGTTCTGGGGGTCTTCCCAAAAGATATTTTCTTTGGCCTGATAGGAGAGCTGGGGTAAGGGTGGGATAGCTGGCTGGTTTGTGAATCTCAGGCAGCCAAGCCCAACAGGCTAAACTCAGCCTGTTAGGCACTGGTCTGTACAATATAATAACCAGCACCAGGAAGTCTTTGACCTCCCATTCTGGTTCCACTCTGGCCACCAACTCCTTCCTGTAGATTTACCAACTAGCCCATTCCATTCCTCCACCCATACTGACCCATGGTTTCAGTCCAGAATTTCTTCCCCTACCCATTCTTGATGCCATGGTTATTAGACAGGGTTGGATCACTATACTTTACATGTGGTTGAACCAAGTCCTCAGTGTAACTCAGAAGGTGTTCCAGCCCCTGAGTATAGCCTTTGTTACAAAGTGTTGGTAGCTCTTAGGTCTTTCCAGAACTAGACAAAACAGAAAATACTTTGTACCAGGTGTTCATGGGTTTATAGCCCTTTTGCTGGTTCAGAGGGATTCCCCAAGGCCTGGACTTTTCTTCTTCTTCCTGAGTGAAAAATTGAATTTTGGAAATTTAACTGAAGGGGAACCCTAGGCCTTCTTCCTCTAGCAGAGCAGAGTTCTGTAAGGAGCCGGGTTCAGTAATCAGTAGTAACTTTCCCTATCTTTTCTTATTTCAGCTCTAGGACTCTGGAGATTTTCTTCTTTCCTGGGGGAAACACCCTGGAGCCCAGTTATCTCTTGACTGTGAGGTAGTGTGAGGATATCAGGTCCTGCTCCCCACAGGCCTCTTGCCTAGGGGACAGGCTTGGGAGTCTGATTTATAATCTGGGGTGGGAATTGAAGCATACTGATGTACAGAGCTCCTGGAATGGTGATCCTCCCTTTTGAGAGATGGCTTGGTGACCTTTTTCATTGCCGAGGGTGAGGGTTATTATTGATAAATACTTCTTGGGGTGGGTATCAAATTGTTGAGTACTTGACTGTGTTCTAGGCATTCTCTATGTTGTGACTTAAATGTTCCAGTAGGTCCTTTGACAAAAAATACCATTTCACTTCTCACAGAGGAGGTCTAGACTCAGAGCGACTCACTCTATGTGCAGAACTGTGTCATCTGACTTTCCTTGCTGTTTGAGTAAAGGGCCATGCACTGGGAAGTGGAGGCTCACAGATAGAACCCGTATCAGCCCTGCACTGTAAGTACCTTCCCTCCTCCCAGCCACTTGTCTTTTGTTTCTCTTCTTCCTCTGAAATAATGAACTTTTCCTGTGCCCTCCACTCAAAAACAATCATCTTAAAATAACTAAGTGAAAAGAATTTGCCGAGTGGATAGCTTTAGGTATACTATGTATTTTAAGTATACTATGGCTTGCAAAGGAATGCTGGTATATTCTTGCTATTGTTTAGGGTGTTTGTTGTTTATGTACTTTTTGCTAAATATTTTAATCTTTTTTTATTATGTATGTGTGTGTTCATTGCCTGTGGAAACCCAAAGTGGGCATTCAGCCTCCTGGTAATGGAGTTAAAGAGACAGTTTATTTTTTGAGCCTCCATATGGGTACTGGAAATTAAACCCAGGTTCTCTGATGCTCTTATTCACTGAGCTCTTTTGAGCCCTTTATTATTTGTGTGAGCACAGCACACATGTGAAGGTCAGTTGTGGTAATCTGTTCTTCTTCAGTCCTTTGGGTCTGAAGAAGGGTTGTGGTGCTTTTAATCCTAGCAGAGGCAGGCAAATCTCTTCCAGTTTGAGGCCAGCCTATTCCAGGGCTGTACAGAGAAACCCTGCCTCAAAAGACACCCCCCCCCCTCAACCGCGCCAGAAAAAAAAATGGGTCCTGGGGATGGAACTGAGGTGTCGGGTGTGGTAGTGAGCACCTTTACACACTGAGCAATCTGACTGACCAGCCTTGTGTGCTTTGTGTTTAACCAACACACACCACTGCTTCCCTAGTAGTTGACTTGGTACTTGTCTGGACCTGGTCATCTGAGACAGAAGGTGATTTCCATGTACCCTGTAGCTTCTAATCATTGAGAAGGAAGCTGTGCTAGGGCCTGGGTCTACCATGTCACACTGACCCCTCTTTTCTGGTCCCAGACTATGTTAACTAGTTGAGAAAAATAGGGAAGAGCCGTAAATAACATAAAGAAGGGGCCTTTTACTGGTAGTGGATATCTGGGAACCCATGGGGTTCCTCATAGGCGGATAGGAGCCCTTGCAAGAGAATAAAGCCTTCTAGTCCTTAGCTGGTTCTATGAAAATCCTTCACATATTTCCTATCTGCAAACAGTGAGATTAGATCTGCCTTATATAGAGCTGTTTTCTTGTATAAGTGACAGTGGTGTGTTCTGAGCTTGGCTTGGTTTGGTGGTGGCAAGTGTAGGTTTTAGAAGGCAAAGATCAGAGAGCTGACTTGGCTTGATGCAGGATAACACAGTATCAGCATCAGAACAAAAGAGTTGTTTTTCATTGGAAATTATTTTAGGTGTCAAGTCCTGCTGGACCAGTATTGTCTGTCTTTGCCACCTAACTCCTGTACACATGTACGTACATATGTGCATGCTTGTGTTCTTCTACACTGGGTGGCTGGGGGGGGCAAAGGATGATGAATGTATGATTGAGGTCAAACACAATATAATATTGCCTAGTTCTCTTTCCATTTCTCAAAGAGCACTGGTGGCAGCTCATGAGAACATTGCTGGATTTCCCGGGGTCTCATGTAGTTTCTCCTCCCCAACTCTGAGACTTATTGGAGTCAGTCTGAGGCTCTAGTTAGGAGCAGGGGAAAAATAGAACCTCTTGGTGAGCCTTCTGGGGACAGAACTTTCTAGCAGACTTTCACATAAGACTGATTTAAGACTGTTCTGTGTGACCCGGGAAAGTGAAAGGTCACTTTCCCCTTCCTTATCCCTCAGGTGGATGCCCAGACAGCAATGAGCAGAGTTCTTCAGACAGAGCTTGCAGTCTGTGATCTGGTTCTCGGTGATCTCGGTGATCCCTGCAGTACTGCTCAGATTTTAGAGTTTTTTTTTTTTTTTTTTTTTTTTTAATTAGGCAGTGGGGCATACATCTGGAATTTCCCCACTTGGCAGTCTGGGGCAGGGGGACTGGTGGAATTTTGAGGCTGCTTTGGGCTGTATAGCAAGACCCTTTCTTTAAACAAACATTTATTTGCGGGAACAGGAGCTCCACAGCGTGCTTGTGGAAATCAAAAAACAGCTTGGAGTTAAGTTTTGATCTTCTTGGGAGGTACATTCACCCAGACTAAAAAACTTAAAAAGTGTCTTGAAAATTTTTGCCCCCTTTAAAATACATCTTCAGTATACCTTATTCCTAGTCCTCTTGTACTTTCTGTTAGGTAAACTTTGTCACTAGCCATGCCCAATAGCTGTTATCCCAGCTGTGGCTCCGGTGGGCACTAGCTTGACCCTGGACTGAAGCAGGTGAAGATTTTTTATTCTTTTTGTAACAGAGTCACTTTGTGTATCTTTGGCTATTCTAGAACTTGCTATCTAGACTAGACTGACCTTAAATTCTGAGAGATCCTCCTGTATCTGTCTCTGAAGTGCTGACATTAAAGTCATATGTTACCACACTTGGCACAGGTGAAGATGGTGGGTAGCTTATCTGGGTCAATAGACAGTGGTTTTCTTACAGTGGAGATTTTCTAATATTCTTCTTTTCAGTGCTGGGGAGTGAGGGTACTATGGGCTGGGTTCTACAACCCCAGCTACCAGAACAAAAGTATCTACCTACCATTAGGGGCAGTGGCTCCAGTAATGGGCCAGAAGCCAGGAATTCATTGGCCTCACAGTTAGGAATTGGGCAAGGACACTTTCTGCTCATTAAAGGACATGGTCTGATTTCTGTGCTTGGAGGCTGGCACAGTTCCTGACCTGGCACGGCAGAGGAGGTAAGTTTATGAACAGAATCCCGTGGATCTCTAGAAGGAGAGGCAGGTACCCTTGGCTTTCAGAACTGTGTTGGGAAAGTTGTGTGTGTGTGCGTGTGCGTGTGTGTGTGTGCGTGTGCGCGCGCGCACACACAAAAACTAACCAGGGCCACTTCTTTAGAAAAGACATTGCACGTGTGTTCTTTAAAAGCCATCTTCATCTTTGTAGATATACTCTTCATTTTCTAACACATCCTTCCAGAGTTTGCCCTGTGGACGTGTGAAAGTATACATTATTTTGTGACTACCTTCTTTCATTGTATTCATCTTTACATAATTGGAGACCATTATATTTTAATGACTGTTGTGAAGTAAACAGATTTAATTTGGTGATTTCAGTACTGTTAGAGCTAAAATTGTGCATGCCTTTTTGTCTCATTTGTATTGCTGGGGTTAAATTTAAAAGATGGAACTGGCTAGGCCTGATGGTGTGCTTGGGAGGCAGAGGCAGGGGGAGTCTCTGAGTTCAACAGTCTGGTCTGCATGGCAAGTTCCAAAGCAGTAAGAACTATACTGTAAGATGCTGTCCAAATATACGTAACTGTAAAGTCAAAGTGGAGTATGTTTTCTTTAGGGACAGAGAAGCTGGTTCTTGCCTCAACTATAGGTCAGCGAGGACAAAGCAGGCCTTGGTATGGCCCTGGGTTTGTTTACTTATATGTCTTCAGCTTCCCTTTCTCTGCTAATGCAGAAATTTATAGAAGGTTTGATTTCTTTTCCTTATAGATTTTGCAGTAGTTTGGAGGCCTGAGTTAAAATGCAGATTTGGCCATGGGCCTCAAGCTACAGTTGGCATCTCATAAGAAAATACAGACTTGGGGCTGGAGAGATGGCTCAGAGGTTAAGAGCACTGCCTGCTCTTCCAAAGGTCCTGAGTTCAATTCCCAGCAACCAAATGGTGGCTCACAACCATCTGTAATGGGGTCTGGTGCCCTCTTCTGGCATGCAGGCATATACACAGACAGAATATTGTATGCATAATAAACAAATAAATAAAAAAGAAATACAGACTTGGTGTCTAAGGGCTTTCCCACCTTAGAGAAGGGCGGGCTCCCAGGGGCAGCAGAGCTTTCAGCACATGTTCTTGCCCTCTCTTCAGTGGCTCCTCTGGGAACCTGCAGGTACATGATCAGATGGGCATGGTGGTGACACAGGCTCTAAACAGCTGTTTGCTTTCCTTGTTCCCACAGAACCTTCTGCTCCAGCCAAGGTAGTGAGGGCAGCTGCTCCTAAACAGCGCAAGGGCAGCAAGGTAAGGAGCAGGGTGAGTGATACTTGTGGGTGATTCCTCTTTTTGTTCTTGTAAGCACTTCTGACCCGTCTTTCTGGGTACCTGTGTTTGGTGTCTTTGAGTGTACAAGATGAAGTGGTCCAAATCTCTCAGAGAATCTAGAGCTTGGGTGCGGGGTGAAATGACCAAAGCGGAGTAACTGGGGCCTTCATAGACTATGCCTTGCAGGTTGGTGACTTTGGAGATGCAATCAACTGGCCTACACCTGGAGAGATAGCCCACAAGAGTGTGCAGGTAAGTGTGGGGAGGGTCTGATAGACAGGTTCAGATGCTGTCTTTATAAACTCAGTTGGCTTTTGTCCAAGAGCCATAAGTCTTGCCTTTCTTGAGTTTTGAAGAGGAGTAGTTGGCAGGACATTATAGTGTACTTCTGTAGTCCCAGCTACTAAAAAGAAGGGTGACTATTGGGCTAAGAGGTCAAGGCCAGTCTGGATTAACATAGAACCCACGCACACACCCTCCTTCCAGTCTGAACAAACAGACGGAGACTGGTTATATATATATATATATATATATATATAAGGTGGGCAGCTGGAGAAATGTCTCATTCTCTTAGAGGACCCAGGTTCAATTCCTAGCACCCACATGACGCCTCACAGCTGTCTATAACTACAGTTCCAGGGGACTGGACACCTTTACACAGGCAAAACACCAATGCACATAAAAATTAATATTTTTAAAAAGTGAGTAGCAATCAAATAATTAGGAATGGTAATTCATCATGTGATCCTTTGCCTAGTTTCAGGATCTGCCAGGCACTGTTCATTTCCTCCTTGCCTTCCAGTGATCTGATCCCCAGAAGATAGTAGCTCTTGATGGTTCAGTAAGTTAGGAGACAACTGTTGTAGTTTTCTAAAGTTCATAATTTTCCATTACAGTGCCAGGATTTTCTGAGTGATGAGGGGATCAGATCAAGCATGGGCTCCAGATTGGGAAAGTGTATTTAACTCCCCTAGACCCTAGCCGAAGAGACTCTTGGTCAGTTCTTTCCTCTCAGTACTTTTGTTCTGAGCTAGTGACCACCTCAGTGGGTCATATCCTTACTGTATGGTGGTATAGATAAGCCAGGGTCAGCTTCAGCATCTCTTCCACCCCACAGATTTGGGTAGGCTAAAAAATGAATTGTTCCTCCTACTTCATGGCACATGGGGCCATGTCTTGTGAAAACTAGGCCTTGGGATGTATACAGTGTAGCCTACGTTAGCACCTCCCCAGTGACCAGGTGTCCTTCAGCCAGGGAGGCTCTAGTATTCCCTCTCCCTTGCCTACTGCAGCCACAGTCCCACAAGCCTCAGCCTGCCCGTAAGCTGCCACCCAAGAAAGACATGAAGGAGCAGGAGAAAGGAGATGGAAGTGATAGTAAGGAGAGTCCGAAAACAAAGTCAGATGAATCAGGGGAAGAAAAGAACGGGGATGACGACTGCCAGCGAGGCGGGCAGAAGAAGAAAGGTAAGTTCCTGCTTGGGCAGGGCCTGGGAGGTGTGGCTTACAGAATTTTTAAATGACATAAGTCTAGGTGCTGCTGGAGGGTCTTGAGGCTAGGAGGTGACTCACTGCCTGGAACAGCTGTGTTTGAAGCCTTAGTACATCTACTCTTAAATGGACTTTTACATTGCTCTAAGAGTTTCTCAAGCTCGCTGAAATGATACAGGCTTGACTGCTTTTTCTCAGACCCACAGGCCAACCCTGACTCATTCTCGTTCTCACTTCAGCACAACAACCCCCTCTCCATCAAAGATGGCTCCTTGGCTCTTGCCCATTCCACCTAAACTGGTCCTTCACAGTTCTTACAGGCAGTGACATGACACATGTGTAAAGGGAGCCTGGAAAGTTAGTCCTTACTCTGTGCAGGCAGGTGTCTGGCTCCAGAAAGTGGTTCTTACACTGAGATCACTGGCCTCCTTATTTTAGAGATTAAAAAGAGGCACACTGTTTGGAAAGAATGTGCCTATGGATACCAGATGGATAGTTTGGGGCCAAAATTTTGGGGGAAGGAAAAGCCATGTAGGAGGGGCCTGACATGCCTCTCTCACATGCCCATGCTGTCCCTCAGGGAACAAACACAAGTGGGTTCCGTTGCAAATAGACATGAAGCCTGAAGTACTGAGAGAGAAATTGGCCTCACGTCCCACTCGTCCGCAGGAGCCAAGACACACACCTGCTAGCCGAGGGGAGATCAAAGGTATGCCCTGCCTGCTATGGAGAGCCTGCCTGAGGAGGATACGCCCAGTTTCACCTTGTGCTCCTTCTCCCCACAGGATCTGAACCTGTCACCTACATGCCTGTATCTGTGGCCCCACCCACCCCAGCCTGGCAACCAGAGACCAAACCAGAGCCTGTCTGGCATGACCAGGATGAGACATCGAGTGTGAAGAGTGATGGGGCTAGCGGGGCGCGGGCTTCCTTCCGTGGCCGTGGACGGGGGCGTGGTCGTGGACGGGGCCGAGGACGGGGTGGTACTCGAAGTACGTGAAGCCCCTTCCGGCTCTGGGATGTCCAAGGGAGTGCAGCAGGGGGTAGTAGGTGGGAATCTTCTCTCTCTAATGATGCCCATTTCTCTTGTAGCCCACTTTGACTACCAGTTTGGCTACCGAAAATTTGATGGTACAGAGGGGCCCCGCACCCCCAAGTACATGAACAACATCACCTACTACTTTGACAATCTCAGCAGCACTGAGATTTACAATGTGGACCAGGAGCTGCTCAAGGACTATATCAAGCGCCAGATGTGAGTGTGAAGGCTCTTCTGGTCTATGCTGGAATGGGGCCCAGAACAGGGTCTAGTGAGCGATAGTTGTAGTAGTCCTATTTAAGCTGTAAAAGATTACTTTTCTGCTTTCACAGAATTCTGTTCATTACAGACATAAAATCATATTTACCTTAAGGAAAGTAGAGACTACCACTAACAGGTGAGCAGCCTGGTTCCCTTCTGTACTCCTCTAGTCACAAGCAGCCCATCAGCAGCATGGTGGATGCTAGCAAGCATGTCCTTTAACTGTTACCGTGGTCAGGCTCTTTGCCAAGTGATTGCAGGCTATAACTTCTGCATACTGGAGTCCTATGAACTACTGTCCCTATTTTATAGGGGAATAGGCAGGCCAGTAATTCCTCCAAAGTCATAGTAAATAATAAAGCACAGGATTAAAGCTGTTTCTGTATAAATCTTTTGTGCCCCTATTCATACTAACGTGCTGGCTCAGAACAGAGGAGATCTTATACAGGGAAACAGGCAGTGTAGGGTTAGTGTTTTAGGGACAGAACAGTGTTGGTTGGAACTTAGTTTCAAAGGACTCACCGTGTGGTAGCTGAAATATACAAAGGGTGATTTGGCTGGGCGGTGGTGGTGCATGCCTTTAATTCTAGCACTTGGGAGGCGGAGGCAGGCCTGGTCTACAAGAGCTAGTTCCAGGACAGACTCCAAAGCTACAGAGAAACCGTGTGTGTGTGTGTGTGTGTGTGTGTGTGTGTGTGTGTGTGTGTGTGTGTGTGTGTGTGTGTGTGTGTGTGTGTGTGTGTGATTTGACTCAGAGTAGCAGGGCATCATTTCTTTTCAGCCCTACACTAGGGGTTCTCAATATTTCTCACGCTGTGACCCTTTAATAGAGTTCCTCATGGTGTGGTAACCCTCAACCATAAAATCATTTTTGTTGTTCCTAAATGTAGTTTTGCTACTGTTAGGAATTGTAATGTAAATATCTGTTTTCTGATAGTCTTAGGTGACAGGGGTTGTGACTCACAGGTTGAGAGCCTCCGCTTTAAGCTGTACTGCAGGAAAGGAGTGAGAATGCCAGAGCTTTGGGGTGGGTAGGAGACAGGAAAGGCCCATAGCCCTCAGTGATGCTTTTTTCCCCTACTTAGTGAATACTACTTCAGCGTGGACAATTTAGAGCGAGACTTCTTCCTGAGACGGAAAATGGATGCTGATGGTTTCCTTCCCATCACCCTTATTGCTTCCTTTCACCGTGTACAGGCCCTAACCACTGACATTTCACTCATCTTTGCGGTATGTCTTCTCCCAGGGGTTAGGGTGGGAACATAAGGTTGTCCTGTGAGTCCTGAGTTGATGGGCTGGACTCTGGAAGAATCCCTGCTAACTACATCTACTGAGTCCCAAAGGGCCAGTATGGTACAGTGAACACTTCACCAGGTACAGCACAAGTCAACGTCAGCTGGTCTTGAATGCGTACCCTTCTTCTGCTTTCACTTAGACCTTTCAGGTCTTCTAGAAAATCTAGCATTTCAATAGCCACAGTATCACTATCACACCTACAAATAATGACAATTATTTAATTACCAGAAAACCTGTTTCAGATTTTCCCTAATTGCTGACAAACATTGTTAAAAATAATTTGTAGAATGCCGGGCGGTGGTGGCGCACGCCTTTAATCCCAGCACTCGGGAGGCAGAGGCAGGCGGATCTCTGTGAGTTCGAGACCAGCCTGGTCTACAAGAGCTAGTTCCAGGACAGGCTCCAAAGCCACAGAGAAACCCTGTCTCGAAAAACCAAAAAAAAAAAAAAAAAAAAAATTTGTAGAGATCAGAGTCCAAATCAGATCTGTGTGTTCACTTGCATCTGCCTCAACCCTTTGGTTCTTCTCTTGCTCTTTATTTGTTGGGTCCCTGTCTCCTATACAAGACTGCAGGTCCAGTGGCAGAGGCATCGTCCCACATAACCATCTGAGTCCTGAGTTTGGGTAGCTTCGTGTTCTCTTCTAGAGGCATGAGAATTGGGGTTTTAATGACTAGTGTCTTTTGGGTGGCGTGTGACATTCTTATCTCCTAAGATAAAGACTGCTTTGGTTATTGCAGAGACAATTTCCTTAGGGGTTGCAAAGTAGCAGTATTCTAATCCTTTCAGTCAACCTTTGCTTAACTAGTTGGAGGGGACACTTAGTATCAGTTAGTTGTTCACTTACCAAGAGGTAGAACAGGAAGGACAGATCTATAGATCCTTCAAAGGTAACTAATACGATTCAGGACTTTCTCTTTAGCACTGTATGATTTTTTTGTGTTTTGGGTTTTTTTTTGTTTGTTTGTTTGTTTGTTTGTTTGTTTTTGAGACGGGTTTCTCTGTGGTTTTGAAGCATGTCCTGGAACTAGCTCTTGTAGACCAGGCTGGCCTTGAAATCACAGAGATCTGCCTGCTTCTGTCTCTCAAGTGCTGGAATTAAAGGCGTGCGCCACCACCACCTGGCCTTTTTTTTTTTTTTTTTTTTTTTTTTTGCAAAGGATGGGGGAGGTAACTACTTACAGTTATTTTTCTGTTACACAAATAGCATATGTCTATAACATATGGCCTTGTGTGTTTAGCTTTTTTTTTTTTTTTTTTGTCTTTGGCATAGATTTCTAGAAGTAGAGTGACTGATCCAAAGGTGAATGCAAACTAATTTTAAAGACACTGCATAATCCTTTCTAGAAGTGAATCTTCTGCTGTCCCACCCACAGTATCTCTGTTCCTCTTCCCTAGACTGTAATGACAGTGTTACCACATATTGAGTTTTCCCTTTCCTTTTTTCCCTTGAAAGATTTCAAGAGTTCCCATAGAAAATCTAAGCCAGGTGTGGTGGTGCACACCTTTAGTGCCAGCACTTGAGAGGCAGGAGAATCTTTTGAGTTTGATGCCACATTGATCTACAAATTGAGTTCCAAGATAGTCTGGGCTGCACAGAGAAACCCTGTCTCAGAAAAAAGAAAGAGAAGAATTGTAGTCTTCACTTTTGTATCCAGAGATAACAAACAACCCATAATGATTTGCCCTGTGCCTCTTAACAACGGTTGTATTATATTGATCTCAGGTTTTCTCAAAATTCAAATAAAAGAATGGTGGTTGCCCTGACCTATTCTTGTCTTAGGATTTAAATGGCCATCATGGTGGCAGGTTGCTTTTCCTGTGACAGTCACTGTGAATAGCCTTTGCCTAAGTCTTAGACATTGGTCTCCTTTGTACAGGCGTTGTCTGGATTTCTGGACGTTAACTTGCAGACTTGTTGAATAACTTTGATTTTCATGTTTGTACCTTTTATGTGCCTGTCAGTCAGGGAAGGTGTGGCCAGATATTTACTACTGCTGCTGGCCTAAATCAGGTGTTTAGGGACCTGGTTGTCTCCAGATCTCTATTTGCCCTAGGTGGTCCTCTTCATTCCTGTCGCTCCTCCTCTGCAGGCTCTAAAGGACAGCACGGTGGTAGAGATTGTTGAGGAGAAAGTTCGCAGGAGGGAACAACCTGAGAAATGGCCACTTCCTGGTCCGCCAATAGTGGACTATTCACAAACAGATTTCTCTCAGCTTCTCAACTGCCCAGAGTTTGTTCCCCGTCAGCACTACCAGAAGGAGACTGGTAAGTGTCCCAGTGGGAGCAGGCCTGCCCTGGAAAGGACTAGGATGATGAAGCCCTATTTTTCCTCTCTCCAGAGTCAGCACCTGGCTCTCCCCGTGCTGTTACTCCAGTGCCAACCAAAACAGAGGAGGTCAGCAACCTGAAGACGCTTCCCAAGGGCCTGTCTGCCAGCCTCCCAGACCTGGATTCTGAGAGCTGGATTGAAGTGAAGAAAAGGCCCCGTCCCTCCCCAGCACGCCCCAAGGTGGGTCAAGCCTGGCTTAGTTCTAAGGGTCTAAGTTGAAAACCTAGGTGCCCTGGATTTTCTGGTGTAGGAATACTCACACAGCCTGTTTCTATTCTTTGGGGACCTCTCTTAGATACCCAACTCAGTTCATGTGTGACTTTCGACAGAATAAGACCACACAGCTGTGACCTAGGCTTCTTGTTTGTAGCTATTCATTTTTCATTTCCAGGGCCTTTTACCCAAATCTGTCTTTGGTCTTCTGTATGTAAGTCCCTCTGACCTTAGAGTTCGTGGAGAGGAGTACAAGTCCTGCAGTGATGGCTAGTGACTTTGGGAAGTTGGTGCTTGTATCAAGGTCTCAGTTTCTGTCTTAAGATGAAGAAAGTCAGAGTCAGCTACCCTAGAAAGAGGAAAGAAGTACGTGTGTTGACCACAGGGAGATCACTGCCTTCTTTCTAAGCACCAGATTTATTTTCTCTACTCTGTAACCTCAACTCCCTCTTTGGAGACCTTTGTTCTGGGCCTTGTGAAGTGGCCTCAGAGTTGACCTTGGACTTGTCTTCTATATAATTCTGTCCTGTATGTGCTTGCCACTATGTCTTCCTCTCTCATCTTCTTTCCTTCTCCTGTCTGCTCATTCTCACAATATCTCACTGTTCTTAGCTTCAGCCAAGAGAAACATTGTTGAGTAGATAAGCACCTTCCGAGGTCCAGGCTCTGGATGAAAAGATGGGAGTGGGGCAACCCCATTCCACCTGCATAGCATATCTTAAACCTTAAAAGACATGGTTTGGAGTTTCTGTGGGAAATGTTTGGACCATCAGAGAATTGCCTCTTGGATGTGTACTGTGTGGGAGACCTACTTCTGGTGTCAGGCTGTCTGTCACAACTGAAATGTTTCACCTTGCCTTTGGCACATGCTGTCTTTTCTGCCTAGCCCACTCTGTTCCTGCCTGTATCATCTAGTGGCCTGTTCCCAGAAGCTTTTCCTAACCACACTCCACTCTCTCTAGTTCAGCACCCTTCTTTTGTGCTTGCTAGACCTATTTAGAGCCTTTGCTGAACTAATCTACAATGACTGCTGGTTCACTTTCTCTTGCTGAGCTGTGAAGTTCCTAAATACAAGGTCTTGCCCATTCAGGCTTTCATACAGAGCCTGGTACTGTTGGGTGGGTGCTCACTCATCACACCTTTGCTTATCTGTTGTAGCTGGGATCCAGTCTAAGTACTGAAACAAGGCTATTTGCCTGACACTTCCTGTCTGCCAAGGTATTAAGTAGACATGATGGAAGGTTCAGCTGTGTTTTTTGTCTGCTTCCAACAGTCAGTGTGTAGGCTATGAAAGTAAACAGAGACAATTGTTTGTGAATGACCGTATAACTGAGTAGAGGAACTGGGCTCCTTTGGGGTGTTTCTCTATGAAGCTGAATCCAGAAAGGGTACCTGTGATTTGCTGGTGTTGCCAAGGTTACAGTTGTGATGTTTCTGTACTGAGAGACCAGAGAGCCTCTTGGGCAGTTAGAAAATTTGGTCCAAAGGCTCATGTGTCAATCCCAGGTCATTCCCTTTTGGTGTCTGTCTCTATTTCAGAAGTCAGAAGAGCCCAGGTTCTCCCATCCAACTTCTCTGCCTCAGCACCTTCCCTCTCAGCAGCTGATGTCAAAGGATCAGGATGAGCAAGAAGAACTAGACTTCCTGTTTGACGAGGAGATGGAGCAGATGGATGGGCGGAAGAATACCTTCACTGCCTGGTCCGATGAGGACTCTGATTATGAGATTGATGACCGGGATGTCAACAAGATACTCATTGTCACTCAAACACCACCTTACATGCGTCGGCACCCTGGGGGGGACCGCACAGGCAACCACACTTCTCGTGCCAAGATGAGTGCTGAGTTGGCCAAGGTCATTAATGATGGGCTCTTCTACTATGAGCAAGACCTATGGACTGAGAAGTTTGAGCCTGAGTATTCACAGATCAAGGTGAGACTCAAGCATAGCTTTGGACAGGGGCCTGAGGTTCTTGTAACATGGAGAAGAGGAAGGTTGATTGGCCATGTGACTTTAGGCAGGTACCTTCATTATAGCCTTTTGTCTTTATGTATGAGGGGAAGATTGATGATTGCTACTGTGACAAGAGGAAATATGTTTGTGTACAGTGTAAGCATAGAGGTGACTAACTGTCCTAGCTAACCGTTCATTTTGATGTCACATGGTTGGCAGACTCTTGTGGAAGATAAAGTAAAAATTTCAATGTTATCTCTAGTCATAAGTAATCAGACACATTTAAAAAAAGTCTTTTTAGTCCAGGTGGTGGTGGTGCGCGCCTTTAATCCCAGCACTTTGGGAGGCAGAGACCCGTGGTTCTTTGTGAGTTTGAGGCCAGCCTGATCTAAAGAGCTGGTTCCATGACAGCCAGGGCTGTTATACAGAGAAACCCTGTCGGGGCGGGGGGGGAGGGGGGGGTGGATGTCTTTTTAGGAATACTTATTAGTGGAAAATGGAGAAAGAGAGGCTCTTGTGGAGGAGATATTTGTCAGTTTTGGAGTGGCTGTGTTTGGTACTGGGTGGGCCTAATGGTGAGCTTGTGCGGTGAACAAGTAGTAATGTAGAAGTGAATATCAGCTGGTACTGTCCACATAGTTGTAGGAAGACTCAGGAAGTGTAAGGGCAGTCTGATGTCTGGAGAGAGAAAAAAGGTTAGCATTGACCTCTGAAATCAGTACCCTTGTGCCAAGGTGCCTGGGCTTGAGGGATGGTGATGGAGACTAGAGTTCTGAGTATAGACAGGGAAGCTTTCCTCACCAGTTTTCTGCCAGTCTTGATTCTGAGCCAGCCAGAGCATCTTTCTGACTAACAGCTTCCCCATCTACCTCACATCTACAGCAAGAAGTCGAGAACTTCAAGAAAGTGAATATGATTAGTCGGGAGCAGTTTGACACCCTGACCCCCGAACCCCCTGTGGATCCCAACCAGGAGGTTCCTCCTGGACCACCTCGGTTCCAACAAGGTGAGGGGATGGGCACCTGAAGCCCAGTGTGAGTGAGAGGCATTAAGCCCTAGCCAGAGATTTCACTGCATGTTGACCCCATTCTGCCTCTGCAGTTCCTACTGATGCCCTGGCCAACAAGCTGTTTGGTGCTCCTGAGCCCTCCACCATTGCCCGTTCTCTACCAACCACTGTCCCAGAGTCGCCAAACTATCGAAATGCCAGGACCCCACGCACACCCCGGACCCCTCAGCTCAAAGACTCTAGTCAGACATCACGTTTTTACCCAGTGGTGAAAGAAGGACGGACCCTAGATGCCAAGGTAGGTACTTCAGCTGGGTGGAGTCCTGCCTGCTTTTCTGCCTTGTCTGAGCCAACAAAGGGCCAGGATCCCCTCAGGCAGCATCCTCAGGCTGAGATCTCACAAAGTAAACTTGAGTATAGGCATGGTCTGCAGAGACTGAGGAGGGCAGACCAGATGCGAGGCCCCAGTAACGTCTCCCTGCTCTTCCACCTCACCTGTGAGATAATCAGAAAACGCTTTTGTAGTGTTGGGGTTGTAGCTCACTGGTTGGGGTTATAGCCCCGTTTTAGTGCACAAAGCCTTAAAGAAAATGCTTTTGTACCACTTGTATACTAAGAACTGCTTGATGTACGTCATAGTCATAGATGTATAGATAACAGGTTCTGGTTTCATTTTTACAGATGCCTCGAAAAAGGAAGACAAGACACAGCTCGAACCCCCCCTTGGAAAGTCATGTGGGTTGGGTGATGGATTCCCGGGAGCACAGGCCCAGGACTGCTTCTATTAGGTACTGTGGCCAGGCCAGTCTGCCTGCCTGTGGGGTACTCACCACATGAATCTAAATCCACGCAGCATGTGGGAAGCATAGCCCAAGGCCTGAGAACTGGAAGCTTCTTTATGTTTTGTTCTTTCATTTTATTTTAAGGCAGGGTCTTAACTGTGCAGCCCTCACTGGCCTGGAACTTAGTTATGTAGATCAGCCTGGCCTTGAGTTCATAGAGATCCACCTGCTCACGAGATTCTGCCTCTCTGTTGCTGAGATTAATGGCATGGTATACCACCATATCTGATTGTAAAGACACGTCGTCATGACAAGACTGGGTTCCGTCCCCAGCACCACAGTTCAATGACTCAGCTACTCAGTGTAGGGCCCAGACACTTTTTAAATTTACTTTGGCCAAATCTAAAAGTAAGGTCTGGGAGTCACCAGTCTGTGTGTTTGGCTTCCCACAGAGATGGCGGACACTACACATAGGTAAGGATTTAAGGAAAGTATAATACTGTGAGGTCCTTTGGCACTGATAGATCTCTTCCACCCCTGAACCAGTGTCCCAAGTCCTCTCAGAACTCTCTCAAGGTAACTGTACAGCTGGTGGCTGTAGATTAAAGCTAGTACAGTACAAGACTGCGCCCTGGCTGGTAGGTCAGAAGGACCTCTCCTAAACTTAGGAGTGGGGCTGAGTGGGAAATTTCTGCCTGGTGGTGCCATCATTCTTGTGACTTCTATAGCTCCAGCCCTTCAGAAGGAACACCTGCAGTTGGCAGCTATGGCTGTACCCCTCAGTCATTACCCAAGTTCCAGCATCCTTCCCATGAGCTGCTCAAGGAAAATGGCTTCACACAACACGTCTACCACAAGTATCGGAGGCGCTGCCTTAATGGTAAGTCAGGGCTAGCCTAGTCCCTGGCAGTGCTTAGGGACTGATCCAGTGCCCCAGAGTATAAAGGCTGGAAGGGCAGGGCAAGCAGCAGTCTACTTTTTTTCTTCCTCTCGCCCCCTCCCCTCCCCTCTCTGCCTTGTTTTTGATGTTCATGGTGTTTGTTCAGATCCTCTGTAGCTAGCTTATTGCTACATCTCACTATGGTAGAGGTTTTGTAGTATTTTTTTTTTTTGTAGTATTTTTATTTTTTGAGTCAGGATCCACCTATTTTTGAAGACCCTTCTCACTTGAACCTGAATCTCATAGATTTGACTATCCTGGCTGCCTGCTAAGCTCCAGGGATCTGCCTATGCATGTAGTTCAGGCCTTTCTTTTCTTTCTTTTTTCCTTTCTTTCTTTCTTTCTTTCTTTCTTTCTTTCTTTCTTTTTTTCTTTTCTTTTCTTTTCTTTCATTTCTTTCATTTCTTTATTTCTTTTTATTTTGTGTGTATGAGTGTTTTTCCTGTATGTATGTTTAAGGGTTGGATCCCCTGGAACTGGAGTTAAGGACGATTGGGACACACATGTGGGTACTGGGATCAACACTCAGGTCCTCTGCAAGAACAGCCAGTGTTCTCAACCCTTAAGCCATCTCTCTGGCTCCTATATATATTTTAAGATGTATTTTTATCTTTTTTGTTTTTTTTTAAATATTTAGTATGTATACAGTATTCTTGGTATTCTGCCTGCATGTGTGCCTGCAGGCCAGAAGAGGGCACCAGATCTCATTACAGATGGTTATGAGGCACCATGTGGATGCTGGAAACTGAACTCAGGACCTTTGGAAGGGCAGGCAGTGCTCTTAACCGCTGAGCCATCTCTCCAGCCCCCAGGCCAGTCTTTCTAACTAACTTGAACGCTGCCTCCATCTCCCAAGTGCTATATTTTATGTATATGAGTATTTTACACACATGCATGTCTGTAACATGTGCATACCTGGTGCATTTGGAGTCCAGAAGATGGTGTTGAATCTCTTGGAACTAGAGTTACAGATGTTGTGAGCCACCATGTGAGTGCTGAGAACCACACTCAGATCCTCTGCAAGAGCAGCCAATGCTCTTAACTGCTGAGCCGTCTCTCCTATGTGTATACTTTTATGTTAACATGTTCTACAAGTTTTACTTTGTTGAAAAGTAATTTATTTCAGGCCTTGTTCTGCCTGTTCCTCTAAGTCAGTGGTTCTCAACCTGTGGGTCTTGGCCCTTTTGGTGGCATGGTGTGTATGTCACATACCAGATATTTACATTACAAATCATAACAGTAGCAAAAGTGTAGCTATGAGGCAGCAAAATAATTCAGTGGTTGGGGTCACTACAACACGAAGAACTGTATTAAAGCATTAGGAAGGTTGAGAACCAGTGCTTAGAGTGATAGCAGGTGAGACTCAGAGCTTGGCGGATGACCAGGTCAGAGGCCAGTACTGCCAAGGCCTGTGGAATAGGCAGTTCTGAGTGAACAAAGGGCAGTCTGGCCTGACTCTATCCTCTCCTGTCTTTCCCATCAGAGCGGAAGCGCTTGGGTATTGGCCAGTCTCAGGAGATGAACACCCTTTTCCGCTTTTGGTCGTTCTTCCTCCGAGATCACTTCAATAAAAAGATGTATGAGGAGTTCAAGCAGCTGGCACTGGAGGATGCCAAAGAAGGCTACCGGTGAGTGGGCCAGTGAGTCAGCTACTAGAGCTGAAATTGGAAATTTAAAGAATGAGCAAGGTATTTACATACTCAAATTTTAGAGCTTTAAAAGTTATGTGGTATGTTTGTGCATACAGGTTTCCTTATTCTTTACCCCTTGGCTCCCTGCTTTCCTCAGTTTTGCCTTTATGCCACAAGCAAATCTATCTAAATGAGGCCAGGGATGCCTTAGCACATAGGGTAGGCTCTTGACTCCTGCCAAAAGCAGAGGGTCATCTATAGAGCACTGTGAAACACATAGTGTTTATAAATGTGGCCAGTCATTCACTGAATTTTTTTTCTTACCCCCCCCAAGACAGAGTTTCTCTGTGTAGTCTTGTGACGTCTGCCATGCCACCCCCCTATTCAGTGAATTTCAGTGGGAACTTTTAATAATATAAGCCCACTGTAACAGTTAAAAATTTTTCTGAACCACTTCTTTAGAAGTTTGTGTTTTGCTTAATAGTGCTGCTTCTGTGAGTAAGCAGAGTTTCTTTGTGTCCTGGCAGCTACTCCCAAATAACCACTCAGAGACTTGCTAATTAACTGCTCAACCAGTAGCTCATGCTTGTTACTGTCTGTTACATTTTAGATAAACCCATATTTATTATGTACCCTCTGCCATGTGGTGGTACCTTCTTTGAACACGTTCATTTTGCTTCTCTCTGTGGCTGCTTGCAACTCCTCAGACACTGCCCTTCTTCTAGCTTCCTCTATGTCTTGCTGTCCCACCTGTACTTCCTGCCTGGCTGCCGGCCAGTCAGCTCTTTTATTAAACTAATCAGAAGGCGCCTTGACAAAGACACATCTTCACAGTGTACAAAAAGGCTATTCCATAATAACTTTCAACAGTTTTGTGTGCCTGTAAAATAGGAATCTGTATTTTTGTTCATTTCTTTGGTATCACATTTCTAGCAGTAAACTTTCTGACTGAAGTAAATAAAGAAACCTGCTAATTGGTGTGGGTCAGAGAGCTGGTGCAGGGATGGGCACATATTCCTATGAACAGATAGACAGGAAATAACTTTTGACTTCATGGGCTGTAAGTCTGTTGGCTACTCTTCCTGCTTTTGGAGCAGAAACCAGTAGTTAGACAGAGCAAGCAGGTCACTGTGAGTGTAGGATGTGGTGGGCAGAATTGGCTGAGCCTTGGCAGATTGAACGCTGTGGCTCTTCAGGGCTGGTGTTAGTGCACTGCTGGAGGATTTTCTGTGGGTCTGCCATGTTTCCGGTCCAGGATAGTTCACTGTCATAATTGTTCCAGAATTCCTTTGCTAGGCCAGCAAAGTGTGTGCTGTACCACCCCTACCCCCACCCCCCATGCTACAGTGGACATTGTGCCAAGCTCACTAGCTTGTGTCCTCCACAGATACGGTTTGGAGTGCCTTTTTCGATATTACAGTTATGGTCTGGAGAAGAAGTTCCGACTGGACATATTCAAGGATTTCCAGGAGGAGACTGTGAAGGACTATGAGGCTGGTAAGAGTCTGTCAGAGCTGTGCGAGCCCTCCTGGGTCTTGTTGTGTTAAAGCCCCACCTCTCCCTTTATCTCAGCCCAGCTCCCCACCTCTGCCTTTCTTCACAGGCCAGCTCTATGGATTAGAGAAGTTCTGGGCCTTCTTGAAATATTCCAAAGCCAAAAATTTGGACATTGACCCCAAATTGCAAGAATACCTCGGCAAATTCCGACGTCTAGAAGACTTCCGAGTGGACGTGAGTGAAAGCTTCTCTTCTGGCTCCTAATTGTCCTGTAAAGAGCAGCGTCCCTCTTGTGAGGTCATGGTGAGAGTGGACAGCAGGTGCTCACTAGAGTTGTTGGTTCCCAGCCTCCCTCCTGTTGTCCTTCCCTTCGTGTCACAGCCCACCTGCTTCCCAGGCCTGCTACTGCTAGCTTGTGTCAGGACCAGGACCAGCTACCCTGATAAAAATGTACTTGTTCCTTCCGGGAAAAGTTCAGAAATTTGTAAATTAATGTCCAGTTCTCCATTGTTTGGAACAGTGCCATCCTGTGGTGAGTCTGGGTATTGCTTCCGAATATCAAAGGCTGCCTTTAAAGTCAGCTTAAGTGACTCATGATTGGTACCTGTGCTAAGGGGTGCTAGGGGGTGTACCTCAGTGGTAAGGTACATGTTTAGCAGCATTCAAGGCCCTGGGTTGGCTGGCCATCACCAAAGAAGACAGAAAAGACTTTAACCAAAGTTTATAATGTAGCACTCTCTGTTGTTCTCTTGAGAACTTTGAGCAGAGAGTGGTAGGTGTAAGTAAGTAGCAGCAATAACCGTCAGTTATTTTTCAACTGATACTGTTTGCAGTGCTCAGACTAGTGAGCCCACTGTCCTGGGCTTGTGTTCTTACCCACTCTTTGGGGAGGAGAGTATGTTCAGAGAACCTGTAGGTAGCTGGGTACTTTTGGTGACCTTTAGTTAGGGCACACAGTCTTCATTGTTGACTTGTGGGCTTAGTGAGGGCTGGAGTAAGACAGTTCCAGTGTATGTGGCCCTGTGGAGCCAATACATGCACCATGCTGTATGCCACATGCCACAGGTCATTTCCTAAGTAAGAGACCCCTTCATAGAAGGGGACAAATAATTTGTAGGATCAAAACCTGGTCTTTAGAATGTAGGCCTATATATAGGAGGTCTTTGACAAATTACTTGATCTGTTTGGTCAGTTAACCTTATTTCTGGTAGTGTTAACATGAAAGGACAGGATGATTCCTACTTCATTTGTAAACCAAACCATTGTCTACATTCGGAGGTCCATGGAAAGGAGGCCTCTGATTGGTCCTGGAAAGTGGTGTGAATAGTACTCTCTCTCTGACCACTTGTGACTCCTCTATTACAGCCCCCCATGGGCGAGGAAGGCAACCACAAGCGACACCCAGTGGTAGCAGGAGGCAGCGGTGAGGGCAGGAAGCGGTGCCCTTCCCAGTCTTCCAGCAGGCCTGCCACTGGGATCTGCCAACCCCCTACGACACCTACTGGCCAGGCTACTCGGGAAGATGCCAAATGGACAAGCCAGCACTTGGACACACTGACTTTGGGAAAGTGAATGCCCAGAAGCCCCCTGGGGTTTGGGATAGAAGGGGTGGGGTGGGTGAGGATCCATGGGGGTGCCCAGTCCCAGAAGAGTGGACAGAGAAGGGACAGGCCTGGAGTTATTAAGATAGGCCTTTGCACTAAGTAGCAGTGTACACCATTTGGGCTATTAGTGGTGCCCCTGGGCAGGAGCCTCCAAGTCTCCCCTTCCCCTTCTGTCTCCATGACTTCCATCTTAACTTCTAAGGGGGGAGGGAAAAGGGGGGAGATTTTTTATATATATACATATATATATATACATACATATATATATATATATCAAGTTTTAAATTATTGATAGTTTGTCTGGATTACCAAAATCACTCTTCAGCCCTTTCTTGCGGCTGTTAGCCGACCTGTGTCCCTGCCTCTTCCCGCTCCCCTCAAGCCAACTATGCAGCCCACCAGAAGACTCTGGTGGTGCCCATGAGCCCCAGAAGCACCAGCCCCTTGATCAACTGGGGTTTGCCATCACCGTGTCCCCTGCTGTTCCGCATACCCTTCTGCCACCTCTGGGGGAAGGAAACCAAAGGATCTCAGAGTGGGGGTCGGGGAGTTTTAGCCTCTCCTGCCCTCCCCCCGTCCCCAGCCCAGAGAAGCTGCTCACACCAGAAGAGACTATTGAAAGATGATTTATTTTATTTTATTTTATTTTTCGTCTGACCTTTCCATCCTTGGGAAAACAGAAAACAAAACAAAAAAACAAAAACAACCCCAAAACAAAAAAAACAACAACAACAAAAAAAGAAAAAAAAAGACAAAATCAACCATAAAAAAATGACAAAAAAAAATCAGAGCCCACCTAATCCATAGAAAGTGATGTCTTTACCCCCTCCTTGGAATTTTTCTTCTGTTCTGTTTTTGAAAATAATATTTTTTTAAAAGTTGCCTTATTGTGGAGCGGGAACCTGAACTAATGCCCAAATGCCTGATTTCCTCCTCGAGCCTCCGAAGAGCTCCACCTGCCTGGGATGCCCCTGGGCTTGGACTAACTAGAATTTTCCTTGGGACTGAGTTGCATGTACAGGGCCTCCCATCTGGAGGCAAGAGAGTTGGGGGCAGCTCAATCAGAGCTGTGCCCAGGACACCCCTGCTGTTTCATCGTCTCAAGCTGATGTCCTGTGTCTGCACACTGCTGCCGCTGTCCTTGTTCTGCTTGCTGTCGTCTGACCAGGCTCACTCTGCCCTTCCTCGGAACCCCAAGGCCAAGTTTGCTTCAGACTGTCGTAAATAGAGTTGGTCTTGTCTGGCACACATTTGTCCTCAGCCTGAGTGTCTCCCCAACCACAGGGCAAGGAGGTGAACGTCCACTGATGGCCACAGCTTAGATCTGTGTCTGACCTTAAAGACCTTTGACCTTGAGGAGGTTTATCTCACAATGTGGAGAAAGGTGCCATTCTTCAAGGGTCTGGTGTGATCTTCCCATCTTAATACCCCCACCACCCCCAGCAAGCCATCTCTGCCCACCCCTTTACTGACCCTGCCTGGGATCAAGGGGTGAGAAGAACCGAGGGCTGGGGGATCCTGCCTTTTGGTGAAGTCTTGTGGCAGGAAGGTATATGCGGACATAGAGTATACCTGACTTCTCTTTTTAAGCCACCATCTGCCTGAGCTGCTCTGCACACGCTAGAAGAGTGGCTGGAGGCTGCTGTCATCAGGACCGGGGAGGGTGATGAAGAACTGAGCATACAAGCTGGGGGAGCTGAATGTTCACCCCTCACACTGGGATTCAGGCAGTGCAAGGGGGGGGAGGTGTGATCTTCTTGCTCAGTTACTGAAATTTGTGTTGTCCTCCTCAAGCTCCTCTGTTGTCCCAAAGGCTGGGACTAGGACACAGCATCCCAGGCTGGCAAGAGCTTGCCCTCCGTCTTGGGTACCTTGTTGATTTAACTTGTGCCCTGCCCCACTCTGCCCTCCCGGTGCTTAGTATGTGCAAATCTCATGTCAGCTCCTGTGACTTAGTTGTCTCAAACGGTATAGGAACAGGATCTGTTAATGGGATCTGAGACCTTCCCCAAAGTCTGGTACCTGCCCTATGGTACACCTTCACCAAATAATGGGCTTCCTTTCCTTTTCATGCTCAGCCCTGTACTGTATCCAGTACCACAGAACCTCAGGGCTTTGAGACCCAGGGTGGGGGAAAGTTGTTCCCATCTAGACTATCCAGGCTAGGTTTGCCATCTTCCCAATCCTCTCAGGCCCTCTGAGGAAGGAAGCCCCTTTGGGGCAGGAAGGCAAGGCTATCATCTCAACACAGGCGGAGGGGGGGGGAGAGAGAGAGAGAGAGAGAGAGAGAGAGAGAGAGAGAGAGTGTGTGTGTGTGTGTGTGTGTGTGTGTGTGTGTGTGTGTGTGTATTGTGACATGTTAGGAGTTGACGTTGCAGAGTAGTTTACATCTTCACCTTCTGAAGACACTTGAATTTAGGACCGATGTATCTGTGACAAGTATTCCAGGAGTGGCAGGGGCCACCAGAGCAAGCCACTTCCCCATCACCATCTTCCCATGGGATCCAAGACCTGAGATAGAGGCTGCCTGCCAAACTGAACCTCCTTCATCCTCTGCCTGTACAGGGTTGGTCATTGGCCTGGGCCCAGCAAGGGGCAGATTGTGTTCTGCCCTGAGCCTCAGAACAAATGCACTACTCGAAGAGAAGGCTGCATGGCCCTGTTCCAGCCTGGACCCCGGGTTCAGACAGAGGTGCTGAGCCTCATGTCAGATTGTTAAATGTTTTTGTTCTGTTGCTCTTTCCCACTCCTTTTTGATGACATTTACAAAGGAAAGCAAGCTGCTTGCAAGGTCTGGAAGCAAGGGAAAGGGTATGAAGACAAGGCTAATGGTGGAGTGTACCAGAGGCTTGGGTTACCTGGTCCTTTGGATGGGAGCCCCAGAATACCTCTCTTGTTAATGGGCCCCTGGACTCTTCCCCAGCCCCACTCTCTCCTCCAGCTATGGTGATGGCAGAGGCAGAAGAGAACTCTAAGCTCAGTTCTCACAGGAGAGGAAAACTCGTCATGGGCTTTTCAGAGAAGGTTCCACCTTACGCTCGTACATTGTCTTTACCATGTGCTAGGATATCACATTCAACAGGACAAAAAAATGTAAAATACTTGAATGAGCTTGTATCATAACATTAATATTATTGAGAGTGTCTGCTTCCCAGGCTGAAGTGATTCATTCATTATTCTGGTCCTGCTCTAGTCCTTTGTAATTGGTGGTAATTATTATGCTTTTCTTTTTAATACAAAAAAATGTATAAAAATAAAAACTTGAAAAGGCAAAAAAAAAAAAAAAACCTGGTTGGTCTCCCATTCGAAACACTGCTATTGGGTGTCAGAGTGCAACCTGGTGTGTGTCCCCAGGTAAGAAGCCCACACTGTCTCTGCATGAGCATAGTTTTGTGGTTTGTTTTTTACTGTTAGGTGGGTGGATGATAACTGACCAATGGCCTTCTGCAGATTGCCAGGTGAGCCATACTCACCTCAGTCACGGTCCTTAGGGATGGCCTTGTCAGCTGGCTCCTCAGTTGTGTGGCCTTACTTTCTAGTGTTTTACAGTGTGTGTATGGGGAGGGGTCAACACAATCTGTTAAGAGTTTATAGACTTTATTTACATGCTTTGTCATGCTTTTATGAAGAATTTAAGACCTTATTCACCAATATTAGGGCCTTATGGAGACAGGCCATATACCCTTGAAAGTACTTCGTCATCTCCATTTTGTAATTGGCCTGCCCCTTTTGATGATACTACAGAGAGTATTTATTGATCATGAGAAAGGGATTGGCTGTCATCCAGCTATGGGGGTAAAGTGGAGGAGTGGGTTTGTATTTGAAGGAATCCAAAAGCACAGGTTACCAAGGCCAGAGGAGGCTGGGACTGCTGGCAAAGTGCTAAGTTGCCAGCTGGCCCAGTCTTGTGTTGGCCTCAGCATCATGGGATGAAGCCCTGTTTTGGAGAATTGACGTTTTGCTGCTTTTGTCTAGGCTGGCTCTGAACTGGACCTAAATCTCCAGAGCAGCTGTGAACTACAGTGCAAACCGCTGTAATGAGCTGTGTGGGTTTTTTTTTTTTAAGTATTTTATTTAATCTACAATAAGGAGTCTTGACTAACCTTGAACTGAATATGTAAGATTGGCACAGTTGTGCTTACATTTAACAAATGGTAATGGTGGCAGCCTTCCAGATCCAACTTAACATTTGCCAAGTTCTTGGGATCCCAGGGTTCCCAGTCATGAACTGTCAGGAGAAACCCTGCTGCTATAGCTCACTGTTGATTTACCGTTTAAAAATTGGACCATGTGTTCTCAGGGTAATTGCTGGGGGGGAAGGTATTTTGGGGGATTAGAGAACACTGACTTGGGTCCTCTCCCACATGAGATCAGCCTCAGTTTACAAACAGGTTAAGGCACGGGCTGGGGTGCACGTCACGTTGAGAAGCTCTTGCGGGCTGTTGTCCCTTCTAAGCGGTTTGTATCTTTGGAGGGCAAAAGTGTCTGATGCTCTCATGGTGGGAAGCAGGGACCGCGTCGAGCATGTCAGCACATCTGACCTGTGACTACTCCAGGACGCCCGGTTTTGGGCAGAAGAAAGTTTTTTGAATCAGGAATCTTCCAGTCCTACTGTCAGCCCATTGTTCCCCAGGGGAGCTAAGTTTGGGGATTGGAGCAGAGGACCAAAGGAGACCACCAGGCTCATGGTGACTTTCCTTTGACTGGCCTCCAACCCAAATAGTTTTTTCCCTAAGTCAACTCCTGGGCCCTAGGTAACATGAGAAGTAGTTTGGGGAAGCTCAGATCCACCCTTTCATGGCCTTGTCCTGGCAGGAAGCTTGTATTTTTCCTGCGCCCTGATGGTGCAGTCCTTAGAGTATGGCAGCCAAAGGAGGCAAGTTGTTAAGGGCAGCATGGCCCCCAGGCAGTCTCCACACCTGCTTGTGTTAAGGGCAGCATGGCCCCAGGCAGTCTCCACACCTACTTGTGAGGGAGCAGTTGGGATGGTCCAAGCAAATTCTCCATCTTCTTGGGTGGATCCGGGATGCTCTCTGAAAGTGGGGTGAAGCCGAGCAGGAGGACATGTCTCTCATAGGCCTTGGTCTGCTTAAAGATGATGTCAGTCCCATGCAGGTGATCCAGCACTCCCAGTACCCCATAGCACTGGTTGAACCTGAAGGAGGGAAGAGAATCTCCCATTTGAAACTGTTGGGAAGCTGTGCTTCTCTCAGCCCTCCTTTCCCATGCTTAGTATCAGCATGTTGCCCAGCTGTAACAGTAGAGCCTGGAGCATTTGAAGTCTGTTGGAAGGTAGTTTAGGGTTTTTGTTACTGTTCTTAAGACAGTTTCACCAAACTGAACTGAAATTCACTATGTGCAGCTGGCTTTAAACTGGCACTGTTTCTGCCTCAACTTCCTCAGTGCTAGGATTAAAGTTGTGAGCCACTGTGTGATTGTTTCTGAACTGGAGGACTGAACCCCGGGTCTTGGTCTTGCACATGCTAGGCAAGAGCCTGCCAGCCCTCTTCTGGGTATGATGCCTGATTACTTAACATCTCAAGCAAGGTGGTGGTGGTGCACACCTTTAATCCCAGCACTTGGGGGGCAGAGGCAGGCGGATCTTGGTGAGTTTGAGGCCAGCCTGGTCTACAAGAGCTAGTTCCAGGACAGGCTCCAAAGCTACAGAGAGGCCCTGTCTCGAACCCTCACCCCCACCCCGGACCAAAAAAAAAAAAAAAGGAAAAGAGCCCACATTGCATAAGTGTGCCGAGTTTTTATGTACATAGGTTCTGAGATGATTCAAAGCTCAAGAGATTCAGCAAACCCAAAACCCAAATAATGGTTAACATGAACTGCAGGAAGAAACCTGATGTCAGGAAAAAAGATGAAGGTGGCCCTACCTAGTCAGCATCTTCCTGTAGTCAGGTATACACCCTGACTGGCTCACATTTAGATGGAGACACCACTGTCCACAGAGACAAAAATTGAGAAAAGGGTGCTGTTGGCTTACTTGAGATGGTGGTAGTCATGGAACTCAGGTGAAGGCAGGAAGGGCAGATGGTAACCACAGTGCGAGATAGTGGTGATGATGAGAGCAAGGGACAACCACACAGTGATGGAGGACAGATGAGAACCCATTGCTAGAGGACCCACCATAACTGGCAACATGTTGGAAACCTGTAAGAAAAAGGAGAGAGCCAGCTGGATGTTCACTCTGCCCTGCATGGTGCTGCAGGGAGACCTTGAATTGTAAATTAGATAGCTCTACTTAGTTTCACTTCCTCTTCAGCAGAGTCAGTGTGTAAAAGGTTGTTGGGGAGAATAAGAACACAGTGGGCACCTGGCACAGCCAAGAGATGGCAGCTATTCAGTGGGAAGAAAAAAAAAAAAAGGGCAGGGAACTACCAGCCTGCACTTCTGGGGCTCCAGGGGCTGTATTTACCACGTGTTCTATAGGGTGGGCATAGATTGAGATCACACCAATGGGTGCTGTCCATTCATGATGTTTCTTGTGAATTTTCTTGTACAGCGTTGGGTGGTGAAGGAGCCTGGAAAGATAATTCATAGTTGGTAATTGCCAGCTCACCCTTCTCCCTCCTGAGCAGATAGATCATCAGAAAAGAAAGGTGAGAATGAGGTTTACATCTGTGGAGCTGGAATCTACTCCTTGCCTCCTCTAGTCTGGCTGGATGATGAGGCTGACTTAAGTTGCCTGCCAACCCCAGTGGTAAAGTAAACTGATGTCTAGAAAGGACTATCTGGAAGTAGATGGGAACTGACCCATTCTCTCATACTAACAGGGCAGCTCTCCCTTCTCTTGGCATTTTGTCAAGTTGGAGAATCAGTTGTGTGTCTAGCCATTTTGGGTTAGGGCCTGAGGACAGAGACCACACGGTTTAGTGACTACTGACCAGGGAGCTGTTCCAGGGTGAGGCCAGCTGTGCACATAGCTCACCGGTGTGAGTAGTAGAACAAGATTTCCTCCACAAGGGTGAAAAAGGCCAACTCCACGAGGAACCAGTGGAAGGTGGGCAGCTCTTGGCAGCAGGGGTCTCGCCTCCACTTGAAGAAAGGATAGAAGATGACCAGCATGGGAAGAGAAATCATAGTCTGGTTGAAAAGAACTGCGCGGATAGACTGACGTAACTTCACGGGGTCCACCTGCCGGAGGACAGAAGGAGTGGGGAGGGCACATGAGAAGTAGGCTTCTCCCTAACCTGCTCAGGGTAGGCTTCTGGGAGTCACTGGGGTAGTCCACATTTGGGCTGGTAATACTGAGCTGTACAATTCTGTCCTCGTGAATGTCCCACCAGAACACATGCTCTGTGGGCTAGGGTCCACCACTACTGAGTTCTGGCCCACAGAACACCCAGCGCTGTGCTCTACAGGGACAATGAAACAAATACCAGTTAAACATGGAGAGATAAGCAGTGATGGTGGACTCAGCCGTTTGTTTTTGTTTTGTTTGTAGTTCAAGAAATGGTTTCTTTAACTTTGGAGCCTGTCCTCGAACTTGCTATGTAGACCAGGCTGGCTTCAAACTCAGAGATCCACCTGCCTGCCTCCTGAGTGCTGGGATTAAAGGCGTGAGCCACCACTGCCCAACAAGCTCAGCCATCTTGAAGCGTTCCAGAAGACGTCTGTGTGACCTCAGAGCTAGCTGGACTGCCAAGCCTCACAAAGGGAACAAGGCGTCCACATGGGTGTGAGGACAGCATGGGCAGGTCCCCAACCTCAGCTCGCTCTACTTGTGGCCAACCCAGAGAGGCTGAACAGATGACTTGTCCAAGGAGAAAATAATAAATGGTCACTTTGGATTGTCTGCCTAACTGGCAGCCTCTACCTGGTACCCTGGTGTCTGTAGGATCACTGTTGGGAATATATGACCTGAGAATTGGGCTGACAGAAACAGGAATGAGGCAGCAGAAGACTAGAGAAAATAGTCATCCATTGTCTCAAACTTGGAACAATTTGGAAAAAGAGTAATACGGTTTAAATGGTTGACTCTGAAGTGTGTAGATGAGTCTCGTATGTTATTCCTACATTTCTCTCTGTTTAAAACTTTCTTACTATTAAATGCTTGGGAAAAACAGCCAAGAGGAAGGACAGAGACTGCATAGCTAGTTGAGAGGCTGCAAAGATGACTGGGATGGTATAGACAGCTCTAAGTGTGTAGATGACTGGGAAGGTAGAGACAGCTCTGAGTGTGTATGTAGGTGGATCTGTCAGAGTGCTTACCCTCAGTGGGGAGCATAACGGGTGGCAGTGTGTATTTGTGGTAAGTGGGCCAGGGGCTGGGGAAAAGACTGAGTGGTAAGGAACACTGACTGTTTTTACAGAGGACCCTGTTTGATTTCCTACATGCATATGGCAGCTCCAGACTGTCAATCCGATATCCTCTCCTGAACTCTGGGTATGTGTGGTACACGGACATACAGCAGGCAAAGCACCCATACATATCTTTTAAAATATATTTTCCTGCCTCCCACTCAGATGCTGGGATTCTAGGTGTGTGTCACCACACCCAGCCAAGGTTTGTGTTTTAATTTTAGAGTTGGAACAAGCAAAGCATTTATGTGATAATGCAGAGAAAAAATAAACTGGGTTGGGAGAGAGACAGTAGTAAGAAAGAGGGAAGAATGCTGAAGCCATTTCCTGGGTCAAAAAGGACAGGAGCCAGGACACATGGCAGGCACAACCCAATACAGAGCTATGGGACTCAGCGCTATGGGATCTGGGCATGGGGTTTCATTCAGTTTCCTCAGTACAGTGGGGTCCAGACTAGGAAGGAGGAGTTGGGAGGGCAGAGGTGTCCATAGACGAGGAGATCGGGGTGTCTCTGAGCAGGCTAGGACCTAGGAATGCCTGCCACCCTGAACTTCCTCTGTCGTCTGCTCCTGGGATTCTGTTAAATCAGCACCTCTGAGCCCGGCAGTGGTGGTGCACACCTTTAATCCCAACTCTTGGGGGAGGGGGCACAGGCAGTTAGATCTCAGTGAATTCAAGGCCAGCCTGGTCTACAAAGCAAGTTCTAGGATAACCAGGACTGTTACATAGAGAAACCCTGTCTTGAGAAACCAAAAGACGGGACAAGAAAAAGAGAAGAGCACCTCCTACAGCTAGCCAGGGACTAGATGTTCCCAAGGTCCTTCCTGAAGTGTCCTCGGAAAGTCTGAAACAGCTGTGCTGGCCTTGGAGTGGCAGGTTGAGCTCAGCCTGCCTCTGGAGCCTGGAAAGTTAAAACTTGACCGGTTCCCCCACCTCCAGCCCCGCCTACTGCTCTCCTGTAGGAAGGTTTCTAGGTGCCACATGATATTCAGAGCTGTAGATTGGGGAGGATCTGTTGGAGCCCTGGAGCTAGAAAGAACCAGGGTGGGGCTGAGACACCTCTCAGTGGGTAGAGTGCCTTCCCTTGGAGTATCCTTGGAGCCTGGGTGCAGGATAACTCGGTGAGGTGGTGGAAGGAAGATCAGGAGTTATCATCAGCTGTATTGCTAGTTGGAGGCCAGCCTGGGCTCCATGAGACCTTGTTTGGGGTAGAAGAGAAGAAAGAAGTTCTGGCCTATCTTGTGTCCTACCCAGGGCCCATGGCAAAGCCTTATCTGACATAACAGTCAGTGTTCACAGTGCTCAGCCTCAAAGATGAAGGCATGAGTCAGTGGTGGCTGCTGTGGAGACCGCAGGCCTACTAATACGGACACAGAGGGCTCCAGTCTGTTCTGCCAGAGTGGGCTGCAGGAAGCCCTCCCAGCTTTTTGGCAGCTGCCATCTCAGGAGGAGACTACTTCAGAGGACTCCATCAGGACTCCTTTCAACCCTACTGCCTTTGGTGCCAGGCTGGGCAGACTGCCTTGAGAGCAGAAGTGACTCACCGGGCACCTGAGCAGAATAAGAGCCAACTGCCAGGACAGAGTTTGGGTGGGGCTGAGGGAACAGTTTGTTTTCAGAATCAGCCTCTGCCCTTTTGGGTAAGATCGTCTCTGCAGGTTGTCAGAACACCGGGAAGACCGGATTGAACCCCTACAGTGAGCAGTTGCGGTGCTGTTCCTGCCTTACTGGGGTTGTCTTGACAACACACACTACTGGTTGCCTTGGATGATGGTGGCTCATGCCTTTAATCCCAGCTCTCGGGAGGCAGAGGCAGGCAGATCTCTGAGTTCGAGGCCAACCTGGTCTATATAGTGAGTTCCAGGACAGCTAGGCCTACACAGAGACCCAGTCTCAAAAACATAAAAAAGATGTGCTAAAACAACGACCTTATACACCCAGAGTCTGCACCATCCCCGGCCACCCTGGGGATGACTCCCTTGGAACAGTAGGTGTCTGGTTTCAGATCCATGGTCTCAGTGCCCTGGGTAAAGTGCTGCTGGCATCTCGGAGACAGCCCAGTCCAGGTGGAGGCAGTCATTCCTTTTTCTGATATGCTAAGCACAGTGTCATGAGGCAGCCTGTGGTGGGAATAAGGAGACCGGGACATTGGTCTAGACTGGCAACTAGCTGAGTGGCCTTTCCATTTGGTTTTTTTTTTTTTTGGTTTTGTGTGGTGTTTGTGTGTGTGTGTGTGTGTGTGTGTGTGTGTGTGTGTGTGTGTGTAGGTGCCTCTGAGCCCAGAATAAATGAAGCTGGTTCTCTTCTGACACTGGAGTTCCAGGGATCAAGCTGAGGTCTTCAGGTTTGGCAGGAGATCCCTTACTTGCTGTACCATGTCACTGGCCTTTTCTTGTAGACAGGGTCTCATGTACCTTGGTACCTTCAGACTACCTACGTAGCCAAGTATGACCTTGAATTTCTAATCCTCCTGCCTCCACTTCCCTGAATGCTTGGATTATAGCTGCGCATTGGGGATGGAACCCAGGGCTGCTCCCGGACTATACAAGCACTCTACCAACCAAGCACACACACACACGCACACGCACACGCATGCACAGCTTCCTTCTCTCTAACCTTCTGGATTCGGGTTGCCTCAAAGGTAAGTCTTTGTCTTGCCCTGACTGGTTCCTGCATTCTCAGCACTAAGAGCCGCAGTGACACTTACCGGCTCATTCTTGCCCAGTTGGATGCGGTAGCGGGAGATGAATGTGGGTTTCCCTGTTGTGTCCACCACCAGTAGAAGGCCATTGAAGCCCCAGAAGCACAGTGCAGGCACGAGGGCAGCCCCTGAGGCAGGGAGCAGAGGGAGTTAGAGCAGCCCCAGGTGGCACAGTGGAACTGAATGAACCCCTGACTGGACCTGTCCCCTGCCTGGTGACTCACTGCTCATATCCCAGCCATGGAACCTGGAAAAGTCACTGTCCACTCTTGTCTGTCCGTGTGTCTCTGTGTGCTCCCCCTCCCCCCTCCCTCTCCTCCCTCCCTCCCTCTCCCCCTCCTTCCCTCCCTCCCTCCTCTCCCTCCCCTCCCCCCTCTCTCCCTCTCCCTCTCTCTCTCTGTGTATGTTTGAGACAGGGTCTCACTACATAGTCCAGGTTGACTTTGAACTCATAATGGATTTCTCCCCTGCCTCTGTCTCTCAGATACTGGGATTAAAAGTGTGTACATACCTGGGGTTTGGGGGTTTGTTTTGTTTTTTACTTGTTTTGAGGCAGGGTCTTACTCTGTCCTAGGCTAGTTTGAAACTCTTGTATAGTACAGACAGACCCCAAACTCATGGAAATCCCCCTGCCTCAGTGCTGCTGGGATAACAGGTGTTTCTGCTGTACCCTCTCAGCACAGTTACTGCTGGTGTGCCCCTTTGTTCTCACAAGTGCTCCTATTTGGATGCTGAAGCAATTTGCCTGATCCATTGTTCCCAGTACTGATGCTCTATAAAATATTTTAGAAGCCAGGCTGTGGTGGCACACGTCGTTAATCCCAGCAACTGGGAGGCAGGCAGGTGGATCTCTGTGAGTTTGAGGACAGCCTGGTCTACAGAGTGAGTTCCAGGACTGTTTCCACAGAGAAACCCTGTCTCAAAAAAAGAAAACAATTTTAGAAAAAACTGATCGAAGGCAGGAGGCTAGGAAGTTCAAGGGTCATAGGCCATTCTTGGAATCCTGGGATACATGAAACCCTATGCCAAGAACAAGAAACATAGACCAGGGTGGCTTAGTGGGTAAAGCTCCTGCTAGATAAGTCTGATTTGTCCTCTGACCTCCACACACGGACTGTGGCATGTGCGTGTCCCCGCCCACATCACACACAACCTCTGACCTCCACACACGGACTGTGGCATGTGCGTGTCCCCGCCCACATCACACACAACCTCTGACCTCCACACACGGACTGTGGCATGTGCGTGTCCCCGCCCACATCACACACAATAATAATAAGTAAAAATTAAAAGTGACGAAGACACATTCGTCTGGCTTTGTTTCACGTCCCACGTTCTCATGTCTTTAGTATCCCCTCCCAGTCATCCAAGGGACACAGCGGAACTGCCTGACTGCTATGGTCTCTTCCTGGATTGGGACTCCTGAAGGACAGACACTTTCGCTGAGCTCTGTCTCTGTCCCCTTCCTCTGGGGTAGGAGGGATATAGGAAGGACTTGGCCAGGGTGAGAAGACCACTGGTAGACCCATTCTGCGGGATAGTTGGAAAGACTTTGAAGTGAAAAAGAAAGAGACAGAACACAAATACACAAAGGGTTATGCATAGACATGCTGATACATCATCTTCAGAAATAACAAGAAAAGCCAGGCAGTGTGGTGCAGGCCTGTAATCCCAGAGGCTGGTGGATCTCTGTGAGTTGGTCAGCCTTGAACACACGCACAAAGTAAGTAAACCTCCCAGCTCCTGTATGAACATGGTTCATACACATGAAGCACACACACACACACACACAAAGTAAGTAAATAGTTTGGTTTTTGTTTTTTCATTCTTGGTTTTTCTTTTTCTTTTCTTTTTTTCTTTTTTTTTTTTTTTTTTTTTTTGGTTTTTCTTGACAGGGTTTCTCTGGAGTTTTTGGAGCCTGTCCTGGAACTAGCTCTTGTAGACCAGGCTGGCCTCGTACTCACAGAGATCCGTTTGCCTCTGCCTCCCGAGTGCTGGGATTAAAGGCGTGCGCCACCACCACCGGGCTAAATATAGTATTTTTTTTAATTGCAAGGAAACATCTAAAGTAGCCTAAATGCCCATCAGTAGGCAGTGAACTAAGGAAGAGTCCCATCGATACAGAACAGGCCTGGCACTTGGATATTAAGCCCTTGCTCGCGTGACAAGATGGCTACAAGCATTCAGCAAAAACTTTGGTTAAAAACAGCAGATTGGGCAGATAGTGCTGTGTGCTGCAATCCCAACACCCAGGAAACAAAGGCAGGAGGATCTCTGAGTTCAGAGATAGCCTGGTCTACAGATTGAGTTCCAGGACAGCCAGTGCAACACTTCCAGACGGGGATCATAGGGTAGAGCAGCAGGTACAGGCACTTGCGGCAAGCCTGATGACCTGAGTTCAGTTCCCAGGACCACATGGTAGAAGGCGAGAACCAACTCCTCCACATGCAGGTGAAATGAGTATGATAATAATATAACAACAGTCGCAATAAAAATAGAGTAGTGTGGGAAAGAATGAGGGTGGAGTACAACACAGCCTTCTGGCTGCAACCTCACCTATAAAGAATAAGATCCACTCGTTGCCTTCAAATGTGGACAGCAGTTTCTCCCACTGGGTCTGCCAAAAGTAGCCAGAAGCACCCCAAAATCTCTGAAGATGCCTTGGAAAGAAAAACATTTACATGTCCGGAAGACTGGAAAGCCAGCTTTCATGCCGCGCCTTTCACCCCAAAGATCTGGGGCACACTTACCATGTGACTGAGTTCCAGAAGGCTACAGACAAGAGCAGCCCGGAGCCCAGGATGAGAGCCGTCCTCCTCATGGAGCCCCAGATGTGTCCCTCCTGCAGGAGTGGAGAGTGTCAGGCTGATTGGCTCTTGCTAGGAGCAGCTTGATGACCTCTCTCCATCCGTGGAAGGTCCTTCCCATCTAAGGGCCCTTGGCTGTATCTGGGTGTGTTTGTGAAAACCAGAACTCTAGACTGGGGGAGGGAATAGGATTGCCCCAACTCCAGAGAAACTGTTGAGCAATGTTACCGCCCAGATCTGGATAGGAAAGGCATTTAACAGCTGTGCCATGTGTATGTCATCAGACCTCTTGGCAAAGGGAAAGAGCTACTCAATGTGTCCCTTTTCAATATAGTCAGGTATGGTGGCACACAGCTGTAATCCCAGCTCTTGGGAGGTGGAGGCAGGAAGATCAAGAATTCAAGGTTTGCTTAGACAACCATTCAATCTCCAAAAAATTTTCTTAACTAGAAGTCATAGAAGGCACCATGACCAAATAGCAGGGTCCCAGGCTTCTCCTAGTGAGATGCCCACATCCCTTGTACACAGTAGACATGAATGACAAATGTCACACCACACTCCTCCTAAACCTAGCTGGGAGCTCCTTATATTCGTTCAGAGGACATAATTGGGTGATAGTGGTGCACACCTTTAATCCCAGCACTTGGGAGGCAGCGGCAGATGGATCTCTGTGAGTTTGAGGCCAGCCTGGTCTACAGAGTGAGTTCCATATCATCCAAGGCTACACAGAGAAACCTTGTCTCAAAAAACAACAAACACCATAATGGAGGAAGTAGGTCCTATAATGTGGCCTCACTCCAGCTAATTAATAGGGCAGGTATGGAGCTTTGATGAAGTTGACCTAAGAGGACTCTACCTTCTACCAGGTTAAGACCTGAGGGGCATATGGTTTCTGTTGGTCCATTCCCAGAAACCTGAATCTTCAAGTCAGCTCTTTGCCTTGTTCATTCTACTCTCCATCAAAAGATAAAGTCCTCTTCATGGCCAGTGAGGGTACACATGCCCGTCAGGGCCAGACTCAGGAAAGTACTCTCTTGTCTCTCTTTTCCTGCTCTTCAATATCTTTCTCTACCTGCCCTCTGTCTAGACTGGACTGCCCCAGACCAATCAACCAATCAGAACCTGTTTCTCTCTCTTCCTCTCTCCCTCTCCCACCCCCCTCTCTCTGTCTGTCTCTCTCTCTCTGTCTGTCTCTCTCTCTCTGTCTCTCTCTCTCTGTCTCTCTGTCTCTCTCTCTCTCTCTCTCTCTCTCTCTCTCTCTCTCTCTCTCTCTCTCTCTCTCTCTCTCTGTATACATACACACACACCAGATGCCAACCTTGGGTACTGATCCACAGGAGCTGTTCACCTTGCCTTTTGCAACAGAATCTCTTCCCTGGGACCCGAAGCTCACTAATGAGGCTTGGCTGACTGGCCAGCAAGCCCGAGGTCTCAGACTTTGTTTACCTCCTCAGAGCTGGGATTACAAATACATGCTGTGGTACCCAACTTTTATATCCCTTCTGGGGATTGAACTCAGGTCCTCATGTTTACATGGCAAGTACTTTACTGACCAAGACATCTCCCCAGCCCAAGACTTGTTCTCTGACACTCATCACCCTACCGTTGACAAGCTTCTTTGGACTATTCCAGTGTGTCCCTTATGTGTTCTGAGGACAATTCAGCAACTTTCTGGACTGTTAGAGAAATATGTCTTTTTGTTTGTTTGTTTGTTTGTTTGAGTTTTTTGCTTGTTTGTTTTTTTGGGTTCTTTTGTTTTTTGAGATAGGGTCACATTACATACCACTTGCTGGCCTGGAACTCCCTATGAAAACCAGGCTGGCCTCGAATTTACAGAGAACTACCAGCTCTGCTTCTTAAGTGCTTGGATTAAAGGTGTGTGCCACTACTACCCAGTCAGTTGTGGAATTCTTAAACTTTTGTGATGGAGGACTTTCATTGGCTAATAAAGAAACTGCCTGGCCCATTTGATTGGGCAGCCCTTAGGTGGGCGGAGTAGACAGAACAGGAAGAAGGAAGTGAGGTAGATGGCTCAGTCAGATGCCACGCCTCTCCTAAATTAGCAGACTGCTGTGCCTCTCCTCAGGGAGAGAGATGCGATGAAGCCAGCCACCAGGTCAGACATGCTGAATCTTTCCCGGTAAGACACCACTCATGTTGTTACACAGATTATTAAATATGGGTTAAAGAAAGAGATGTGAGAATTAGCTAATAAGAGGCTGAAAGTAATGGGCAAGGCAGTGTTTAAAAGAATACAGTTTCCATGTAATTATTTCGGGTGTAAAGCTAGCCTTGTGGGATCCGGGCAGGATGAAAAGCAGGCCTGCCCGCTGCTCCTCACTACACTTTTGGATTCAATAAATTGACTTAGTCAATGGAAGTTGAATTTCAGAGCTGGGCATGGTGGCACACACTCAGACATACAGAATAAAAGAAATCCTTTAAAAAAAATCAGAAGAGCCGGGTGGTGGTGGCGCATGCCTTTAATCCCAGCACTCGGGAGGCAGAGGCAGGTGGATCTCTGTGAGTTCGAGGCCAGCCTGGTCTACAAGAGCTAGTTCTAGGACAGGCTCCAAAGCTACAGAGAAACCCTGTCTCAAAAAAAAAAAAATCAGAAGAAAGGCTAAATTCGATGTACAGGGACAGGGTTGGATTCTTTCAAGTGACTTTCCTTTCTCTGCAGCAAGGCAGATAAAGGTCAACGGTCCCCTTGGGGTGCAGGGACACCCCGGTGCAGAGCTGGGCTGGGTCAAGGAAGGTCCCTCCACCTCTCTGTGCATGGCAGCTCTGTTGTCTCTACAGACAGCAGTTGAACAAATGGCCAGTTCCAAAGCTCAGGGCTGAGGCAGAGAGCAGAGGATCAGTTTTGGAGGCTGTGGCCTTTTCAGCACTCTCTCTCTCTCTCTCTCTCTCTCTCTCTCTCTCTCTCTCTCTCTCTCTCTCTCTCTCACACACACACACACACACACACACACACATACACACACATATACATTCATGTGCAGATACACAGAACTGAATACCGTGTGTAAAGGGCGCTGGAGCCTGGTGCCCTCTCCTGAGCACTAAAATGAGAACATCACATTGGAACAGCCATCCCTAAAGCCCTGAAGTGTATAGGAAGCATATTAGAGCCAGATGGTGGCAGCACACGCCTCTCATCACAGCAGTCAGAGACAGAGCAGGCAGATCTTTAGGGAACGGGAGACTATGGAGCCCTGGGGAGGGGCTCCCTTTACCCAGCACAGTGGGAGAGCACATGCCTACCTGGTTGGACTTCTCGTGGCGTCTTGGGCTTTCCATATCTCCTGTCATCTGGAAAATAAAGAACATGTTTTGGAGTCCTTATCACATGCTAGTGAAGAGGGGGCAGTGGAAGAAGACAAGGCTGGCACCGGACAAACTGATCCTAAAATTTATACTGGGGAAATAAACAGTAAATAGCTAGGAAAATTCCAGAAAGGAAGGGGCAGAGAGAAAGAATGTCACGATATTCCGCAGCAAAGGCAGAACGTCATTCAAAACTGATTTGGGGGTTGGAGAGATGGCTCAGCAGCGGAGAGCCCTGGTTGCTCTTGCAGAGAAACCAGGTTCAGTTCTCAACACCCACATGATGGTTCAAACCCATCTGTAACTCCAGTTCCAGGGGATCTGATGCCCTCTTCTGGCCTCCTTAGGTACCAGGCATGCATGCAGTGCATAAATACAAACAGGCAAAACAATCGCACATTAGATCTTAAAAAAACAAGAAAGATTACGTGTAGCTATTTTTTTTCTGTCATAGGTATTGCACATGAGCGCAGGTCCCTGTGGAGACCTGAAGAGGGCACCTCACAGAGTAACTGGAGGTGGAGCTACAGGTCATTGTGGGACAAAGAATGGTTTCTGGGGCCTGAACGGGGTCCTCTTGAAAGCGAGGACCATTCTTATCGACCGAGCCACCTCTCCAGCCCTACCCTTTCTCTTGATTGCACTTCTTGGTTGTTTTATTCTCCTTAATTAGGAGTGCACATACGTTCTTCTCAGTAGCTGACTAGGAGTCACCGTTCAATGGGAGGGGTCAGCCTGGGACAACAAGGGTATGCGAGAGGCCCTCAGAGTCTGGTGCCTGCCTGTTCTGATTTGCCCCCAGCCTGGCTAATGACTATCCTGTTTGTTTTATGACAGAGCTGTCCCCTCACACTGGCTAGGACAGCTACTGTGAAAATGGAACATGAGGCTGGTTTAGTGACAGGTGCAGGCGTGTGGCACTCAGGAAGCTCTGGCTTTCAACCCCAACAGTAGGCAAGACAATGCATGTATAACTGTAATCCCGGGGTTCAGAGGAAGAAAGTTTTGTTTGCTTACTTTTAAAGATTCACTCATTTACTTATTATATATACAGTGTTCTGCCTGCACGTCAGAAGAGGGCACCAGATCTCATTACAGATGGTTGTGAGCCACCATGTGGCTGCTGGGAATTGAATTTAGGATCTCTGGAAGAGCAGCCAGTGCTCTTAACTGCTGAACCACCTCTCCAGCCCCCAGAGTAAGAAAGTTTTGTTTTGTTTTTGTGGGGTTTTTGTTGTTGTTGTTGGAGCCTGTCCTGGAACTCACTCTGTAGACCAGGCTGGCCTCGAACTCACTGAGATCCACCTGCCTCTGCCTCCCAAGTGCTGGGATTAAAGGCGTGCGCCATCACAGCCAGGCTGTAAGAAAGTTTCAATTGGATCCAGGTGTGCTGGTACACAGTTGTCATCTCAATGCTGGGATGGCAAGGAGAAACAGACGCCTGGGGCTCATTGGCCGGTCGGCCAGTCTAACTGAATCAGAAAACTCCAGGTTCAATAAGTGATTCTGCTTCAAAAACGAAGGTGGATAGTCGGCATGGTGGTGTACGCCTTTAACTTATAATTACAGTACTGGGAGGCAGCCAGGCTACACAGTAATAATAAAGTGAAGAGCGGTTGAGGAAGACGCCCAGTTTCAACCGTGGACTCCACACTTGCACACACACCAACTGTCGCCGAAAACTAGGGAGCAATTTCTCCTTGTCTCATCTCTGAATCAGCACGGTCCGATTCACAAGGCTAGCAGACCAGCCCAGAGGGATAGGTCACCCATCAACCCAGTGCCCACCCTGTTATCTGGAGCCATATCCAGCTGCGGGGATTTCAGGTCTCCTAACCTGAAGTGGAACAAGGGGAAGGAACCTACACAAAGGGCAACGAGGATGCTTGACGTGGGGCAGGCTGCTGGGCTGCTTATCCGCCACCCCTTGGGGAGCTCTCTCCTGAAGGTGCCATGCAGGGATAAGGGAGCTGGTGATAGGACCTTGCATAGTCGTATCTATGCCACAAGGAAGCCTTCCCAGCCCCATCCTTTGTTTGCTGCCTGGGCATCTGAAAAAGTGAAGGGCAGGGCGGCAGGAGTGTGGGGATTTTTGGACTGAGTCTCGTGACCAACACTTCAAGCAGCCGGGTGGGGGTCGGTGTCCAGATGGCTGCTGCAGCATAGCCCTGGCTCAGTTTTCTCTCTGGTGCTGTCAGGCAGTATGAGGTGACCAACATGGACAGGATGACCCTCTCACTCGGGAGGAGGCGGGAGGTAGGTTTGGAGTGTTTGTTCTTTAAGCTTCCAGAGCTCTTGCAACACCACACAGCTAAGTCAAAGTCTTCCCTCAGCACCCTCCCCAGCTAATCAGTGCCATTATCTTCACCAAGAGCTTGAGAACTGGGGCCTTTGACCTTCCAGAGTTCGTCCACACCTTCCGAAAGCTTTTGTGAAGGACTCACTGCAGACTAAAGGGGGCTGTGGCAAATCCTGGAGGTGTGGACCAAGCCCAACCTTCAGTTTAGGTGTAGAAGCCCATTCTTTCCAAAAGTCTCCTTCAGAAGAGTCAAGCTAGAGGCCAGGTGAGACACACCTGTCTTCCCAACACTTGAGAGGCTGAGGGTCAGTGTCAAGGACAGTCTGGTCTGCATAGTTAATTCCATGCCAGCCTGGACACACAGTAAAATGTGGTCTCAAAAAATTAAAAACTTCCAGGCAGTGGTGGTGCACATCTTTAATCCCAACAGAGGCAGGAGGCAAAGGCAAGTGGACCTCTGTGAGTTCAAGGCCCGCTTGGTCTACAGAGTGAGTTCCAGGACTGGCTCCGTAGCTAGTGGTAATGAAAAACCAATAAATAAATAAATAAATAAACAAACAAGCAGACATTGAAAACTGGGGTGCCTAGAGTTTGTTGGGGTAGGGGCCTGCAACTCCGGCGCTGGAGGAGCCAGTCCCTCTTCTGATCCTTCCACAACTGTGTGCATGCTTGCCCACAGAGAAGCAAATAATTAAAAGCAAAATCAAATCTTTTCCAAGCTTTCCTTCTTTTTTTAAAGATTTATTTATTTATTGTGTATACAGTGTTCTGCCTGTAGGCCAGAAGAGGGCATCAGACCTCATTACGGATGGCTGTGAGCCACCATGTGGTTTCTGGGAATTGAACTCAGCTCCTCTGGAAGAGCAGCCAGTGCTCTTAACTTCTGAGCTCCCACAAATCTTTTTCAAAAAACGATGAATTAATAAATGACTTTTAAAAAAAAAACGAGTGGATGGGTGCTAAGAAACTGCTGAAGGGGCAGAAGCCCTTGAGGGACCATGGTTCTCCCCACCCTTAGGCAGACGTCTCCAAGCCCACAGAGAGCTGGTTCCTTCAGATGGCTTGCTTCAAATTCTCTCTGGCTTCAGCCTCCCGAGCACTGGGGTTACATATGTGTATCGCCTCGAGTGACCCAGACTGGGTTTTAGTGTATACAGTGGAGTCTGAGCTTTAGCCAGGCCCCATCTGTGGTTTCAGTCAAGACTTAAAGGGGGGTAGTGTAGCTGAGTGGGTAGTGTGCTCACCTAGCATGCATGAAGCCCTGGGTTTAAGGCGCAGCACCTGGAAGGTGGAGGCAGGAGGATTGGTAGTTCAAGGTCATCCTCAGTGACTCAGGGAGTTTGTAGGCAGCCGAAGCTACAGGAAACCGACGCGTGTCAAGACAGATGTAAGATTCAGCTGTGTGAATGTGGTGACTACTATGGGGAATTCCTTCCTGACATTTTCAGTTTCCATGGAGACACAGCACACTCTGAGGGCACAGGTCAGTTCCAGTGAGATAGGACACAGCTCTCCTCTCTGGAAGCTTTTCGCAGGATGCAACTGAAATCCAGTTTTTTTTAAAATATCTTTTTAGATTATTTTATGTGTATGAATATTTTGCATGTCCGGTGCCCATGTAGTGTAAAAGAATGTGTCAGATTCCCTGGAACTGGAATTAGGGAAGGTTGTGAGCCACCACGGGGGTGCTGGGAACTGAACCCAGGTTCTCTCTAAGAACAGCCAATGCTCTTCACTGTTGAGCCATCGCTCAGTCCCTCCAGTTTTTTTTTTTAATGTATATATTTTTGGTGTGTCTGTATGATGTGTGTCTGTGAGTGAGTGTGGTTTATGAGTGTGGGTGCATTATGTCTGTATGATGTATGTCTGAGTGTGGGTGCCTGTGTTGTCTGTGAGTGTGGGTGCATGTGTGTCTGTAAGTGAGTGTGGGTGCCTGTGTGTAAGTGAGTGTGGGTGCCTGTGTGTAAGTGAGTGTGGGTGCCTGTGTGTAAGTGAGTGTGGGTGCATGTGTGTCTGTATGATGTGTGTCTGCGAGTGCACTTATTTTAAATCTATCTTACATGCGCCAGTGTCTTCCTGTTTGACTATCTGTGTACCGCATGTATGCCTCCATTGCACTTCTTCAGATGTTTTTGTTCTCTAACAGAATCTCGTATATGAAATTCTGTATATAAAAAATGAGCCAGGCATAGTGACTCTTGAAACTCAGGAGTGGGAGAGAAGATCACTGCAAGTCCCAGGGGCTGGAGAGATGGCTCTGACTACCAGAGTTCAATCATCTGGCCCCACACGGTGGGAGAATGGGCTTCCCAAAGCTGACTTCTGAACCCCACCTGTACACGATCAGACACAGCACATGCTGCCTGCACAGAGGGCTAGTGTGTTTCCCAGCGCCCACATCAGGTAGATCATAACTGCTCGGAACTCCAGCGCCAAAGGACTTGACATTCTCTGACCGCCACAGGTATCCACACACACGTGCATTCCAAACACGGATGCCCACCCACACACATAAATAGAGTCTTAAAACAACAGCACAACCCCACCCCCACCGCAAACAGAGAGATGGGGGAGGGGGAGTAGTGGGTGGTGTGACCAAGACACATTGTAAATATATACCAAATTGGGAAAGAATAAATACACTTTGATTTTACTGCTTCAAATGGAAAGAATAAATTACAGTATTTCACTTCATGTTTTAAGAATGGCTTTTTTAGCCTGGCGATGGTGGAGCACGCTTTTAATCCTAGCACTCAAGAGGCAGCAGATCTCTGTGAGTTTGAGGTCAGCCTGGTCTACAGAGTGAGTTCCAGGACAACCAGAGCTTCACAGAGAAACCCTGTTTTAAAAATAAACAAAATTGGAAAAACCAAAACAAAGATAAAACAAACAAAAGACCTTCAAGGTCAGCGTCAGTGGCTTATCAGGTTTGAGGCCAGACTGGGATAAGCAGGACCCTTTAAGTTTAAAGAAAAGAAAGACATTACTTGTTCATAATTTACAAAATAGTATTATCTAACTTTTCCAGACACAGTGTTTAGAAGAGTGAGCACCATTTAGGGTATAGGACATGTTCTGGAAAGAGAGGACGAGGCACAATAATATGCACTAAAAACTGAGGTTTCTGGTTTCAGGGTTTTTCTGAGTAGCTTTGGAGCCTGTCCAGGAACTCGGAGCCTGTCCAGGAACTCGCTCTTGTAGACCAGGCTGACCTTGAACTCACAGAGATCCACTAGCCTCTCCTACCGGAGTACAGGGATTATTAGTTAAAGGCCGGTGCGTGCGTGCGACTACCACCCGGCCAAGTTGATTCTAGAGAACTTGGCTTGCAATTTTTCCAAATTTAATACTTTTAGCTTTGGTGTGTAGAAAGCAGATGGTGGGGGCTGTGCTGGCTTATTTAAACAAACAAACAAACAAACTCAATTTAGAAAAGTTATGTCTTAAGAATCTAAGGACTAGCTGGGTGGTGATAATGTAAACAAATGATTGTCATGATTGTCAAGCATAAAGGGAGGGTTCTGTTTACTAGAAAAACTGGTCGGTTCCCCCTGCCCCCCAGGGTTTCTCTGGGCAGCCTGGGCTGTCCAGGAACTCACCCTGTAGACCAGGATGGCCTTGAACTCTGAGATCCACCTGCCTCTGCCTCCCAAGTGCTGGGATTAAAGGTGTGCACCACCACCTGGCTTCTAAAAACAGATATTTTAAGGGGTCCCTATTGTTAAGTAAAAATAATAAGAAAAGAGCAGCTCCACCAGTGCAAGAAATCCAATTAGGTCAAATCAAGCCAAATCAAAATCCCATCGTTTTATTAAGTAAGTGGCCAAGCGCATGATGGGGAGACAGGACAGCAGGGAGCCCATGCAGTCCTGAAAACCACGTGTTTCTCTTCTGGGTGACCACTTAAATACCCCGGGGAGGGGTCAGGACCTGGCATGCTGGGATTTGGAGTCCAGACTAAAGCAACTCCCAGGCCAGGGAGGCTGGGATGGATGCCAGGGGCTGGGGGCTATGCTCCCAACTTAACACCTGTTTGCTAGGAACCACCCTTAATCCTCCAGGGATGTGTTAACCTTAACCTTCCCCCCCAAAGGCCAGCTACCTCAGGCAGCTCAGATCCCCACCCTGCTAAATGACATATGAAACCTGCTTGCCATATCAACCTTTTGCTCTTCCCTCTGCCCCATGTTTGATCTCCAATGAATCTTTCTTTCTCCTCTCAGAGTGGTCTCCCTGCACCATGGCTTATGTAGTTATGGTGTGTGCTTTCCTCTGTGAGTATCAGGTATATTAAAATGCTCTAGTTCCGGGGGATTCAATCCCCTCTTCTGGTCTCCAAAGGCACCAGGCATACACGTGGTATACAAACATACATGCAGCCTGAATACCCATACACATAAACAAAGCTAAATAAATATTAAAACAAATAAACAAACAGAAAACTAAATGGACAACCGAGAAGGGCTGCTTTTGGGCTGGCCCCCAGGGGATCGTCCTGTTCCCTCTGTCCCTTCCTCTGGAGAGGTGCAGTAACAGCACAAGTCTTGAACTGACTCCTCTGCCTCCACTTATGAGTGCTGGGATCATGGATGCACAGCGCCACATCCAGCTTTGTCTTTGCAATAGGCTCCTTGTAGCCCAGGCCAACCTCATCCTGAGGGCTGGGGTCACAGGTGTGTGCCATCACACCTGGCCTAATAACTTACTCTTACAGACAAAAACAAAACAAAGCAATAACAGTCTCAACAAAACTGCTGGCCTTGCCTTATGCCTCAGTGCTAACCTGGGGAAGGCTGAGGTGGGAAGACTGGAAGAGTTTCAGGCTAGCTTGGGCTATCCAGTAAGTTCCAGGTCAGGCAGGACTGGCGTCTTGTGCTATAGAACAAAAACAAGCTGGGTGTGGTAGGGGAGGGTAGGAGTCAGGTGTTCAAAGGTAGCCTTGCCTAGTGAGTTTGAGGCTCGTGGACTACGCAAGACCCTGTTTCAGAAAATAAAGCAAAACAAACAAAACAAAACAACAACAATAACAAAAACAGTCAACATCTGTAGAGGGCCGAATTTGAACTGCATAGAAACTCTGTGCAGGGGTGACTTGAGGTAGCCTTCTCACTTACAGGCTTGGCAAACCAAGTTGGGAGGAGGCAAACCTCTCCCATCAGTGGATGCCTTGCCAATGGTCAGTCCTTGAGAACACAGATGTGCACTGTAGTTCAAAGGCTCTGATTAGGTTGTGGTTTGTCTTCTGATGAGGTGTTTTTACATATTATATTACAACAAGAGTTATTCCCATAACACCGAGCTTTTTGTTTAGATTAGCTAGGGCACAAATCTCTTGAAATTAGTTGCAACCCAGTTACTAGTCTATGAAACTATTTTCATGTATTATGGGAACCTAGTTTGAATCGTGATTTGAGTATTATAAAAAGAGCACTGGCTTTGCAATAAAGTATGCAGTTGTATCTCCTACTCTGCATCCCCTGTGTCCTGATTTCTGCGGCACTACCCAGGGTCATCCATAACCGAGGAGGTTGGGAAAGGGTCCCCAACAAACATCAAAGAAACCAAACCAAATCCCTAAATTCAAAAGTAGACCCAGACCTCATGGCCACCTGGTCCTGCCTCTGTTTAGTAGCGTAGGAGGCAGAGACAGAGACAGAGGCAGAGACAGGAAGCAGAAGTGACTCCAGGGCTCGGGAGATGGCGCAGTGGGTAAGAGTACTTGTTGTATAAGCATGAGGATCTAAGTTCAAATCCCTAGAACCTGCAAAAAATTCCAGGCATGGCCAATAACCTCCTTGTTGTGGCAGGAAGAAACACAACACAGTACTTGATGGGGCCAGCTTGGCTTCCAGTGCAGGAGGCTACCCAGACCCTGTCTGTCTTTTTTGTTTGTCTGTTTTATTTTATTTTATTTTTTTTGAGACAGGGTTTCTCTGTGTAGTCTTGGCTTGATCTGGAACTTGCTTTGTAGACCAGGCTGACCTCGAACTCACAGAGATCTGCCCACTTCTGCCTCCCAAGTGCTAGGATTAAAGGCGTGCGCCACCACCGCCTGGCTCAGAAATAGTTTTTAAAGTGATTCACTCCAAACCCTACAAGGTCTCCAGTGGAAGCCAAGCTTCTTAACATTTTCTCTCTGGCCACATGATCTTTAACAAGTTCTGTTTCGCAAATGGGACGATGAGAGAACCAGCAACTGACATGGTGCTGTGCCAACCCCCAGCCTTCTGCACAGGCTGCTTGCCTCCTAGAGAAGAGCCAGCCAGTCAAGAGGGCCTCCTGGCCAGTCACCGGCCTTAGGAGCAGCAGCCTAGAGGAGCAGTTCTGCAGGGGAGGGCTCACAAGAGCAACAGCGGCCCTGGTCTGAGAAGAGCTTGAGGCAAAGGTGGCTGATACTGAACTGAGGAGCTGAAGGTGAGACTCGCCTTGGGCAGTGTCCTTTAAGAAGGTCTGGCCAGCAGGGTGTGCTTGTGTACATCTGGAATCCACCTACTTTGGATCCCAAAGCAGGAAGATCACAGTTCATAGTCATCCTGGACAACTTGGCAAAACCTTGCCTCAAAATAAAGCCTGTGCAGAAGGCTGGGGGTTGGCACAGCACCATGTCAGTTGCTGGTTCTCTCATCGCCCCATTTGCGAATCAGAATTTGTTAAAGATCATGTGGCCAGAGAGAAAATGTTAAGAAGCTTGGCTTCCACTGGAGACCTTGTAGGGTTTAGAGTGAATCACTTTAAAAATTATTTCTGGCCAAGCAGTGGTGGCGCACGCCTTTAATCCTAGCACTCAGGAGGCAGAAGCGGGCAGATCTCTGTGAGTTCGAGGTCAGCCTGGTCTACAAAGCAAGTTCCAGATCGGCTGTGGCTTGCCTGTAGAGCATTTGTTTAGCATCTGGAAGATCCTGGGTTCTATCCCTTGTATGATTAAAAGATAATCACAACAGCCAGTGTGTGCCTGCTGTGTCGGTAGTGGTGTCAAAGCACCAGACACAAAAAATAATCACAACAGCCAGTGTGTGCCTGCTGTGTCGATAGTGGTGTCAAAGCACCAGACACAAAAAATAATCACAACAGCCAGTGTGTGCCTGCTGTGTCGGTAGTGGTGTCAAGCACCAGACACAAGCTTGGCATCCAGCCCACATTCAGGATGCACTTGCTTGAATAAATAAACACAGGGCCCCAAATAAGAAAAGCATTTTTTTTTTTTTTGATTTTTCGAGACAGGGTTTCTCTGCAGCTTTAGAGCCTGTCCTGGAGCTAGCTCTTGTAGACCAGGCTGGCCTCAAACTCACAGAGATCTGCCTGCCTCTGCCTCCCCAGTGCTGGGATTAAAGGCGTGCACCACCACCGCCCGGCAAGAAAAGTTTTTTTTGTTTTGTTTTGTTTTTGGCTCCCAGAATGTCCCGGGGCTTGTGGGTGAGCACTTCTATACTTTTCCTTCCTGCTAGTGACTTGCTTAGTAAAAGCAGCAGGAGACCCTCTTGGCAATTTTATCAAATTGACTTGATCTGTAGCAGCCAGTGACATCTGTTTGGAATTGCAAGAAAAACTGACAGCAACTCCCACGCGGTAGCATCCTATCTCGCCTGGTTTAAGCACCTAGGACACCCCCCCACCCCCTCCCACCCCCGCCGCCCCCTGCAAAGCACTTCTCCGCTGCTCCATCTCTCCCCAGCGGCTTTGGTGGGAGTCCTTCCTTCGGACTATTGGACGTTCTCTGATCGTCCGTCTGAAACTTGAAGCCACTGTTGCACTGAAGGCGTCTTGACCTGGCTGACCAGCTCAAGGCCCACACATCCTTCCAGAGACTCAAGAGTGTGGCAGTTCGCCGCGTCCTTCTAGGACAATGGTTGTCTCCCTGCAGTCTCTTCCAGTTTCACTTCCCTTTCGGGAGCTGTTCCCCTAGCAGCTTTGGAAGTAGACCCGGTTCATTGGAACTACGTCAGTTTTGAGAAAAGCAACATTAGGGAGGAGACGGAAGGTGCAGACACGGGTAGGAGGTGCTGACTCTGAGGAACAGGTAGGGAACAGCCCAGGCACACACTTCACCTGCGGAGGAGGGGGAGCGGACAAGCTGATGGCAGCGGGGGATTTGATGTATCCTAGCCTTCCCAAATAGTCCCCTCCCAACAGTTCCGTGCTCACCTCTGCAGAAGGCCGTTCCCAAGCGTCTCGTCTCCAAGCCACAGGTCTAGCCTGTGGCGCTTTTCTGTTTTTCTGTGGCTGCTGCGTAGCTCAGCAGGCTAACCTTATTGTCACCGGCTCTGCTTGGGTGGGTCGGGAGGCTGGCCCTGGTGATCGCATTACAGGGCTGCCGACTGGCTCTGGCCAGGCACGTGATGAGAAAAAGTTTGGGTCTGCGTGGGCTGGAAACAGATGCCTTTCTTTTGGAAGGACATGTCCTTAATGAGAGAGGACAGCGCAAGGAAACAGGGCACGGGTCCAGAGTCTGCTCCCATTGCACTTTTTCTTGCCTTCTCCAATTTTAGAACATGTTAACACACGGAAGACAGGCTGAGGCAAAGGTGTGGGTAGTAGGCCATGGCACACAGTTATCCAAAGGTTTCAGATCAGAGGTCTGACGGATTCGCTTTAGTCCCCTCTCCCTCCCTCCCTCTCTCCATCCCTCCTACTTTTAAAAATATGTAGAAATACATAGCGTATGTACTTAATTTTTTGTTTCTATCCTGGAACTCGCTTTGTGGCCTCTGCCTCCTAAGTGCTGGGATTAAAGGTGGGTGTGGTAGCGCCCACCTTTAGTTTCTTTTTTAAACTTACCTGCTGTATACCTGTGTATCTACTTGTCTGTATGTGCAGCACTTGACTGCAGGTACCCCCAGAGGCCACAAGAGGGCGTCTTATCCCACAGAACTGCATTTACAAGCTGTTGTGAGCTGCCCCATGTGGATGCTTGGAACTGAATTCTGGTCTTCTACAAGAGCAGCAAGTACTTGTAACCTCTGAGGGATTTCTTCAGCCTTAAGTAGCCCAGGCTGGCCCCAGACTTACAAAGAAGTCAAAGCCAGTCTTGAACGCCTGATCCTCTTACTTCAGCTGAGCACCAAGCAGAGCCGGTGACAATAAGGTTAGCCTGCTGAGCTACGCAGCAGCCACAGAAAAACAGAAAAGCGCCACAGGCTAGACCTGTGGCTTGGAGACGAGACGCTTGGGAACGGCCTTCTGCAGAGGTGAGCACGGAACTGTTGGGAGGGGACTATTTGGGAAGGCTAGGATACATCAAATCCCCCGCATGTAGTGTAGGCATGCACTACAATCTGGCTGCAAATTACTTAAAAAGAGACAACTATTAGGACACATTCACCTGCCACTTTATGACAGGGGTCACTCTTTCTTTTTTTCTTTTCTTTCTTTTCTTTTCTTTCTTTCTTTCTTTTTTTTTTGGTTGGCAGAGTTTCTCTGTGTAACTCCTGTTGCAGAGCAGGCTGGCCTCGAACTCATGGATATCTGCCTATCTCTGCTGGGATTAAAGGCATGTGCCACCACACATGGCAGGAGTCACTCTTTAGAAGGCCAGATCCCTCAGCCTGAAGGGATCAAGCCTCCCTCAGCTCCCTCTAGGAAGGACAGTCTGTGCTGTTTGACTTCACAGCTCTCAATACCGGGCTCTTCTGCTCTTTGTCACATACCCCACGCTGAAGTAGTTTCTATGTTCTGAAGCTTCCCATCAGTTCCCCCAAATTCATGAGTCTGGTATTTGCTGGGAGAGTGCTCTGAAGGCTACTTTCTGAAGAGGCTTCTCTGGTCCCCTCTCCCATGCATCTCTGTAGCCTTAGCTGGTGTGGCATGTACTCTGTAGACCAAGCTGGCCAAAAGCTCACAGAGATCTACCTGCCTCTGCCTTCGAGGTCTGGGATTTAAGGTGTGTGCCACAATGCCAGGCTATTTTATTTTTAATATTTATTTATTATGTATACAATGTTCTGTATGTATGTATGCCTGCAGGCCAGAAGAGGGCACCAGGTCTCATTACAGATGGTTGTGAACCACCATGTGGGTTGCTGGGAATTGAACTCAGGACCTTTGGAAGAGCAGTCAGGGCTTTTAACCTCTGAGCCATCCCTCCAGCCCCAGGCTATTTTATTTTTAAAACGGTCTGTGTGTGTCACATGACTGCAATGCCCTGGAACCCAGAATGGGTATCAGATTCCTTGGTGTTGGAGTTACAGGCAGTTGTCAGTCACTCCATGTGGGTGCTAGGAACCAAATTCTGGTCCTCTAGAACAGCAAGCATCTTAATCACTGAGTCATCTCTCCAGTCCATTCCAGTTTTCTGAAGGACAGGTCCTTCTGTAGCCAGGCTGGGCTTTGACTCAGAGTTCCCGATTCTCCTGACCGCCAATAGCGGTGAGATTATAGGCATATGCCAGAGCTGGTTTCTGTGGAGTTGAGGTGGAACACGGCCTCACGCGTGCTAGGCCTGGACTCTGCAAACTCCTTCAGAAGCAGAGCACACTCCCCTGTCCTTCATTATATTTTAATACTGCTTTAAAAAATATCTTTTACTATGTGTATGTGTGCGCATCTGTTTGTGGGAAGGTACACATGTGATACAGGGGCCTTCAGAGAGCTGGAGTTATAGGCAGTTGTAGCTGCCTGATTGGGGTGTCTAGAACTGAACTTGGCAAAAGCAGTAAAAGCTGAGCCATCTCTTCAGCCCTGTTTGTTTGTTTGTTTATTTATTTATTTTGTTTTTTGAGACAGAGTTTCCCTGTAGTTTCTAGAGCCTGTCCTGGAACTAGCTCTTGTAGACCAGGCTGGCCTCGAACTCAGAGATCCGCCTGCCTCTGCCTCCCGAGTGCTGGGATTAAAGGTGTGGGCCACCACCGGCTTCAGCCCTGTTTATTTGTTAATCTTTTTGAGATGGGGTCTCAGGTAACTCAGACTGGCCTGGAACTCCATCTGTAGAGGATGACCTTGACCCTTGTCCTCAGGCCTCTTCCTTCCCCAGTGCTGGGATTTACACCTTGATTTCTTACATTTGAATGTGTAGAGTTTTCCCAATAGGCCCCTGAAGAGTCGCGGTGCTTGCTGGGTGTCGTGGTGCTTGCTGGTGAGCCCAGCGTTCAGGAGAGGGAGGCAGACTGAGCACTGGAGGGCAGCCAGGGTCACCCAATGAGGCTGTCTCACAGATGTGGCATACATTATTTAGTCAACAAAAGATCATGTCTTTTTCATATTTTTCTTGGACTAGTTTGTCGTATTACAGTCAGAGCTCAGTAAAACACTTGCTTAAAAATTAACTTCACGGTTGGGTACAACTTGTTCAGGGTTTTCCTCATCTCTGAGAGACACCGATATACTTTCCTCCATTCTTTGGCTATTTACGTAATGAGCCTGTTGTGTGCACTGATCAGATATGGTTCCCGGATGGCCAGGGTCCTGGCACTGACAGTGTAGCTCAGTGGGTAGGGTACCCGCCTACCATGACAGAGGCCCCGAATTCTAGCATCGCCTAAACTTACTCGGGTTCTTTCCTGTAACTCTTGCTCCAGGGGATTCAATACCTCTCACTTCTACAGAAGCATGCATTCACAGGGACATACACACAAATACACATAATTTTAAAAGTCTTTTAAAAATCAGGGTTATTTTTTTTAAGATTTGGCTACAATATGGGTGACTGCGTTCGTTGTGTGCACGGAGGGCAAGGGGACATTCGAGTGGCAAGAGTCCAGCAGGCAGGGTTCCCTCTCACTTGCCTCTTTCCTTTGGCCCGTGTTTCCATCGGCCCAGCTCTATGTAGGCCAGGACCAACTTTCCTCTTTGTGCCATATCCACTTCGCAGTGTGAATATCTTCACAGTGCCCTTAATTCTGCAAAACCCATCTATCTCAGCCACCACCTTATGGGAAAAACCAGCTACTATTTAGACCAAGTTTAGTAGAATTCAAATTATTTCTGTCTTTATATCTATAGAGATCCAAGTCACGTCTAAAAAACAAACCGAGCTGGGTGTGCTGGGACACACCTGTAAGCCCAGCGTGGAGACAGGAGGATCAGGAGTTCACATTTGAAGCTAGCCTGTGCTGTGAGAGACCATCTCACAATTCTGTCCCTCAATCTCAGTCAGCTCCTTCTACTGAGTGGGAACGCCAGGACTTCCCAGTGCACTGGGATCCAGTCTCCCAGGTCTGCCTCTTCTTGCCCTGACCTCTACAGTCTCCTGGCTCACTTCTCTGCATCTATCTGGCCTTTCATTACCTCAGCACAAAAGAGCATCTTTAGCCTCTGCTTGAAATGTACTTGCTCAACTTCTCATTTCTCTCTGTTTAAATTTCACTTCCTCAGGGAGGCCTTCTTCCCTGCCTGCCTGTGAGACTCTCTGCGTATGTCCCCTCCCCCGCCCCGCCCCAGTGTGTCCAGTGGGCTCTTTCATGATAACTATCACAGTTTCTCAGAATCATATATATCTTTTGGGAGGGGGGGTGAGGGTGGGGAGACAAGGTCTGAAAAAGCTCAGGCTGGCCTAGAAATCAATATGTAGCCAAAGGTGGACTTGATCCTTTTGCCTCAACCTTCTGGGTGCTAGGGTACAGGTGCACCACCAAAGTAGCTGACATTCCCCCCCCCACACACACTTTTTGAGACAGGGTCCACTCTCTATGCAGCTCTGGCTGGCCCAGGACTTGCTGTGTTCACCAGGCTGGCTGCAAACTTCACAGAGATCCTCCTGCCTCTGCCTCCCATGTGTTGACATTACAGGTGTGTGCCATACAATGCCGGTTCTTGAATGCTTGTTTACTTGTTCATCGGTCTCTGTTTCATTCACCAGTGTCAACATGGATCCACGATCACAGCAAAGGCTTTAGGAGCAAAGCATCCTGGACGAGCTCTTCATCCTGGCTGAAGAGTCAGACGCCTCCACGAGGGATGAACCCTTCATCCTGGTTGAGGGGTCAGTGGCCTCTGGGAGGCAAGTCCCTCAATCAGGCTAAGCATCTCTTCCTTTTTGTGAAATCAGACGATGCATAGGTTGGAACACTTCTGAAATTAACTTGGTTCTTTTGAGGTAGAGTGTTGCTACTTAGCCCAGACTGGCCTTGAACCTGTGCTAATTCTGTTGCCTCTGCTTCCTGAGTGCTGAGATTATGGGACTGCATTTCCAGATCTAATGGCAGTTGTTTTGAAGTTTAAAGGTCTCTGATTAGTCTAAGGAGATTTGAAATGTGACTTTAGTAGATTCTAAGGGAAAGGGAAATCTAATACAGGTAAATAAAACAGATGTAATACAGGTTTCCAGGAGTGAACTGGAGCTGACTCAGGACAGGGTGTTCGCTGGTGAGGGCCTGGCTCTGCCTTCACTACACAGAAACCTGCAACCTTTACCCAGCAGGTTTTCTTTTGCATTTTTTGTTGGCTACAAACTGAAATGCTCAAATACTGAGAATGAAACACGGCATGTATCTAGAGGCAGAAAGGGAGTTTAACCAAAACAGCCATTTGGAATGTGGGAGGTAAAAATTTCTCCCTTCTTTGAGGGCACTAACCAGAACGTCAGGTCTCAACAGAGGACTGGGTCTGGGGAGGGCTGGGCAATGACGCAGCTTGATGTGTGTGGTTGGTCCTTCTCTAGGGGAGAGGCCTTTGTGATGAGGCAGGTTGGGTGAGGTGTGGTTTGGCTGGTCTTTGTCTAGGGCAGACACTCCTGGAATTAGAAACATGCCTATGTACAGTTATATAGGAGTCTGACCCAAATTTACCACGAAGGAGACAGATGCTAAGTGAAGGTAGGTGCCAGGATTTTAAACTGCTTTTAACAGTGACATTTATTCATGTGTGTACACGTGGATCACATGTGAAGGTCACAGAATGTGGGTCCTGATGTGGGACTCCAGGCCTGGCAGCGCTTTGGCCACTGAGCAATCTCACTGATCTTTAACCTCTTTTTATATTTACTTAAAACATTATTTATTTATTTATTTTTGAGACAATATCTCCCATATAGCCCTGGCTGGCCTAGAACTTTTGGCACTCCTCCAGCTTCAGCTTCCCATGTTCTGGGATCATAGGCATAAACTACCACTTCTTGTGTCCGTTTGTTTTTTGAGACAGGGTTTCTCTGTGTAGTTCTTTTTTGTTTTTTTTTTTTTGTTGTTGTTTTTGTTTTTTTTTTTTTTGGTTTTTTGAGACAGGGTTTCTCTGTGTAGTTCTTTTTTGTTTTTTTTTTTTTTGTTGTTGTTGTTGTTTTTTTTTTGGTTTTTTGAGACAGGGTTTCCCTGTAGTTTCTAGAGCCTGTCCTGGAACTAGCTCTTGTAGATCAGGCTGGCCTTGAACTCAGAGATCCGCCTGCCTCTGCCTCCCGAGTGCTGGGATTAAAGGCGTGCGCCATCTCCAGTCGGCAAACTATTGCTTCCTTAACCCACTCTTTAGCTACCTTGCGGCCAAAACCAGTTTCTAGGTACTGGCTGATTAATGTAAAGCGACAGACCTTGAATGACAACTCAAAGGGCGGAAAGCAACCCATAGGCTTATAGCATGTCAAGTTTTATAAATGTGGGCACAGAAACTAAGTCCTAACCTGGAGGTGTTAGTTTATATTCAAAGTACTTCAAGCTCAAATGTATTTTAGATCTTTTTTTCTTACATGTAGTGTACATTTTTTTAGAAGTGCCTATCTTTGTTTAGAACTGGGGTAACAGGAAGCCAGACTGGCCATGGAGAGCTATCATCCCTCTTAAGAACATCTGTGTTAGTGGTGATTAACCCCAGCACTCAGGAGGCAGAGGCAGGCGGACCCTGTGAGTTTGAGGACAGCGTAGTCTACAGAGCGTGTTCCAGGACAGACTCCAAAGCTACACAGAGAAACCTGTCCCCAAACCCAAAAACAAAAAAGATCCATGTTATAACCACTGTTTCTCTGTATTTTCAAAACTATGCTTTCCAGTTGACGTGTGCTTAAACCTTACTCTCTCTTGTTTGCAGTTTGAAAGCTATTGTTTAAAGTGCAGAAAGTCCACTCCACTGTCTCCTGAAATACAATCGTGTTCTGTGAGAAGCTCTAGGTGAAGGGAGTGTGTGGGGGAGAACCAAGTGTTTCCTGTTGATAGCTTTCAGTGCACACCAGGCCTATTGGTGGCAAGAAAAACAAAATTCCAAGAATTTCAAAGGTTGCTCCTCACAGGACTAGCACAGGATAGGTCCACCCCTTCCTGAATCGAATTACAAGTAGGTGAACAGAACACGATAGGTCCACCCTTTCCTGAATCTAATTACAAGCAGGTGAACAGAGTGCAGACCGCACTGCCAGTGAAGTGACTGAGGGAAGGCAATGTCTAGCCAGCCTAGACAAGCCTACACCTTAAACAGGGCTGGCCGTGCAGCAAATGCCATCAACATTGTTGCAGAGAGAATCCAGGGCAGCTACAGTTACTAGCTGCTCACACCTCCCTGTGGTGCCACCGTTGATGCTTTATCTAAGCTTTCATCCTCATCACAACTTTGAAAGCCCTGTCTCTATTTTACAGATCTGGAGAGGAGAAGAAGCGAAGGCTGGGGCTCAGAACTGCCCTTGGCATTTCTACTCCGAAGGCAGGCCGTGGGATTTCACTTTTCTGGAAAATAGATTTTGGCAATCCCGTTTGAAAGGCCAGCTCTTATTTAGTCAGGAAGACATATTTTGGAATTAAAATGATAAAGATAGAATGACTGGGAGATGGGATGTCAGAAGGGGACACCTGCTGTAAGCTTACCTACAGCCCCTTGAAGAGGAAGCACCAGGGATGGGGGCTGGAGCCGCACTAGGCTCCCCAGTTTCTCCCGGGGAAGGAACGGGGCTCCTGCGAGACCTTAGTCTTCTTGCCTCTTAGGAGAGCACGAGGCGACAGTGCATCCCAGCTTGGCCTCGCTGCCATCAGAGCCCTGTCCCCAGCAGGACAGTGGATGCCAGGCGCTCTGCACTTGCCCGCTGCGCTATAAGCCGACTGCACAGGCCTGAATGCTGCACTGCATAGGCCATCCGGTTGCCATAGCAATGCTCCAGTCAGGTCCTGAGAGGCCGTGCTCAGCTGACCTCATTCAGGACTAGGTTTGGTGGTGCTCCCCCATCCTCAGCTAAGGGTCGCCCAGAAGGGGTTCCCATGGGTGGATGTTCTGTGAATGAGGAATCCAGGGCGCGACAATCGGTGTCAGGACACCCCCAGAGGGGCCACGCCCTCGGGGCCAGCTTTAGATCCCGTCTCTCTCCGCGGCGCGACTCAGGGTACCCGAAAGCCCAGCAGCGGTCGTAAAAGATTAGGCACCGACAGGCCTGCGCTTCAGCACGCCGCACCTTATTCTGCGCACGCCTCCTCCGACCCCGCCCAGCCCCCTCATCCTGCGCCTGCGCAGAGAGGCGGGGCGCTGTCGCCTGAGCGCGCACTTGGGGCGGGGCGGGGCGGGGCCGGGCGGGCGTGTGCCCGCCTGGAGTGACGCGGAGAGTAGGCGAGTCGGGAGGGCTGAAGGGTAGAGCGGCGCAGCCCTCTGGGTTGGTGCACATCGTCGGCCTTTCTGGGCGCCAGGGCTCGCGTCTCACTGGCTCTCTGGGTTCCTCGAGCGGATCCGGGGCAAGAGGGAAGAGAACTCCGGGTCAAGGGCCGCTGCTGCCCGGACTCGGCCGCCAGCCCGCGCTCGGCGGGGCAGCCTGCCAGGGTAAGCGGGCTGGGTTGTTCAGGGTAGGAGCGTGGGGCGGAAGTGCCTCTGTGGCGACCCATCCTACACACGGGAACACTGAGGCGCAGAGGCCCCGGCGCTCCGGGTCCCGGGAGTCCAGCTTGGAGGCCTTCAGGAGTGGTGGGGGAGGCTGGAGGCCGCCCTGCTGGGATCTCGGGGCGCTGCAGCTTTGCCTGGTAGGGCCACCCTGGGAGAGCCAGCAAGCTGCTTGGGGCGCCGGCTGAGTACAGGGATGTGGCCTGGAACGCTCCGGAGGGGACCTGTTGCCATTTCTTCTAACGGGCCGCTGCTTCCTCTTGCGTTCGTCTTGCACGGCAAAGTTCTTTGTTTAGTGTTCTGAAACAGGGAAGTGAAGCTTATTGTTTCCCAGACGTTCTGGCGAAAGCAGAACCGGACGAGCAGGAGACACTGAGCTCTACGGGTCTGCACTGCCGGCAGGGAGAGCATGTTTCTGGCTTTCGCAGTACTTAGCTCTTCCTAGCTCACCTGGATGCACAGGGACCTCTGCTCCAAAGTTTGGATAATTAAAAGCGGTCTAAACAGATTGCTCTGCAGCCTGCACAGGGCAGAGGGAGGGAGGTGTGTGTGTGTGTGTTTCTGTTTCTGTCTGTCTGTCTTTATGTAAACACTTTTCCCCTTTTGGCAATTTCAGATGTAGTTGGTGTGGGGATCAAGTTTTAGTAAGGCTAACATTATGTAAAGGGGTTGGGACTGGAGAAATCGCTCAGCTGTTAAAAGCGCATTCTGCTCATGCAGAGGACGGGGTTCGGTGCTTAGCACCCACATGAAGTGGGTCACGACCACCTATATCTGTAGCTTCAGGGGATCCTGTGCTCTCTTCTGGGCCCTGCCAGCACTGCACTCATAATGTACATAACACCCCTTCCACATACCCGGAAGTAAAAGAAAAAAATTTTAAAGAAGAATGCAGACTGGGTTGGAGAGAGGACTCTGCGGTTAACAGCACTTGCTGCTCCTTTAGAGGATCAGAGTTCGATTCCCAGGACCCACATAGCTGCTCATAGCTGTCTGTAACTCCAGTTACGGGATCCATCACACCAGGCATGCATATGGTGTATATATCAGTGCATGCAGGCAAAATACCCATAAAATAAATCTCTTTAAAAAATATTTTTTTAAAATAAAAAAAATGCAGACTCAACCTCCGACCCCCCCCAAGGAATTTTGAAGGAGATATATATATATATATATATATATATATATATATATATATATATTTTATTTAAGTGTGTCTCTTTTGGGTGCCATATGTGTGTTGGTGTCAAAAGTAGGCAGAAGAGGTGTCAACATTCTCTGGAGCTAGAGAGTTACTAGTCGACCCACATGAGTGCTACAAACCAAACTCTGGTCTTCTGAAAGAGCCCCAAGTGCCCTTAACTGCTAAGCCAGCACTCCAGCCCCATTCTTTTCTAAGCTATTATATTGTTATTATTATATCTTCTTTAAGCATATTATTATAATATTATTATATTATTATATGTTGCGAATAATAATAATAATTGTGTGTATACATGTGCCAAGTCATGATAACTTGAGGGTTAAGTTCTTTCATTGCGTGAATCTGGGGCTCAAACTTAAGTTATTAGGCTTGGCAGGAAATGCCTTTACAACCAAGCTTCTCTTTTTTTTTTCTTTTCTTTTTTTTTTTTCTTTTAAAACCGCTCTCAGCCAGTTGTGGTGGTGCATGCCTTTAATCCTAGCACTTGGAGGCAGATGCAGGTGAATCTCTGAGTTCAAGGTCAGTCTGTTCTACAGAGTGAGTTCTAGCACAGCCAGGGCTACATCGAGAAACCTATCTCAAGGAAACTAAATAGTTTGAAATAAAAGCAGGGTCTTCCTCTGTAGCCCTGGCTGGCCTCAAATTAGTGGTGATCCTCCTTCCCAGCCTCCTGAGTGCAGGATTACCATCTTATTTCTGAGTGTATCCAGATTAGTACGTCAGTTTTTCTTTGAGTTGTGAAATCCATTATTGCTCTTTTGATAGTAACTTCAGTAATGAGGTTACTGTAAGGCTATTATACTAATAATTGTACTTGAAAGCATAGACTCATTCTGCTCCAAGATGTGAGGGAGAGGCTAAAAAGAGAAGTCTGCTGCTTCTTGGAGCCTGAGCTCCTGGCTGGAAATTGGAGACCTTGGCCTGTGTTAGGTTGCTATTTCTTATCTCCCCTACAGCCATTATGCCCAGGAAGTTCACTTGCTCAGTTAAACATGCATTGTGTGATCCCTTGTATGCCTAGAAACCCTGTGGCTCTTTCTGTGAATGACAGGCTCCAAAGCCAAGGTTGGTCTGTAACTTCCTGTGCCTTAGCACAGGTTGGCTTCTTGAGGCATGGGTCAGTACTCTTCTCTTGGTTCTTCACCAGAGGAAAAGCACTGCCTTTCGGGGCTGGAGTCTGCTGTTCATATTCTCACAGATTTTCCAGGGAAAGGTTTGCTGCAGGGTCTTTGTCAGTGTGTGCTCCTGTGTGGTCCTCCTTTACCAGGTGATGTAGCAGTAGCTTTGGAAGTGGGTGACATCCTGAAACAAATTCCCCTTGAAACAACTTTAGGCAGTTTGTTTCTTTATGCTTGTGTCCCTTTTACTTTACTGGAAACATTTTATTTTTTATTTTATTTTTTTTATTTGGAGACAAGGTTTCTCTAGTTTTGGAGCCTGTCCTGGAACTAGCTCTTGTAGACCAGGCTGGTCTCGAACTCACAGAGATCCGCCTGCCTCTGCCTCCCGAGTGCTGGGATTAAAGGCGTGCATCACCGCTGCCCGGCATGGAAACATCTTTTAAAAGTTCAGGAGTGACACCCACTTACCTTCTGTAGTTTATGGCAGTGACCAGGGGAGCAAGGTCGTGGCACCTGTTTCACAGTAACTGGGCATGGACAGTGACTGCAGCAGCCAGAGGTGGCTCATGTCTGTAACTGCAGCACTTGGGCCAACCTGGGGAACTCATCTCAGTTGTCAGGAAGCTGCAGCTGCATTTACTGCAGTATATTGTGAATGTGCACTTTTCCTGTCCTCCATTCACTCGCAAGCCTGCATTAACAGAACAAAAGCAGGAGGAACGGATGGCGCCTTTAAGAAGTAGCTGCTACATGTATGTTGGGAGCCACCACACAGCCACCTAAGTTTTTGTTTTTGTTTGTTTGTTTGTTTGTTTATTTATGATGTATACAATATTCTGTGTGTGTGTGTGTGTGTGTCTCTCTCTCTCTCTCTCTCTCTCTCTCTCTCTCTCTCTCTCTCTCTCTCTCTCTCTCTCTCTCTCTCTCTGCAGGCCAGAAGAGGGCACCAGACCTCATTATAGATGGTTGTGACCCACCACATGGTTGCTGGGAATTGGTTGCTCATGACCTTTGGAAGAGCAGGCAAAGTAGACAGTATTAGGAACGATCCTCAGCTGGGTGGTGGCGCACACCTTTAATCCCAGCACTTGGGAGGCAGAGGCAGGTGGATCTCTGAGTTCAGGGCCAGCCTGTTCTACAGAGTGAGATCCAGGACAGCCAGGACTACACAGGGAAACCCTGTCTGTCTCACAAACAAACAAACAAACAAACAAACAAAAAACCCCAACAAAACAAAAAACACAATACAGAACAGTGATCCTCGCTCTGTTCTGGAGTTTCTACTGCACCTGTCAGCTCTGAGGTAGGAAACAAAGATTTCTCTTGTTCTTGTCTTTAGAAACCCCTCTGTTTCCTTTACTGTTACTGAATTGTTTTGCCCTTGTGCACTGGAGCCCACCATAACATACTGTGTTGAGGATCCATACAGTGGGTTTGCATTAAAAGAAAGCTTTTATGGGCAAGAGAGTTAGGTCAGTGGTTAAGGGCATTTATTGTTGTGAAAGACCCGGGTTCAATTCCCAGCAACCACATAGAGGCTCACCACCTCCTCAGACATTAAGCACACATATGGTGCACAGATGCAGACAAGTAAAATAATAAAAATAAATCTTAGAGAATATGTAACAAAGCTCTTATGCCATTGTGTACACCCCACCCCAGCGTTTCCCTGTATTGCTACATTGACTCTAACTTGTGTTTAACTTCCTAGGTTAATGCCAGGGCACCTTGTCATGGGATGTGTGTGTTCTGGTGTCCTGGTCAAGCCTGAGGTTGTTTTGTGAAACACGAGCTCTGTGTTAATTTGCTGTAGTGACAGTATTCAGAGCTCATACTGTCCTGTGGTATACATCATCAGCCAGTCCCTGCTTTAATTATTTTTACTTGCCACCTTCAGTTCTTTCTTTCTTTTTTTAATTACTTTATGTGAATGACTTTTGCCTGCAGAATGTCTGTTTACCATGTGTCTCTCTGGTGCCTGTGGAGACCAGAAGAGGGCATCAGACTCCCTGGAACTGGAATTATAGATGGATGGGTCCTAGGAACTGAACCTGGATCCTCGGCAGTAATTAGTGCTCAACTGCTGAGCCATTTCTCCAGTCCCACCTCTCTGTTCTTATAGTGGAGTTAGTGCTTAGCTTCTTTATGTCTTAAAAAGTAGCTCTCACAGGGCTGCGGAGATGGCTAGGCAGCCAAGAGCATTTGCTGGTCTCGCGGAAGATCCAGGCTTAGGCAGCCAAGAGCATTTGCTGGTCTCGCGGAAGATCCAGGCTTGGTCCCCAGCACCCACATATGGTGCCTCACAACCATCTCTAAGTACAGTTCTGAGGGATCTGATGCCCTTTCTGGCCTTTGTGCGCTGTACGTACAGTAGGTAGATCAGACTGGTGTTAAACTCCGCATCCTTCTGCCTTGGCCTCCTGGGCGTTAGGATCATATGTCTGTGTCACTGTATCTGTCTAAAATACAATGTTGATGTTTGTTTTATTGCCAGCTTAGACCATATGTAAACTTACATGATTTCAAAATCTTTAAGTCTAGATTGGACCCAGTGTGGACGATCAAATCCAGCGGGAGGAGGCGTGTTCACTTGCGTAGTTAATGCACAGTGGCTCCTGAGGCACCTTCAGGATGCCTGCAGCACTTGTGGAAAACAGCCAGGTCATCTGTGAGGTGTGGGCCAGCAATCTAGAGGAAGAGATGCGTAAGATCCGAGAGATTGTTCTCAGCTACAGCTACATTGCCATGGTGAGTAGATCCACCAAAGGTTAGACTGATGGAAATACACATTTCTTCTGTGAATCAAGGTAGCCAGTGTCTCTGAGGAGGGCACAACCTCTGATACAAGTTTTTGTAACGTTCCTGTTTGAAAGTCTTTTTATATTTTATTTTGTTTATTTTAGGATCTGGATAGGTAGCTCTGACTAGCCCCGTGCTCCCTAGGTAGCCCAGGCAGGCCTTGAAATGAACCTGTACTGATCTTCCTGCTTCTGCTGAGTTATAGGTCTGCGCTATTGTGCCCATTGTGTGTGTGGTGCTGGACAAGTGCTCTAGCATCTGACCTGCCCCGGCTTCATAGATGTATCTCTTCACACATGTGATTTGGCCGTGTGGTATTTATTAATTGAATTTGGAGACACGGTTTCATGTAACACAGGCTCCTCTTGAACTTGCTATATATCAGGAGGATGACTTGACTTCCTGATCCTCCTGCCTCTATCTCCCAAGTGCAGGGATTACTGGCTTGTGCTAACATGCCTGGCTTCTGTTTTCAAAATATTTAGATACTTTGTTGCTTGCACTCAAAAGTCAGGAGATAGCAAATTCCAGATCTAGCATTTCTGGGTAAAGTGGAAAGAGGTGTACTCTGTTGCTTACTTTCCTGCCTGACCTCAGTAAGGCAAGGCTTGTCTTGAACCAGCCCCTGAGCAAGCAGGGGCTCTGTTCCACTCCAGGCTTGCTGCCTGCCACTGTCTGGCTGCAAACCCTGCTTTCACTACTCTGTGAGAAGCAGTAGCCTTACAAGTTCTCCCAGCAGACCAAGATCCTGTAATCCCGACACTTGGGATAGGGGTTCAAGACACTTGTGGGGAGATCAGGGGTTTACAATCAGCAAGTTTAGGTCAGTCTGGGCTTTATGAGGGAAAAGTTTTATATATACACAGCAATGAGACAGTCACTCAAGAAAAAGAAAGGCTGCAGTTGTCCTTGATGAGAGCTCTGAATAGCAGGCCAGCAGCCATGCTGCTCTCTCAAGTCACACAGAGAAGCTAATGTGAAGGAGCAAAGGTCCCATGAGCCATCATATCCAACTTGGCTGTATTTGTATTTAACTCATATTAGATGCTCTTAGCTGGAGAGATGGCTCAGTAGTTAAGAGCACTGACCGCTCTTCCAGAGGACTCAGGTCCAATTCTTAGCACCCATATGGCAGCTCACAACTCTAACTCCAATTCCAGGGGACCCAACACCTAGGGCAAAACAGCAATGCACATAGATAGATAGATAGATAGATAGATAGATAGATAGATAGACAGACAGACTCCTTTGGAGGGATGACTCAACAGTTGAGAGCGCTTGTTGCTCTTCCAGAGGACTCATTTAATTCCTCGCACCTATGTGACAACTCACAACTGTCTGAAACTCCAAGTCCAGGAAATCCAGCATCCTCACAGGCATATATGCAGGTAAAACACCAATGCACATGAAATAAAAATTATTATTATTATTTTTTTTTTTTAAAAAAAGGTCCTACCTGACTTCCTATTTCCCTTCAGTTACCAAGTCACCTGTCCCAGGTCCTGTTGTATTCCAGACTTTGGGGGCTTATCTTGGGGCTTTTATAAAATGAAGAGCAATTTTGCTCATGAGTTGCTCGTCCAGCAGCCACTTTGGTGAGACTTACTGGTGAGAGGCTTTTGTTCCTAGGACACCGAGTTTCCAGGTGTTGTGGTACGACCGATTGGTGAATTTCGAAGCTCCATAGATTACCAGTATCAGCTTTTGCGGTGCAATGTTGACCTTCTAAAAATCATTCAGCTGGGCCTTACATTCACAAATGAGAAAGGGGAGTACCCTTCTGGAATCAACACATGGCAGTTCAACTTCAAGTTCAACCTGACGTAAGTGTCTGAGAGACCCTTCGGTGTTATTCTTAGATGGCTGCATTTGAGTGGACTGAATTGATTGCCATAGGTTTTACTTATCAAAGCTTTATTTTCCTTTTTTTTGGGGGGTGCGGGCAGGAGGTTCTTTATTATGTATCTCTGGTTGTCCTGGAACTTGTTATGTGGACCAGGCTGACCTTGAACTCATAGAAATCCACCAATCTCCAGAATGCTGGGATTAAAGGTGTGTGTTACCACACATTAATTATATTTTTATTTTATTCAATATAAATAGGTGTTAGAACAGTTAAGAAGAGGCATTTTCCTTTTTTTTTTTTTTTTTTTAAAGACAGGATTTCTATGTAGCCTTGGATCTGTAGACTAGGCTGGCCTCAAACTTGCAGAAATCTGTCTGCCTCTGTCCCGAGGGTGCTGGAACTAAACCACAATGTCTGGGAAGCTTGGGTTTCCTTAAAGAACTCGTGCAACTTAGCCTAAAAAAAAATTTCAGGTTGTTGTGTAGCTCAGGGGAATAGTACTCAGATAGTATATCTGAGGCCCAGGGGTTTATTCCCCAGTACCACAGAAGAGAGACAGCCTAGTTAGAAATTGGCAAAAGAGGGCTAGAGAGACGGCTCAGAGGTTAAGAGCACTGGCTGCTCTTCCGGAGGTCCTGAGTTCAATTCCCAACAACCACTTGGTGGCTCATAGCCATCTGTAATGGGGTCTGCTGCCCTCTTCTGGCCTGCAGACATACAGGCAGGTAGAACACTATATACTTAATAAATAAATAAATCTATATAATCAGTTCCATGACTGCCAGGGCTACATAGATGGAACTTGTCTCAAATTCCCTACCTTAAAACAAAAAAGCTGGCAAAAGATCGGAATAGATTATAGCCGGTCTTTCTTGTCAGACTGTCTTTGGGCTGCCAGCTCCCAAATAATGACACAGAGACTTATGAAAGCTTGGCCTTAGCTTAGGCTTGTCCCACTCACTCTTTAAGTTCACCAGTTTCTATTAATCTACATTCTGCCACGTGGCTCTTTACCTCTCCTCCATTCTGTACATCCAACTCCCTCTGTGTCTTGCTGGCTAATTCCTTGTGCACCTGAGTTCCTCTCCCTGGAAATCCCTCCCATCTTCTCCTGCTTAGCTATTGCCTGGTCAGCTCTTTATTAAACCAATCAGAATAAAACAGTGACACATTTTACACAGTGTGACCAAATACTCTGCAACAATAGATTTTTAAATTTTATTTTATGCATATCAGTATTTTGCTTGCATGTATGTCTATGTATCATGTATATGCCTGGTGTCCACAGAAGTCAGAAGAGGGCATCAGATCCCCTGGAACTGGTGTTATAGATGGTTGTGAGCCACTACGTGGGTGTTGGGAATCCAATGTGAGTTCTCTGCACGGATCCTCTGCAGAAGTTCTTATGTACTGAACCTCCTCTCCAGCCCGCCTTGTTTAGTTTTAGAATAAAACTTGTTTAGTTCTGTTTCATTTGTTTTGTATGATTCTATTTTGAATGATACAAAGGAATAAAAATTTGAATAATTAAAAATTTAAAAAAAGGGGCTGGATAGATGGTTTAGTGCTTAAGAGTACCAGCTACTCTTCCAGAGGTTGAGTTCAATCCCCAGCCCCCGCATGGCAACTGTCTGTAATGGGGGTCTGAATGCCCTTTTCTGGATGCGGACAGACATGAAGTTAAAATACCCATATATGGCTGGGCGGTGGTGGCGCACACCTTTAATCCCAGCACTCGGGAGGCAGAGGCAGGCGGATCTCTGAGTTTGAGGCCAGCCTGGTCTACAAGAGCTAGTTCCAGGACAGCCAGGACTACTACACAGAGAAATCCTATCTTGAAAAACCAAAAACAAACAAACAAACAAACAAAACAAAAATCCCACTCATACATGTAAAATAAATCTTTTTTTTAAACATTTATTTATTTATTATGTATACAATATTCTGTCTGTGTGTATGCCTCCAGGCCTGAAGAGGGCACCAGACCCCATTACAGATGGTTGTGATGTGGTTGCTGGGAATTGAACTCAGGACCTTTGGAAGAGCAGGCAGTGCTCTTAACTGCTGAGCCATCTCTCCAGTCCCATAAATAAATCTTTTAAAAAGATTGAAAACAAAGACAAAAAAATGAGCTGGAAGGGTGGCTCAATGGTTAAGGCACTGGCTGCCTTCCAGAAGACCTGGACTTGATACCTAGCATTCACATAGTGGCTTACAACTCTCATTCATTCATTCAACAACAACAACAAAACAATCCAAAGTGAGAGGATGTAGATACTCTGTAGGAAATATGTATGTTGGTTTGTAGAGTGCTTCGGGGATACTGTGTTTCCAAATTATAAGCTGGTGGTGATATTTGCCCTGCTTCTGTCTCATTACCCACCAGCTCACACTGACACCTTGTCTTTCAGAGAGGATATGTACTCCCAGGATTCCATAGACCTCCTTGCAAACTCAGGGCTGCAGTTCCAGAAGCACGAGGAGGAAGGGATTGACACACTGCACTTCGCAGAGCTGCTCATGACGTCAGGAGTGGTTCTCTGTGACAACGTCAAGTGGCTTTCATTTCACAGGTCAGTCCCTGAGCACCATGGTCTGTCTCTTCTTTCACTGCCTCTGCCTGCTGACCTTGGCTGGATTGGAGAGGAACTGAATTCTTGTGGATTGGAGTTGTACTGGCTCTTTGGTGGCAGCAGTGCGAAGCTGGAGGTGGTGCTGGTGTGCCTGTGTCCAGTGTTTGGGGAACATATGGGCCATACACACGTTTTGCTTCACATATCCTTCTGTGCTGTATTCCAGGTGGATGGAGTCTGCTGTGTGCTTGGCTGTTTTCAGCCTGGTGTGGATTGTCCTTCCTAACATCTTCAAATGGCAGATATTCTTTCAATACCCTTGGAGACCCCCCCCCCCCAAAAAAAAAAAAAAAAAACCAGGGTTTCAGGGTTTCTCTGTAGCTTTGAAGCCTGTCCTGGAACTCACTCTGTAGATCAGGCTGGCCTGGTACTCACAGAGGTCTGTATGCCACCATGGCCCCCAGTGGCTGGCTGGCTGGCTGGCTTGCTTATTTATTTATCTATTTATTATGTATGCGGTATTCTCAGTTTTCTGTCTGCATATATGCCTGCAGGCCAGAAGAGGCACCAGATCTCATTACAGATGGTTGTGAGCCACCATGTGGTTGCTGGGAATTGAACTCAGGACCTTTAGGAAGAGCAAGCAGTGCTCTGGACCACTAAGCCATCTCTCCAGCCCTGGTTTTTTGTTTTTAAAGGTGTGTGTGTGTGTGTGTGTGTGTGTGTGTGTGTGTTGACCCTTTGGAGCTTAATTGACAGGAATTTGTGATATGGGTGCTAGGATTTGAACTCTGACCCTCATGATTACTTTTAGCTGATCCTTCTCTATGGCCCCTAAAGCCTTACTTTTGAGTTTATATGAATTAAATTCACAGGCTCTCAGGCTCTTGTTTGCTTCCCATAGTAGCTTGCCCTAGGTACTTACAGAATGGGGAGTTGAGATTAATCAAGTCCCCAGCCTCAGGTGGTCTCAGGCTGGGCTGGAGCTGCTCTCTGACCCCTGCTTCCTTCTTCCCTCAGTGGTTATGACTTTGGCTACATGGTAAAGTTGCTTACAGATTCTCGATTGCCAGAAGAAGAACATGAGTTTTTCCACATCCTGAATCTTTTCTTCCCATCTATTTATGATGTGAAATACCTGATGAAGAGCTGCAAAAATCTTAAGGTAATAAACAACATTCTCCTTAATATTTGTATAAAACAGTCAAACTTTAAACTCAAGACATGTTTTGCTTTACTGATATATTCAGCTTTTTTTGAGACCTGCCATACTTCTCTAGAGAGGGTGCTGATTGAGCTGAGTGGCACAGGGCTTCCTCTGTAGCTGCCTTTGTTGGAACTTGGCACCAAAAGAGCCCTATTTCTATTCTCCTCCTCCTCCTCCTCCTCTTCTTCCTCTTATCCTCCTCCTCCTCTTCTTCTTCCTCTCCTCCTCCTCCTCCTCCTTCTCCTCCTCCTCCTTCCTCCTCCTTTTTTTTTTTAGAATATTTTTATGATTTATTTAACTTATGTGCATTGGTATGAGGATGTCAGATCCCCTGGAACTGGATTTACAGACAGTTGTGAGCTGTCATGTGGGTGCTGGGAATTGGTCCTCTGGAAGAGCAGTTACCCGCCGAGCTGTCTCTCCAGCCCAGAGCCCTGTTTCTTGCATCTTGAGTCTGGCTGCTTTCCTCTTAGGTCTGAGAACCTCAAAGTAGTTGGTGACAGGAAACCATGTGCAGTATGTTATGACAGTCGTCCTACACGGTCCTACATTCTTTGAGGGGTTTTAAGATTTATTTATTTATTTTATTTATTTATTTATTAATTTATTATGTATACAGTGTTCTGCCTGTATGTTTGCCTGCAGACCAGAAGAGGATGCCAGATCTCATAACTGATGGTTGTGAGCCACCATATGGTTGCTGGGAACTGAATTCAGGACCTCTTGAAGTGCAACCAGTGATCCTAACTGCTGAGCCATCTTTCCAGTCCATAAGTTCAAAAAGGCCAGACAGTGGTGGTGCACCCCTTTAATCCCAACATTCGGAAGGCAGAGGCAGGCTGATCTCTATGAGTTCGAGGCTAGCCTGGTCTACAGAGTGAGTTCTAAGACAGCCAGGGCTACACAGAGAAACCCTGTCTCCAAAAAAGCAAAAAACAGTGGAAGAGGTTGGGCCTGCGAGATGGCTCAGTGGTGAGGGTGTCTCTGCCAGCCTGGTGGACCTGAGTCTGACGCCTGCAGCCTGTGTGGTGGGAGGGACTGACGGGGAAATCTCGTCTCTTCATGCACATTCATGTGCTTTGTTTGGGAAGAAGAGAGTGAAGATCTAAAAACGGTGACTGAGGCCTGGTCTACTGCTAACTGGACTCGAGCAGACTCACTTGAGTCAGGAGAAGAGTGCTGGTGTGTGATGTCTGCTTTCTGTGCTCTAGGGAGGTCTTCAGGAGGTGGCTGACCAGCTGGATCTGCAGAGGATTGGAAGGCAGCACCAAGCAGGCTCAGACTCCCTGCTGACAGGGATGGCTTTCTTCAGGATGAAAGAGGTAACGCTCCAGTGGAAGCCCCAGCGGAAGCCCCAGCGCAAGGCCTGAGTTCCAGGCAGCTTCTTCTTTAGCTTCTGCTTTTTTTTTTTTTTTAAATATTTATTTATTTATTTTACATAGAATATTCTTTCTGTGTGTATGTCTGCAGGCCAGAAGAGGGCAGCAGACCTCATTTACAGATGGTTGTGAGCCACCATGTGGTTGCCGGGAATTGAACTCAGGACCTTTGGAAGAGCAGCCAGTGCTCTTAACCACTGAGCCATGTCTCCAGCCCTAGCTTCTGCTTTTTACAGAAGGAATGTTACTTGTTAGCCTACCCACTTGGACCAAGGATTATTTCTCTAATGAAGAGTAACTTTCTCTTGCAGTTTATTTATCTACTCTTTAACTTTTAAAATGTTTGAAGAAAAAGAACATGCTTTGAAAAATTACAGTGAAAGCTGGGCAGTTGTGATGCGCGCCTTTAATCCCAGCCGGTGCTTAGGAGGCAGAGGCAGTGGATCTCTTGAGTTCAAGGACAGCCTGGTCTACAGAGTGAGTTCCAGGACAGCCAGGGATACACAGAGAAACCCTGTATCAAGGAAAAAATTACAACTTTGTTGACATTTTTCTTTTATTGTTTTTGGTTATCCTGTCTCATTGTGTAGCCCTGACTGGATTTAAACTCTTTTTTATACAGAGATCTAACTGTTCTGCCTCTTGAGTGCTGGGATTAAAGGTTTATGCCTGTCTTTGAACCCATGGCTATCCCCTTGCCTCAGTCTCCTAAAGTCTGGGATTACAGCTATGAGCTGCCATGCCTGGTTATTATGTGTCTTTCTTTTTTTCTTTCCTTTCTTTTCTTTTTTTTTTTCGAGACAGAGTTTCTCTGTGGCTTTGAAGCCTGTCCTGGAACTAGGTCTTGTAGACCAGGCTAGTCTCGAATTTACAGAGATCCGCCTGCCTCTGCCTCCCAAGTGCTGGGATTAAAGGTGTGCGCCACCACTCGGCATTATATTTCTTTTTTGCTGCTTTTAACCCTATTAATGAGTTCAGGTGTTTAACTACTTTACTGTGGCTTTGACAAAATGCCTGAGGCCATCAACTTCAAAGGACTAGTTTACTTTGATTTACAACTTGAGAGATTTTAGCCTCTGGTTGGCTGGCTCTGTCTGCTTTGGTGAGCTAGAGCATCAGAGTGCTAGGGCCTGGCAGGAAGTCTGGGAATAGAGAAGAGGCCAAATATGGGAGGTGGTCTGACGACTTCACTACCCCCACTCAGTTTCACCTTAAGGTTTTGCCATTTCCTAGTAACCCTACAAATTGGTGCTAAGCCTTCACCACAAGGACTTCTAGGAACATATTCCATCTAACTAGTAACAAGTGTATTAGGTCGGTGGTTGCCAGCTGGCACACTTGGTGATACCTAGGAGATGTCTGTTATACTTAGCAGAGGTGGTGCTTCTGGCCAGGCTGTGCTCAACATTTTGTGATTGGTCTTGACAGTTTCTGCTCAGTGATATTAAGGTTGGGTTGCTTATTGAATGCTCACTGTCCATGATCTCCTAAAACAGTCACTTTCTGCCTCAGCTCTCGGGTGCTAGGCTTACACATGCGCCACTTCACCTGGCTTTCATGACTTTTATAAATAAGGAACCATGAATGGAATGGAGTTGAAATTACTTGGCAAGCTTGAGTTCTTAATCACTGCCTTGTCTGGCAGCAGCCCAGGGTTCCCAGCAGTGACAAATCATAGGAATGCTGAGTCTGTTTCGGAAGCAGAGCCCCAATGTAGAGAAAGGAGCAGGAAGCGCCTATGCAGATGTTTGTTGTCATTGTTGAGTTAGTGTCCAGTCTGCTGAGTGTCAGGGCATAAGAAGCTGGGAGGTGGCATGACTCCTGGCCCTATTCTCAGCTGGTTCTGTCCTGTTCTGCAGCTATTCTTTGAGGACAGTATTGATGATGCCAAGTACTGTGGGCGCCTCTATGGCCTGGGCACGGGAGTGGCTCAAAAGCAGAATGAGGATGTGGACTCTGCCCAGGAGAAGATGAGCATCCTGGCCATGATCAACACCATGCAGCAGTGATAGCACGTGCACTATGCTGCCTGTGCCATCCGCCCCAGCCACTGACCTGCATCTGCTCCGAGCAGAGACTCTGGGTTTCTGTTTAAAGATGCCTTTATTTTAGATTCAGGAGGGGGTTTGCTCTGAATTTGTAAACAAGTCTTCCTTGTCCTCATGCCCACGTCCCTCTGCTGCCTCCTGCCACCAGCATCCATGGCTCCATGGACACCTTTTTAAACCTCCAGGATGTCTGATGCAAACCAGTAAAATGTGTATGACTCTTAAGTGTTGTCATTCTTTTTCTTTTGGCTTTGCTGCTCTGATAAAGAATCTCAGATGAGCTGAGGCTGCCAGGGGACATGGTGTATGCTCTTGAGATGCAGGGCTGCACCAGCAGGCTGTCCTGCCTTTGTCAGTACTTCTCCAGGACAGAGCAGTCCCGTCAGTGAATGACTGCTCTGCTGAAATCTGCAGGCAGAGTCTCCTTTTTTTTTTTGGTAAGGTGGCACCTGAGCCTCCCCAGTCACCTTTCCAGATGAACTGCCCTAGACCAGGTCATGCTCCAAGTCTGTTTTGTTCTCAGCAGGGTGATCTCAATCAGCTGCGTTCTCTTAGCTTCCATTTATTTATAAATGGAAACAGCAAGTCTGAGCTGTCAAGAGTTGTAAAGCTGAGGCCTTGGAAAGTCGCAGGAATCACTTGTGAGCAGGGCAGCAAGGGTACTCACCCCAGACCTGTACAACTGTCCCCACAGCTGTGCTCAGAAGCCAATGATTTTTTTTTTTAAGGTTAGGCATTTAGGAGCACACTGTTTTTTAAATGGCTATAGAAAGTACAATTTTGAGAAAGCAGAAACTTCTTTGGGAGGCAGAGACAGACAGCAACAGCTCATCGAAACTGGAGTGTTCTTCCATTTTAAAAGCTTGTGGGAAACTGAATTTGAAATGATTACAAAATGTCAAGTATTAAAACTGGTATTTAAGATGCTTGTAAATATTATTTATGTTTTTAATTTTGTAAAATAAAGATTGCTTTTTAACCACTGGCATGAGGTGTGGTCTTTGGTAGCTAGGAACTGGTATCTGTGACAGGACTGATGTACCTCAGAACCAGTCAGCCTTGGAAGGAAGGTCTCATTGAGGGAGCACACTTTCACACCCTGCTGGCTGTTGGGCCTTACTAGGACAGAGCTGTTTTAATTGTATTCTCCCTGGCCACTCGTATATAGTGGGTTAGGCTCAAGGGAATTCTGCAGGACACCTTGAACTTAAGACTTAGTTTTTTTTTTCCAGCCTTTTCTGTTGGCACAAAAAGGAAAGACAGCCAGGTATTGGGGTTCTTCTAGTCAGGGTCTTGTGTTACATAGGCTGGCCCTGATCTCCGAGCCATCCGCCTGAATAGCGAGATGTATTGGTTTGCACCACTGTACCCAACAGATGTAGAACCTCGGCTGGTGGGTTTGCACTAAAATACCTGTGAAGGCAGCAGAGTGGCTCTCGGTGCCCTGATGTGCTACTGGGTCGGGAACATTTAAAGAATTCCGCTTTCCTCAGAGGACAGACTCAAACTGCTGAGATGAAAAGTGGGACTAAGCACTACATAGAAAGGTGCTAGAGGACGGGCACACGGTTTGCAAGAACTGTCATGTGAGCTCACAGGGCTGAACAAAGGGGGTGGGGTGTCCTCTGGTGGAGGTGTTGCTAGCAGGGGATGAAGAGAACTGCTTTTGGTCACCAGAGTTCAGCCCTATGATCTGTTTGCAAGGTTGAGCAGCCTTAGCCTTTTGTCAGGCATTTGAAGAGCCCGGTGTTTGCAAATTACTAGTTTCTTAGCTTGAGCTTTCACTAAGTATCTACTATCTACTTAAGTGTTGGAATGAGCAATTGAGGACACAGTCCTCCTCACTGCAGGTAGCCTACCTGTAGCCAGACAGTAAATGACTTACGCACATATAGCCTGAACTGTATAAGGGCACTGAGATTAAGGGATAGGGAGTGTGGCAGCAGCTGGACAAGATTTGATGCAGGGCAAGGTGCTGAGAGGAGGCAGGTGGAGGTGCAGAAAGAGAAGGGAATGCAGTCACTGCTGGAGGAGTAGGGAACACTAAGAGCAGATGCAGAGCATGAGGGAACCAGTAAGATGTGGAAGAGGGCTCAGCGGTGGCTTTAATCCCAGCACTTGGGAGGCAGAGGCAGGCAGATCTGAGTATGAGATCTGAAAAGAGTAAGTTTGATGACAACATAAGAGAACCCTGTGTCAAAAGTCCAAAAGCCAACCTCCTCTCACCAAAAAAGACAGGTGGGAGAAGGTAACTGAATGGGCCTAGTCCATCCCCCCAAAGATTGCTCAGTAATACTGCTTTCTGCTAGAACTTTGAGTGAACACTCTCTGACTTTGTGATTCTCATAAGTAGGGATACAGAAGTAATATATCCAAATGTTAGCAAGTTGATAACACATTATTGAAATGAGCACTTGAAGAGGAAAACCGCTGTCATTCTCATTTTTCTATTGGGTGAATGTGTACGTTTATGTACTATGGGTGTATCTAGTGATGTGGAGGTCAGAAGAGGGTGTTGGATCCCCTGGAATTACAATTACAGATGGCTGTAAGCCACCATGTGGGGTTGAAATAGAACCCAGGTCCTATGGAAGAACAGCCAGTGCTCTTAACCTGAACCATCACTCTAGCTCATTGGATTATTACTATTTCTGAGACAAGGTCTTGCTTCAGAGCCCAGACTAGACTTGATTGAATTCCTCCTGCTTCTGGCCTTTCCCAGCAGTAACAGAGGTTACTGCAGTGTGCAGAGTTGCTCCCAACAAGCGCTGGTTTCAGCAAATCACAAAGGTGAGTTTGTAGTTACCAACTACTTACTCTTTATTCAAGTGGAGGGAGCTTGGAATTATCCCATCCTTTATGTAGTAAAACCCACTCACATTTGTCAAGACTTTAAAACCAGTGCATCTTCCTAGAGTTCACACAATGGTACAGTACTTCCCTTTCTTGGGGTTTAGCATTTTTTAGACCCCAAAGCCAGGCACATATAATTATCTCAAAATGCACTTCCCATGGAGTTCCAGCTGAGACTATTTCTTGATGCCCACAGATGAAGCCTTCACAATGGACCTCAAGAGAGACAGGAAGAAGGTATGCTCTGCCTACCCAACCTGAGCACATCTGCTTTTCCCATTCTAGACCAGTGATGGTGGAGGCATCAGCCCCTGAGCCGTCCTGCTGTGTGGTAACTAGCAGCAGGCCCAGGGCTGGTGAATAAATAGTACTTGGGGTTCCGGGGTAAAGTGAAGTCTAATGATCTGGGAGGCACAGGTAAAATGGGGAAACAGGCGCTGTTCTCCAGGCTGTGTTTTAGTCAATTCTCAAAAAGGGTTTTATGACCCCAAAGATTAAAGAACCACTAACAGTGATTTTTTTCCTGAGCTGTCTGGCCACCATCAGTCACGTCATAAAATCTGGAGGATGACATTAGCTCTGTTCTCAGAAACCTGATGTCCAAGTCAGCACGATGGGCAAGGCCAATTCTTTTAGTCTTTGAGAAGTGGGAAAGCCCTAACCCAACAGTGCTGTGTGTCGAATGCATCTCCCACAGAATGCTACACTTCCGAAGGTAAGGATTTATATAGGCAGCTGCATCTGGGATGGACAGACTTTGGGTGAGTACAAAGGTTTCTCTTTGGGGAAACCACGTAAGGCTGGAGACGACAGTCTTGGCGAGGGCTGGTTCTGAGCAACCCTGCTGGCTCTCTGCTCCATTACAGGAAACCACTTGGGAGGCACCAGGCGGGTTCCACTGTAAGTGGATCCAAGCTTCAGCCTCAGATGTCAGGTGATCACAGCATCTTTCCATTGAAGATCAGGGTGAAGGCCAGGCGAGCTGTGACTGAGAAGAAAGCTGTCACATATGTGTGACACGACTTTGTGGCCCCTGGAAGCTCATGTGTGCAGGGTCTGGCAGTGTCTCCTGTAAGCTCTAGTGTGGCCATATTTCTGAAGGAGATCCTCGGCCTGTTGCTGCATCTCAGGGTTCACGGCACCGGGACACTGGGACCCGATGTGAAGCAAGACAAGGCAGCACTCCAGCACATCTGGGAAGGGCCAGGCCTAAAACGACAAGACAAGGCAATGTCTGCAGGGGCGTGCAATGGCAAGTCTGTGGAGAAATGCATGAACCTAATATGTCTGTTGGCATGTCTTCATGGGTGAGTCCTCTAGTGTCCCCAAATCAACCCACACACGTAGCTGCTCCTAGTACCAGGCCACAGCTCAACACTGCTCCTCCGTGAGTGCCGGGCAGTGCTACCATCTACCATCCGACCTGATTGTTTTACATCTCAACCATACGTAACTCTTGCTTAGTTTTCCCCAAGACTGAGCTGTAAGCCTACTGTGTGCTTAGTACTGCTACTTTCACAAATCACTTCAGCTATGACTTCAGCTATGCAGAGACAACTGCACACAGTTTTTTTGTTTTTAAAAGATTTATTTATTATGTATATATGTATAATATATTGTATATAATTATATATTGTATATAATTATATATTGTATATAATATATATCATGTAGATATGTGTATATAATGTATATATATATGTTTGTTCTGTCTGTCTGTCTGTCTGTCTGCCAGAAGAGGGCACCAGATGTCATTACAGATGGCTGTGAGCCACCATGTGGTTGCTGGGAATTGAACTCAGGACCTCTGGAAGAACAGTCAGTGCTCTTAACCTCTGAGCCATCTCTCTAGCTCCCCTCTTTGTCTTTTCAAGACAGGCTTTCTCTGTATACCCCTGGCTGTCCTGGAACTTGCTCTGTAGACCAAACAGCCCTAAAACTCAGAGATCTGCCTGCCGTTTGCCTCCCCGGTGCTGGGATTAAAGGTGTGCACCAGCACACCCAACTCTTTTTTGTTTGTTTTTCGAGACAGGGCTTCTCTGTGTAGCCTTAGCTGTCCTGGAACTCGCTCTATAAACCAGGCTGGCCTCGAATTCAGAGACACCCCGCCTCTCAAGTGCTGGGATTAAAGACGTGCGCCGCTGCTGCCACCACCACGTGGTGCACATCTGACTTTTGTATCCTAAAATTTTAAGAACATACAATAATGGTAGATGTAGCTGACCTTCAGGGTTCGTCCTGAAGTATCTCCAACACCCTTACCTTTATACTCTCTGGAAACTCAGCTATTTTCTTATTCGCCTCTGTGAGCCTTCTGGTTAATTCAGGGAGAGAGACTGGTGCATTTCTTTCTTTGCTAGCAAGAGAACAATAAACTAAAGTCATATATGGTCACTTAACTTTTACCCCAAATGTTTTAAGAAAAAAATTCTTTTGTTTATTGTACATACATGTGTGATCATGGTTGTACTTGCATGCCACAGTATGTGTATGTGGAGGTTTGGAGATTGGTTCCCAGGTTTCAAGAATGAAACTCAGGTCATCAGGCTGCTTGGTGGCAAATACCTTTGCCACCAAGCAACCTGCTGACTCCTAGGGTTTTTATTGTGGTAAAGTAATAGTCCAAAAACATACTTCCATTCCTCATGTTGTGCAACCATCACTACTATCCAGGACCAGAGATTTTTTTGAGACAGTGCCTCACTGTGTGACCTTGGCTGACCTGTAACTTGATTTGTAAACAAGGCTGGCCTCTTGAGTTCTGGAAATAAAGGCATTCACTACCACACCTGCTCAGGCCCAGAGCTCTTATGAGACTGGAATTTGCCCTTCTGTGGTAATGTTCTATCTCTGCTTGCTGGCAGCTCACACTTTCTGTCTTAGGGAATCATTATGTCATCTACCTTGTAGTAAACGTAGTACATGCCACATTCTCCTTCCTTTTTTCTTTTCGAGACAATGCTTCTCTGTAGCTTTGGAGCCTGTCCTAGAACTAGTTCTTGTAGACTAGGCTGGCTTCAGACTCACAGAGATCCGCCTGCTTCTGCCTTCCTAGTGCTGGGATTAAAGGCGTGCACCACCACTGCCTGGCTCCACATTCTAGTAGTATTTCATTGAATGAATACACCATTTCTGCTAATCTGCCCACTTGTCCTTGGATACTGGCTGCTTCTCATTTTCAATGCTATCATGCATAGTGCTGCAGATGTTTAGACAAATAGTGTGATTTCAATTCTTTAATTATCCCTGCATTTATTTATTTGGACAGATTTTGCTGTGTAGCCCAGACTGGCTTTAAGATTGGGGTTGTGAGTGCTGGGATTATAGGCATTCAGAACCATGCCAAGATGCCCTGCTTTCAATTCTCTTGACGCAGGAGTAGAATGGCTGGATCTCACAGTGAATCTCATTTTCTAATTCCTGAGGAACTTGGTGTTCTCACCAAGGGCAAAGATTCAAGCTGTGCTGCACCATTTTTAGCAGCAGCAGCCAGAGCATACTGGCTATGGAATAGTATTCATCGTGGATACATTTTATTTTTTAAAGACAGGACCTCATGTAGACTGGCCTTGAACCTCACGATGTAAGAGGACCTCTTGATCCACCTTGCTTCTACCCCACCAGGGCTGGGATTATAGGCATGCACTAGCATGCCCATTTTTTCAGTGTAAGCCAGTGATGGAATCCAGGACTTCCTCCATGTTGAGGACAAGATTATCCTTACTCAGCCATATACCCACTCCTTCACTGTGTTATGATTTGCATGTCTCCAGTGTAAGTGACTCGTTATTTGTCACATCCTCTGTACTTTCTTGAATCCACCCACTTGTTACGCCTAAGTAACTTCAACTCATACATAGATCGAGAAGGCAACAAAATGGGGTGAGAGGCACACCTATCTAGATGTGGTATGTCACTTTTCTAATACTCGAGACACAGAATACAGGGGCTCTAGAGCAAAGATTGCAGACAAGTGTGAAAGGCTGGGGTCTCCAAGAAGTAGGGAGGCAGCCAGGAATGGTGTTTGAAGGTTCTCACAGGAATCTGTGACCGAAGGTAAGAGGTGATCTGAGGGTTTTACAGTACTTTTTTCCTAAAAGCAAACCTGGCTGGGCTCATCTATAATCTCAGCACTTGGAAGGCTGAGGGTGAAGGATTGCCACAGGGAAAGATCATGTCTCATCCACAAATAAAAGCAAGTATGGACTGCCTACAGCAGTGACTGGATTTCTAAGTCATAACAGAACCCCCCCCCCTTTTTTTTTTTGGTCTGTTTTTTGAGACAGGGTTTCTCTGTAGTTTTTGGAGTCTGTCCTGGAACTAGGTCTTATAGACCAGGCTGGCCTTGAACTCACAGAGATCCACCTGCCTTTTCCTGCCTGAGTGCTGGGATTAAAGGCGTGCGCCACCACCGCCCAGCCATAACAGACTATTTTCTAATTCCTCTGGAGACAGCCCCATATTTCCTAGGTAGCCCAAATTTTCAGTGACCTTGAACTATACCTGAGCCTCTGGCTCCTGTTTTGGAGCATTGGGATTACAAGGGAGCTGCCCCTGAGCTGCCTGACTCTAGTTCTGGACCGTTGGAATTACAGGCAGATAGTTTTTAATTTTTTTTTAGATTTACTATTTATGTATGCATGCATGTCTATAAGTGGGTATATGCACATGAGTGCATGCACCTATGGGAGTCAGAAGAGCTAAGGTTACAGGCAGTTCTAATAAAAGAGCAGGTACCCTAAATTACAATCTGTCTCTGCAGCCCCGTAATTTTTAAAGTTAATATAACCTCTATAGATTTCTGCACTTCCTGCTATCTTCTAGGTTTAGCCTGGGGAATGTAATCAAGATGAAAGGTACTAGAAACATCCACAGAGGCACATACCTGTAATCTCAGTGGAGTGTTACTGGAGGTGTACTCTCTAAAGCACTAAGTAGCTTCAGAGGGCTAGAATTAGCTGTCTCACCTAGGTCTGCTGCATCTCAGGCCTACTCAACGGCATCACATGCTTATCTGGACATGGTTATAGGACAACATGATCTTACCTTGGGCTCTGAGGTTGGGAAGGGGCCTGCTCTGCTTCCTGGCCAGGGTCATCTCTGCTGGGGCCGTTGGCTGTAGCCTTGCAGAGCTGACTCTTCTGGTGCTGGCGGATCATTTCTGCCAGTGTCTCCTGGACTTCAGCAACAGTCCTCTGGGAGGCCTGGAGGCTGGCGTGCCTTTCTGAGAACAGCTCTCTGCAGGCACTAAGTAAACGCTCACTCTCTCCACTGAGCCTGAGACATGGGCCTGAAGGCGGGCTTGACCGTGGCTGAGCAGCAGCAGCCGCAGGCTCCGTGTCTTCAGCACTGGCACTGTCCTCTGGCCCCCTCTGCTCTGCTGTGCTTTTCACCCAGATGCTGGACTCGGGGCCAGGCCCACATAGCGACCACCAGACTTCATACAGTTGCCCATAAATAAAAAAGGCCTCTAAGCTTTTGAAAGCTGCAGTGGCAAGAGATAGCTCACCCAGTTTGTCTCGTAGGTAGTCACAGCCTAAAAGAAAAGGATCGTGGGATATGTCATACATTTCTTTATCTGTGAGAAACCTGGTTTCTCACCCTTGTGTTCTATCACCCAAGAAGACAGACCCCAGGGAAAGGGACAGCAGTGTAACTCTTGGTATTATATCCTCTGCCCAAAGCCAATGGAACTAATTATTTCCTTTCCCTACCTTGGGACAATGCAATCATTGCCACAGGTGACGCCACTCACAGCATGACAGGAAAGTACTGGTTTTTTTTTTTTTTTTTTTTTTTTTGAGACAGGGTTTCTTTGTAGCTTTAGAGGCTGTCCTGGGACTAGCTCTTGTAGACCAGGCTGGCCTCGAACTCACAGAGATCCACCTACCTCTGCCTCCTGAGTGCTGGGATTAAAGGCGTGCGCCACCACCGCCCGGCGAAAGTGCTCTTTCATTAAGAGCTCCAGGGCCACACTAATGTGGGAATAGGGACATGAACTATATCCATGTTCTGAAAACTGAGATGAATTGTAGGGACTGATCCCACAGTTAAGAAATGCCTAGCTTTCCTGATCTTTCCAGCTTGGAAATGCACATTTATGTTTTGGGGGGTTTTCCAAGACAGTGTTTCTGTGTAGCCTTGGCTGTTCTGGAACTTGCTCTGTAGACCAAGCTGGGCTTGAACTCACAGAGACCTGCCTGCCTCTGCCTCCAGAGTGCTGTGATTAAAGGCACGAGCCACCACTGCCCTGCTGGAAAGTCACATTTCTTGGCCTTTTTGTTCTTCCAGTGGTTTAACGAGGTCTCATGTAGCCCAGGCTGGCTTTAAATTCACCACATAACACCCTGAACTGCCGATCTCTCTGACCACCCTACTCTTCCCCCATGTAGAAAGGACATGGTGCAGGCAACCCATGCCAACTCCTATTTCTTTACCTCTCTGAGCTTTAAGGGAGAGAGCAGAGCCAGGTAAAGGCACCAGTGCAGATGCTGGTTTGTCTCACTTTGTAAACTATGCAGCTTAGAATCTGTGGTGATTCTCTTGCCACAGCCATATCATCTTTTAATGGCGTTGCCATTCCCAGTAACAGTACCATTAGAGGTGATTATATTGTGTTATAATGGGAGGACCCCAGGCAGAGGTGTGTGTGTTTATGGGGGGGAGGGGAGGGCCACTTACCACTTGGGAGAAAGGCTGAGTAGATTTCCTGCATGAGGGTGAAGTTCCCTGAGGTGTAGCTCCGAAGAATGGCCTGCAGCAGTGCTGGTATAGTCTCCTCCCAGGAGGCAATCTGTTGGCTCAGTATTGCCAGTGTCAGGTCATGGCAGACATGAAGCAGCAGCTGAAAAGAGGCCAGAGTCTCACTCACCTGCTAACACCCTCCTGTGGCAGAGACTTGGCAAGCCTGGTGCCATAGCTAGGCACTACACTGGAAACCATCGCATAGAACAACTACTCTGGAAACCCTTTACCTCCCGCCCATCACCCTCTATCTGGTGGTAAAGTCTGAGCATTCTGATCACTGCACTTAATGAATGGCAAAGGGAGCTGGCATGCCCAGGGAGCTGAGGCAGGAGAATCATGAGATCAAAAGATGATTGAGTTATACAACATCCTATCTTTACACTGCAAACAAAGTATGTTAACTTTCTAGATCTACAAAGCCATAATTAGAAAAACAAAATGGGGGTCGAGTACCTGCTTAGCTCACACAAGGCCCTGGGTTTAACCTCAGTATCACACAGACGCAGTGTGGTGACACACACTTGCAATCTTAGCACTGGGAAGGTGGAGGCAGGAGGACCAGGACTTCAGTCATCCTTAGCTACATAAGATGTTCAGGGCCGGGGGTTGGAGAGATGGCTCAGAGGTTAAGAACACTGACTGCTCTTCTAGAGGTCCTGAGTTCAATTCCTAGCAACCACATGGTGGCTCACAACCATTTATAGTGAGATCTGGTGCCCTCTTCTGGTCTGCAGGCAGACATGCAGGAGGAACACTATATGCATAATAAATAACTCTAAAAAAGTTCAGAGCCGGCCTGGGCTATATGAGACTCCATCTCAAAAAACAAAACAAAACAAAACAACAACAACAAAAAACAAAACCACAACAGAAATAACAGGAATACAGCTGATAGCCATCCATCTTGGCATGTGGATGTCTCCTCATCTTTTCTTTCTTTCTTTTTTTTTGAGACAGAATTTCACTATGTAGCCCTTACTGTCCTGGAACTTGCTCTATAGATTAGGCTGGCCTCTGGCTCTCGAGTGCTGGGATTAAAGGTGTGTGCTATCACCACCTGGCTCTATTTTATCTTTTGAGACAGGGTCTCCCATAGAACCTGAAGCTCAGCAATTTGGCTAGATTATCTTGACAGTGAGTCCTTGGGGTCTACCTGCTTCTGCCTGGGAACACAGGTGTAAGCTTCCATGTTAGGGATTAAACACGGGGCCTCACTCAAAAGCAATTTATCTACTTGACTGAATCATCTCTCCAGCCCTTAGGTTGTGTAGTGTAAAGCACTCTGACAAGCAGTTTATAGCTACCACCAAAATGAAGGCACAGAACACTTTGTCAAACAAGACCATCTGACAGCACCTTCTTAGTATCACCCTCCTACTTCACATTCCCAGAAGCTACTTTTTTATGCCACACTGACCCTCCCCCCACCAGAATGCATTTAAATGGAGCCACAGTTTCAGTGTATTTGTTCCTGGGACTGTCAGCATGTTTCTGGGGCTCAGTGACCTGTGCAGAGGTCTATTCTTCCCTTGTGTGGCCATTTGTTTGGAGCTGTTGTGGACTAAATATCTCCAAAGATTTGTATGCAGGTCTTTGAGTTGCCTCCTGGTTTCATCTCTTGTCACTTGGCTGGCTGGACAAGAGTATGCTATCGTTGTAAGAGACTGCAAAGCTGCTTTCCATTTTGTATACCATTTGAGGATGTCTACTTACTCAAAAGGATAATGTCTTTTCACTTAAAACTTAAAAAAGCAGACAAACTGAGGTCTGTTCCCAAGATGAACGTGTAGTTAAGTATGTCGTCAGCTTGCCCCTCAGCGTCAGCATGAGTAACGTGGAGGGAGGGACTCTCTGGTGAGCTGGGGTGAGGGGTGTGTGTGAAACAGCAGCTGAGGAGAGCAAAAGGACTTCGACTTTATTGTATGTAGTATTTTACCGACATGTATGTCTGTGCATGATGTGTATGCCTGGTGCCCACGAAAGCCAGAAGAGGGTGTTGGATCCCCTGGAACTGGAATTACAAATGGTTATTAGCTGTGAACGGGTGCTGATAACCCAACCTGAACCCTCTGCAAGAGCCGCCAGTGGTCTTAACTACTGAGCCATCACTCCAACCCCAAACTTTCTTATAAAATTAAACAAGTGAGAACCCCATATGAATACAAAGCTCAAGGCTTTCATCTGAGGTGTCTTCCCAAGGCCTGAACTGTGTTGTCTTTTTCGAGATAAAAACTTTTTTTTACATATTTTTCTGAGGGATGAAGAATACCTGACATACACAACAGCTCTGTTAAGACTGGGATGGCACACCTGTCTGAAGGGAGTGTTACTTGTTGCAGATGGATACTTGACATCCTGCAGCTTCTTCAAGGCAGCCCGACACTGCTCTGGGGTGTCCACACTGAAGGTGTTGCGCCACACACCAGTCACTCTCTGCACCAGGTCTCCTTCAGAGCCTGTAGCCCACTGGTGATAAATGGAGGAGGGGCTTCTGACCTCTGGAGGCTGCTTTTCCTCCAAGTGCCGGCAAAGAAGCTCAAGGAGGCAGAAGACCAGTCTCTGGCCCTGGGATTCAGCAACAAAGAGGTATGAGACATGAAAACACAGATGGTGACATCCCCATCTGAGCCCCCAGCACCCAAGCTTCTTAGCAAGCCTGTGCTTCACTGGTCCCACGTGACAGGGGCCATGCAAGGGGCCATGCAAGGGCCCTGCAGGTCCTTTGTAGTCCAGGAAACTTTGTAACAGAGAATCCTAACCACCTATGTATCTTCCCTGGGCTCTAAACACTCAGCTGGGCACTGTTTTTAGGCCTTATTCCTGTGATAGGGAAAATGAACAGTCCATGTCAGAACTGGCAAGGTGGCTCACACCTGGAATGCCAACTCAGGGAGACTGAGATAGTATAATTTTGAGTTTGAGGCCATCCTGGGCTGCATAGGACATTTATGGTAAACCTGGACTACAGGCTAGACCTCAGTTCTTATGTGTCAGAAAAACCAGTGGTGGCAGTGGGGTCTGAATATGGACGGCCAAAGCATGTAATATGCGAACATGAACATGTCAGTGAAATCTGCTGTGTGCACAATTCCTAGGGTCTGTTATTCATAACACTGCTGCTATTACTTGAAGTGCTGAGAATGGAACCTGGGAACCTGCCAGGGGAATGAGCTACCACCACTGGGCTACATTCAGCCCGAGTCATTTCTAGCCACACAGGAACAAAGCTTCCCAGAAACCAGACATGCCTGTTACCCACCATGATCTTCCTGTCAGAGGCCAACCACTTTCCCCCAGAGGGAGACAGTGCTAATGTAGGAACCCTGGACACTGCCCAGGTGCTGGCATACTGGCAGCTGTTCAGATGGTTTGCACAAACTTGTAAGCAGTAGAGATCACTGTGAACAGCAGTGCATCTCTTACCCCAAACACAGCCATCAGCCAGCTGTAGTATTTCAGTGAGACAGGAGAGCCACCACGGCCTCTGGATACTTCTAGAGTCACTTCCTGCACCGGAAGTTTGTCTACTGGGGGTGTCTGACCAGAGAGGGACCCAGGGCCCCTCCCATCCTCAGGTTCCAGAAACTGACCTGCAAGCTTTCATGCAGCCCCAAGGCTTCCTGTGCGCCCACCCAGTTCTTCACCAGAAGCAGCTCTTGGGCACATCTGAGAGCCAGGGAAGCAGCTAGTTCACTTTCTCCTGCTATGGAAGCCAGCTCTGCAGCTGTTCTGAGTGAGGCTGCGTCTCCCTTTCTCGCCAGAACTTTGGCTGCATCATAGGCGGAAGTGGCTCCTAAGTAGCTGCCGCAAGAATGAAACCCAGTTACCAGCCATGCTGCCCTTCTACCCCTCTTTTGTTCATCCTGGTGGCCCTGCCCTGGCTGTCTCTTTGGAGGATGAGGTCAGGATGGCCACATGCTGCTGGCTTGTATACTGTGCTGACTGACCCAGAGGACTCACCCCCAAATTCTGCTTGTCTCATCAATGGAAACAGGTGTAACCTTCAAGTCTGCCACTGAGATTGACTGACTGCCTGTGCCAATTCGGGTAACCGTGGAACATGCAGCTGGGTTGAATTTTCCCTTCTTTGTACATTTCCGGTCACTCTGCCCACTTCTACACTGAGTTTGTCCATTCTGTTGTGCTCCAGGCAGGTACTAAATTAGCCCCGGCCTCTCTGCTTACCACTTGGCTGCGATTGCGTAGTGGCCATCTCTCTCCAGGATAGATCCCCAGCTGAGGTACAGATCCTTCAGGACAGGGTCTTCAGGGCGCAGTCGAGCCTTGGCAACTGCGATAGCTTCTCTAAAGGTAAAAGCACATAATTCAGTCAGTCAGCAAGGGTTCCTCCACATGAGGCTACCAATGAAAACCAGTGAGTGCCTGGAGAGACAGTCAAATGATTGATTTCACTAGTTCCTCCCATCAGCATTTTAGACCTTTACCATCACAAAATGGCAAGAACGCTTTCTTCCTGACATTGTTCCGAACCATGCCAGTCATCTCTGGGGAAATCTGTAAGAGTACACTACAAACTGACTGGCTGCCTTTTACTTCTAGCATCTGAATATATGTGAATGTGTGTGCGTGTGTGTGAAATGTGTGTGGTGCATGTTAGTGTCTGCGCCTGTGCCCATGTACACACGTCTTTTATCACTTTTCCCCTTCCTTTAGACTGCTTGTGGTTGTGCATGTACAAGGAATGAGTGTGGAGGTCAGGAAACCTACAGGAGTTGGTTCTGTAAGATCTTCTACTGCATGGGTTCTGGGACTCAAACCTCGGTCCTCGGGCTGGGCAGCAAGAGGCTTTAACTGCTGAGCTATCCTGTTTTTTTTTAAGATAGGTTAGGTTGGTCAGTGAGCTCCTGGGAATCCTCCTAGTCCCACCTGCTGACACTGGAGTCACAGGCATAGGCAGCCATGCCCAGCTTTTCACTGGGTGCTGGGGTGTAAACACAGGTCTCCTGTTGCAGGGCAAACACTCGTGCCCACTGCTCACTGAGTCATTTCTCTATCCCTAGCTAGCTGCTTTCTTCAAGAAGACTCTCATTTCTTAAAAAGAGATTTCTTAAAAGAGCCTTAAAAAGGCTCAGTGGTGCTCATCTTTAGTGCCAGCACACAGAAGGAAGCAGCAGCCAGATTTTTGGGAATTTGAGGCTAGCCTGGCCTACATAGGGAGTTCTAGAATAGCTGGAGCTAAAGTGAGACCCTGTCTCAAAAAAAACCCAAAACTAACAGATAAGTTATTTAGCTTTGAGTATTCTACAGCTATTTTCTCAAAAGTGAACCAAGTAAAGCATGTCATTTTATGTTTCCAATGATAAAGTTTATAGTTTCCTGGAGAAAAGTGGACCTGACACTGGGGGATTCAGAGCATCCCAAAGTTGAAAACTTTTCCAGGGAAAGTGACCCAAGACTAAAGAGTGCGACACTTGTGGGGTTCCTAACAAATCATCTCGATATGTGGTGGGTCTGTGTCACCTGGCAAACATCTTCCAAGTGCAATTCTGCTTGAGCTGCAGCCACTGTAAAGCTGTAGCAGGGACAGAAATGATCTAAAGAGCAATGCAAAACAGGGGAGGCAGCGGCAGGCAGACCTCTGTGAGTTTGAGGCCAGTCTGGTCTGAGAAACGAGTTCTAGAACAGCCAGAGCTGCATAGGGAAACTGTATACCGAAAGAAAAAGAAAGAAAAAGAGAAAGAGAAAGAGATAAGAAAAACCTGGGGATTTACTTCCAGGTATAGTCCTTTAAACCAAAGGGCTGTAACACCAAAGGAGGAGGAAGCTGTTCACACACAGAGAGGTGGCCAGAGCTCTGCTTGTGGATCCTGTTGGGTCTCTGGCCAAGCTGGAAACTCTGAGAGGCCGAAAAAGAACAAGCAGGGCAACTGGAGCTGAATGATGCTCAGAGCTTGCTGTGATTTGCTCACTAAGCAAGGCCTGCAACAGAGGCATCAGAGGGTAGGAGGCTCATACCAGCTCGTAGTATAGACTTCTCTATCTGCCCTCTGAAATAAGGGGAAGGTGTGCAAGCACTCCAGAGGCGGACAACATGGCCACAGATTTGAGGCTAGCACCATTAGATTTTGTTCCCGGTTTCCAAAAAGATCAAGGTGAGTCACAATGAAACTTAGCATTCTCTAAAGGAGGACAACAAAAGCCACACAAGATAAACAAAAGGATAACCTCAGCATAATACATCATCACACTACTGAAAATCAGTGATAATGAAAGGCCTGAACAGAGAAGACTCCACTGTTCTCCTGCAGTGCAGATGAAAATATAGCTGGCGTGGAGTGCACACCTGTAATTTAAGTACCTGAAAAACTAAGGCAGGAGTTTTAAGGCCAGCCTGGGTTACATAAAAAAGTACTGAAGTCAAAAACAGTAGAAAGAAAATTTGCAGTATAGGATCCTTTTAGGTTCCTGTTCCTCAAGATGCTAGAATTACAGGTATACACCACCACATGCCATGCTCCTGTCCTCATTCCTCCTGGTGCTGGATTGGGGGTGTGGACCACCACTTCTAGAAGCAATCTAGAAACTCTAAACTTGGAAAAGATCTCTTAAGATGAAGGTGAAACTGTAGGCTTTCATACACAAAAGAAGTTTTGGGAATTATCACTAGTAGAACATACTATTCTGTTGGGAGCAGTGAGACCTCAGATCCTGAATTTCTTGTAATCCCCTGATCTGAGTGCCTACAGCTGTTCTGAGCACGAGACCTTCGGGAGTTCCTGATGGCAGGAGAGTGGTTTCTGGTGGGTTTGGCTGGGGCGTGGCTATCTCTATATATTCTGCCCCTGAACACAATAAAGGGGGCATTTTTGGGGAATTCAAGGATGACACGTGTCGCTGTCTCTCTGTGAATTTTAACCTCCTGCCCCTTGCCCAAAGCTCGGGAACTGGATAATCGCGCATAGAGCGCAGACACGGGGGCGCAGTGCGCAGCAATTGGAGGTTCCACCGAGGTATCGGCACTATTCAAAAAAGGGGGAAGGCAGGGAGAATCAATGGCTGAAGAGATGGTTCAGTGATTAAGAGCACTGGCTGTTTTTCCAGAGGATCTGCGTTCAATTCCCAGCATCCACATATCTGTAACACCAGTTCCAGGGGACACAATGCCCTCTTCTGGCCTCTTCAAACACAAGGCACACACCCGGTGCAGACAAGAATGTGAACAAGCTGGGCAGTGGTGGCACATGCCTTTAATCCCAGCACTCGGGAGACAGAAGCAGGTGGATCTCTGTGAGTTTGAGGCCAGCCTGGTCCATAAGAGCTTGTTCCAGGACAGCTTCCAAAGCTACACAGAGAAACCCTGTCTTGAAAAACAAACAAACAAACAAACAAAGAATGTGAACAAAACATCTACACACACTAAAAGAAATAAATTTAAGAGGATGTAACTAAAGTTAGAACTGGAACCTGACAAAAAATAGTCAATCCAAAATAAAACAGAAAAAGATAAACTTGACAAAACAGGAAAGAAACACCAAGGTGTGCAGATTCATGGCAACCACAGCAAATTAATATTAAATATGGCCAATTTAAACATCCCCACTTAATGGCAGACATGGTGAGATGATGGGGAGAACCAAGGGTCTAGGGAATGCTGTCTGGAATGGTCATTCTCCACTGTGGCTGACATAGAGTGTTACACTGAAAAGAGACACTAGTCACCCTCAAAACAGAATAGTAGACAGGCCCTTCATCTAAGCTGAGAACTGTGTTGGCTGGCTTTTATCAACTTGACACAAACTTAGACAATCTGGGAAGAGAGAGTCTTAAACTGAGAAAAAGCCTCCATAAGACTGGCCTGAAGGTAAGGTTCAATCAATGATTGACGGGGAGAGCCCAGTCCGTTGGGCTATATAAGAAAACAAACTGGGCTGGAGAGATGGCTCAGCGGTTAAGAGCACTGACTGCTCTTCCAGAGGACCCGGGTTCAATTCCCAGCACCCACATGGCAGCTCACAACTGTCTGAAAATGCAGTTCCACAGGATCTGACACCTTCACACCAATGTACATAAAGTTAAACAAATCATTAAAAAAAATTAAAAAAAAAAAACCTTCCATTAAAAAAAAAAAAGAAAACAAACTGAAGCCGGTGGTGGCAGCACATGCCTTTAATCCCAGCATTTGGGAGGCAGAGGCAGGCGGACCTCTGTGAGTTCAAGGCCAGCCTGGTCTTCAGAGCTAGTTTCAGGAGAGGTAGGTCTGTTGTACAGAGAAACCCTGTCTCAAAAAACCAAAAAACTAAACAAACTGAAGAAGCCAAGAGGCACGTGGCTTATGCCTCAGTTCCTACCTCCTGGTTCTGCCTTGAGTTCTGGCCCTGACTTCCCTCAGCAGTTGAGACTACAGTTGTAAGCTGAAGTAAACCCTTTCTTCCCCAAGTTGCTTTCAGCAATGCTATTTATCACAGTAGTAGAAACCCTAAGACTAGAACATTAGATTTTTCTTTAAAAGGGGGCGGAGGGGCAGAGGTAAGAAATTTCTTATCAGTTAGGAACACTCACTGCTCTCCTGTAGAAGACCCAACTTTGGGTCCCAGCATGTTGGGTAGCTCAGAACCTCCTGTAAGTTCAGTTCCAGGGGGATCCACTGTCCCTGGCCCCTGTGAGATCACATGCACATACCCACACACATACACATAAAGAAAATCTTTAGAGGAGCTCCCTTTATGAGCCATCAAGCCCCCATTGCTTCACCAACAAGTTTAGATCACAGTATTTGCCAGATGCTGGCTGAGGCCCAAACTGCACAGACCTGTAGAAATGATTTGACTTGAGAAGTTCCACAGCTTCATACACTTTGTGGATGGACAGCAGGTAAGAGGCAGCCTTGACATACTGATCCTGGAAACACAGCTGCTTGGCAAAGGCTTCCACGGCCCACAGCCACACACTATAGCCAGCTTAAAGGTGGGGAAAAAAGGAGGAGGGTACATCAAAGGAGGTACACGAGTTAAAGATGCCAGTTCATCACTCCAGTAGGCAGAACAATCAGGCACAACTTCAAATGCTATGCAGCCCCTCTGCTTCAACTCCCTTCCCACGCCCATATTCTGAAACCGGAATTATTCTTTGACTTGCTGTATCAACACCGAAGATGGAGTTCAGGGGACACTTCTGGATGGGAGCAGATAGTGACAGCAAGACCATGCATGCGTTCTGCTGAGGGTACTGTCTAAAGAGAGCTTCTGGTTGGTGCGCTGAGACCCAGCACACATTCTGATTTATGTGGCCCACTTACAAGTTCACCACAGCATCAATGGCTACACCTCACAGCCATAGAGATGTGTCAATCATGATGCCCCATTCAAAGGTATTCATTTCTAAGACAGATTTTTTTTTTTTAATTCACCATCCTCCTCCACCTCTTTCTGGGCAAGGCTGGTGCCATCAAAGTTCCTTTGTGTATTTCATCTTTGCACTTCTGGTGATAAGCGGTTGCTTTTCCACTGTCACTCTCAGCAGTTGTTCTTTCAGGACAGGGTCTCACTGCGTAGCCTGGCTGACCTGGAATTCAGAGACCCACCTGCCTCTGCCCCCTGAAACTATTTCTACTACATCTCCAATAGAGATGATCATGTTTGTGGGGGAGGAATGTGGTCTTTTAAGGGCATTTAGGGGACTTTCCTTGCTTCCTTAAGCTGGGTCATAATTCTTCATTTCCTAATCTCAAGCCATAGCATGGATCATGTTAGCTGCCTCCATTAAGAGCTTACTCACGTTAAGGATGTATAAGGCCACCCCAGTCTTTGGGTATTTGTAAGGGTTTCTATTCTAGCTGTGTACATGACTTGACAGGGCTCTTACTTATGGACATGTAGGTCTTTACGGTCTTTTGCTATGTCTCTGAGTGAGAGTATAGTTTAGTTTCTATCATTAGAACTGCTGGGCCAAAGGCTTTAAACATTTTCAAATTGATCACATATGGTCCAATTATCCTTCAAGATGTGGTTTGTCCACCACTGATTTATGTGCTAGAGGCATCACCAGAGCTGGGGACTGGTGGACACTAATTAAAACATAGGACAGTATTCCTGGGAAGACTGACCACTGCTGATCTGTGGAGCTGACTAATCCCCATGAGTTGTTAGAAACAGAGCAAGGCTTGGCTCAATCTGCCTGGCCCACAAAGCCAGCCTGCCCTGTCCCTGTCTTATCTATATTCTGACCTCTGTGGTACCCCTGCCACAACTGAGCAATGCTGGCTCTGGTTCCCAAGCCTCCAGAACTGTGAGCAAAATGAATCTCCTACTTTACAGAGCACAGGGCTACCGCTCCTGTCTTGAAAAAACAGTGGGTGATGCGTCCCCAGCCTTTGCCACCGCTGCAGAGTTAGCGTCTGTACAGCTATCTATTTCTACGCGCTTTAAGCTTAAGGCAAGCACTGCCAAGTCATTTTTTTTTCTTTTTGACCCTGAATTTCTTTTCTTTTTTCTCTCTTTCTTTCTTTTTTTTTTTGTTTTGTTTTGTTTTTCGAGACAAGGTTTCTCTGCAGCTTTTTTAGAGCCTGTCCTGGAACTAGCTCTTGTAGACCAGGCTGACCTCGAACTCACAGAGATCCGCCTGCCTCTGCCTCCCGAGTGCTGGGATTAAAGGCGTGCGCCACCACCGCCCGGCTTGACCCTGAATTTGACCCTGGTGATTCCTCTGCCCCAGCCTCCCAGGTGCTGGCTGTGCACCACCATACCAGTGTTGAGGCATCTTCAATGGCACATTCTAGAAAGCAACACATTTTCCCAAGAAGCACATACCTACTGGTGCCACAGCCACGAGGCTGTCTGTAAGCTCTCCTCTCTCTGCTGCTGCTTGGAGAACACCTTTTAGATCGCCTTTCCAGAGCATGAGCTGGTGAAAAAGCTCAGGGTGGCCACTCTCCAGGTGGCCTTTTCCTGTGTAGAGGAGACAGAGTTTGAAAGCTGTTTCATAAAACAAATGTCACAGTGGAAAAGAAGTATACAGTCACTTACTGATCAGCAAGCCACCTACTAAAGTGACTTTGAGTTGTGTTTTTTTTTTTTAATTTAAAAAATTTAGTTTATGTTCATCGGTGTTTTGCATGCATGTATGTCTGTGTGAGGTTGTCAGAAGCTCTGGAACTGGAATTATAGAAAGATGTGAGCTGCCATGTGAGTGTTGGGAATTGAACTTGGGTACTCCAAAGAGCAGTCAGTGTCTTTAATCGCTGAGCCATTTCTCTAAGACCAATTTTAAATTTTCCCTTCCACTTTGCTTTGGAGACAGGGTTTCTGTTTCTGCACCATGCTCCAGCTCATCCTTGTCTGTTTCCCATTTTGTAGGGTGTTAGGACGAGTACAAGCTATGCATGATCTGATGATTGGACTCAGTCAGGATTGCACTTTTACCTGCTGAGCCATCCCTAGCTTTTTATTTTATTTATTTTTTAAAGGACAAAGTCTCCTCATAGCTCAGGCTGCCCTAGAACTCATGAGACGGACATACAGGATGGCCTCAATCTTGTGATGCTCCTGCTATAGCCTCCAGAGTGCTAGGATTATGGATCTGAACCATGGACCAAGCCCAACATATATGAATGGGGCTAGAGCCCAGCTGATCACTGTCACCCAGCTGGAGCCTGCCAGGCCACTGTCACCAGTGGTCCTCAAGTGCACTGCACCAGTTAGAGGCTACTGTTTGGAGTCTGATGACCACATACAGGATATATGGGAGTAGCCAAGATGGCAAGATGTTTTGTACACAGTTTAACTGCATGGCATGGCAATGCACAGGCTGGCAGCCAAATAGAGGCATGTGTCAAAATTAGAGAGAGTGAGGAGAGATAGGCTACGTAGACTGAGCAGGCCTCACCTTCTGTTTCCATCATCCTGTACAGAGTAGCCCTGTCTGTGAAGAGGCCCAAGTGGAATCGTTCTTCAAGGTCAGCAGACAAATCTTCATTTAGCTCTGCTAATTTAAAATGGAAAAAGTCACAGCCACAGCTTTCTGTCCAGTAATTTCTGGACACATGCCCCCAAAACCTATTTCAGAGACAAAAAAAAAAAAAAAAAAAAAAAAAAATCCACATTCCAGGTCCTCATTTACTCTACCCTGTACCTCCTGCTAGTAACAGAGACAGTTTGGAGCTTTTAAAAGTCAGCTTGGGAAGAATCCAATGAGTCAATACCACTGTGTAGTTTGTGCTGACCAAAGCTTGAGGGAGAAATACTCTAGGAGGATTCCAGATTCAACATGCCTTTTAAATTCCTGTTAAAGATCAGCCAGAGTGTAGAAAGAATCCTCTAGGAGCCAAGCATGCAGTGTGCGCCTTTATCCCAGCACTCAGGAGGCAGTAGGAGCTTTGTAAGTTTGAGGTCAGTCTGGTCTACAAAGAGAGTTCCAGAACAGCCAGAGTTCCAGAACAACTGTTACACAGAAAAACCCTGTCTCTGTAGCTTTTGGAGCCTGTCCTGGAACTAGCTTTTGCAGACCAGGCTGGCCTCAAACTCAGAGATCCACCTGCCTCTGCTTCCTGAGTGTTGGGATTAAAGGCGTTTGCCACCAACACCTGGCTGAGAAACCCTGTCTTGAAAAACCAACCAATTAACCAACCAATCAACTAAACAAACAAAACTACAACAGTCAATTATGTTTATGTATGGCTTAATGATAGAGGACTTGCCTAACATGTGCAAGGCCCTGGGTTCCATTCAGAGTACCACCCCACCTGAGAATGTAAAAAAATCCTTAATTTCCAGTATGTTTAGCTACTGTTAGCCAAGGAGACTCTAGATCATCTCAAAATTCCCAAAACAAGTCATACCTATAAAAAGCACAAGAGGAAACAGTGGTGGAGTGAGCAGGGGGACTCACTCTCTTTAAGATTTTTTAAAACTGTGTTATTTTTTTAACACATCAAATTCATAATAAAAACACCAAAATACTGGGCTATGATAAGCAAACAAAACCAATAATCATTTAAAAAATAAAACACCATCAAATACGTTAAAGTAACTGCCACATTACGGAGCATCTCTAGTGAGGATTTTTTTTTTTTAACCTAAAGACACTGGTAGACTGGAAAATAGATGTGTAGGTGCTGGCCAAATGTGGCTCAAAGATGGCTGGCTGGGTAACAGTGACAGATGGGATACTGGGAGCAGTGGTGGCAAGATAGGGACATGGCAGTGGGGCAGGGAGGTCAAAGATAAGGGAAGCTGGGAAAAAAGTCCAGGCAGTAGCAATCTTAGACACCTGCTCATTTACTTAACACACAGCACCATCATCAACTGTGAGTGCAAGGAGCAGCGCTTGGTACCTTTGGCATGTGTTGCAGTTGCTAGTACCAAACAGTCTCGATGGAGTTCCTCTTTGGACCTGTGATCTAAGCTTGTGCTCAGGGGGAGCATGGAGCGAGCCTTCCTTTTTTTGAGTAAGGCTTCTGAAATGAAACAACAGCACATAATTTCAGAACAACAGACCAGACAGAGCGGAAGGAATGCAAATGTGGGCAGTGTGGGTGTGGCCTATAGGAGGGTGGCACAGAACAAGCCACTCCCAGACAGCAGCTTTTATACCTCGCGGGCGGGTGCATAGTCAAAAAACATGCAAAATGCTCTTGCTAACATTCCCAAGTGGTACCAACAACTGTAAGACTTTCAAGTCAAGACTTTCAAGTGTTAAGCAATGTGAGAAAAAAAAAAAAAAAAAAAACAAAAACCAAAAAACAAAACGATCTCCAAGAGCATAATCCGAACATCCCATGCTTACACAAAAGGCTCTCTTGTGGGCACAGAAGGTCTTAGGAATGTCTGGTAAAATGTACTCATGGAAGATACTGACCTGGCTTCTCTTTGGATGGCTCCTTTTTCAGTGAGGTGGCTTTGCTATTAATTGTGACTTTTGACTTTTCAACACCTAAGGAAACAGCAATGCAGGAAACAGCTTCACCAGAAACTACAAGGGAAAAAGAACAGAAAAGGTTTGAAACAAGAACAATATAGAAAGGCGGCAGGCAAGGGAACTCACGCCTGTAACTTCAGCATTCTGGATACTGATGCAGGATCACTATAGGTTGAGGCCAGCCTACGCTACACTGTGAGTCCCAGGACAATCAACTGTGGTTACAGAGTGAGACCCTGTTTCAAAACACACCGTTGAGTCTAGTTGTTGCTATAAGAGCATTAACAGGTGAGTTGGGCTGTGGTGGTGCATGACTTGAATTCCAGCACTCACGAGGCAGAGGTAGGCAAGTCTCTGTGAGTTCAAGGCCACCCTGGTCTACAAGAGCTAGTTTCAGGACAGCTAGGGCTATTACACACTTCCTGTCTTGAAGGAAAAACAAAACAAAACAAAAACCAAACACCAGCATTCCCAGGTTCAGCAATAATTCCAGCCCCTGTGCCCTGGACAAGCAGTGCAGGTGCTCAGGTCTCACCTGCTGCAAGGGAGTCTCTAAGGTTATTATTCAGAACTCTGACATTTGACCTGGAAACCCTGCTTACACAGTTGTTAGGGAACTTAAGCTTCACTGTACAAACAGGAAAAGGCTTCAGTCACAGAAAACAGCAGGTACATGTGACAGTCACAATCCTAAGCGCACAAACTGTTTTCTGACCAACAGAAGCACAGGACACTTTGTGTAGCCCTTATATGATACAAAGGAATTTAAAATCATCACTGCATGTGCTCTGTCGTGTATGTGGAGGTCAGGATAATTCTTTGGAGTCAGGTCTCTTCTTCCATCTTTCCATGGGTTCCAGAATCAAACCTACGACTGTGCAGCAAGCACTTGAGTCACTCAGCCCCAATGAAATGTTTTGTCTTGTTTTAAATACGACTTGCCCTGGTTGTGGTATCTCTTTACAGCAACACAACAGTGATTAAGACACCATCTGGCACAGGGGAAACTTACCATTCCCATATAAGTTGGAATATTTAAAGGTCAGCTATTAAAGGGACACAGATGTGTCCTCCTCTCCATTCATGCCTATGCACACTGCTCTGTTTCACTGTGCCCCATGTCTTACCCTGAACAGCTGAAGCTTCTGTGTACTATTGACTCCTCCCCAATCTACAGCTTTTGTAACACTTCAAAGTGGCATTTAATAGCTCAATAAAAACAACAATAACAACAACAGTAATAATAACCTTTTAAAGATATGGAGAGGTGGCTCAGAGGTTAACAGCATTGTTGCTGTTCTTGCAGAGGACCTGGGTTCAGTTCCCCACACCCATAATTCCAGTTTTAGGGAGTCCAATGCTCTCTTCTGGCCTCCATGGGCACTCTTGTGGTACACAGGCATAGTTGCAGGCAAAACAGTCATACACATGAAACAAAAATCAGTATTAAAAACTGAACGAAACCCCTTTAAACAACACTACCACGTTTGCAAAGTCTCAGTTGACACAGAAGCTACATACTGAGGAAGACCTGCCACATCAATACACCAGTGAGATGGGTGTTTTAGAAGCACCTACCCACTGGAGATGGTGGCAGCTCTGGCTCCTGGGCTTCCTCCTCACCATCCTGGTCTGACACACCATTCTCAACAGGTCCTGAGGACTCCCTCGAACTCCCATCTTCAGTGACAATGGATGACTCTTGCTTTACAGGTAGTTGCAGGGTGGGTTTTTTCTTCTTTTTAAGCTTTGGCTTAGGCTGAGAGAGCCGTTTTTTTTCTAGTTCAATACATTTTTTTCCTACAAAGACCACAATAAAAATAACAGACTAAACTACACACTATGGGCCAGAAACATCCTGGCAAAATCCTCCCAAACCATACACCACTCTTCTGACAGTCTTTACACACCCCCTGCCTTCTCAGCTACACCCCCATCAGCAGTCAGCCCGTGGGAGTCCATTAATTCCACTCATGTCTGCCCACACTCTTAAGGGATGCAAGACTACATTTTTAGCTGGTCGCAGAGACACTGCTCCTCCAGGGTACCTGGGAGGTAGACAGTACATGATTTTTTTTCTGTCCACTGGTTATTTTAATTGTATGATCAGAGGGTGTCCTGACAGTGTCTGTTGTCCATTACCACACTTCTGGACTCCCTAGTTCCACCACCAGATTCCTGACTGGGACTGTCACTGTGCCACTGTGTGGGCACTTGTGACTTCCTTGGTTGGAATGCACTGCTGGACATAACTGGTTCTCAGGAGAGACCTATGTGATCCTGGTACCTGAAAGCACACTTGCTACACACCTGGCACTGACTAGTTTGCAGCATCCAGCACTGTCCTCTTTCTTCCTTAAAGCTTTTATCATTTCCTTACAGTCAATTTATCATTTTTTCACATCTCAACGGCTTTTGACAGATTTAAAGTACCAGAACTCAGCATTCCCAGCACAGACCAGATCCCACCTGCCCTGTAGATAACCTGTCACCAGTCTGAGTTTCAGCTGCTCGAGTTTCACAGAAACAGTACAAACCCTGTGCCTGGCTGCTTCTGCTCAGTGTGATCTGTCAGAAACTCATCAACTTTGCTGCGTTTATCAGCAACCGCTCTTTGTTTCTGTTTATATGCCTATGTACATTTCCTCTGTAAGGATACGCTCATCTGCCCATTAGCACTTGGATTGTGTCCAGTTTCTGACCAAAACAAATATAATTTGAGTATCTTTTACATTAAAATCTGGTCCACCCCTTCTGGTGGCACCCTACATAAAAGGACATGGAAAAGGAAGCCTTTACCTTTTGCCTGGCTGCCCTCACTCTTGTTAGTATTAGCACCTACTCCTTTAGGATTACAGCAGACTGAAGACCAGCAATTCTCCAGGAATCTTTCCACACTCCTGTACCAGATGTGGAACTGGTGGACATCCCGTCTTGTGGACTGGACCGAATAACTACTGGATTTTTGGTCTTTCCATCTGGAGACAACCATTGTTGGACTATCCAGACCATAGCTTGTCAGCCTCTCTAATAAGTTGCATGTGTGTGTGCCATTATATTAGTTCCGTTCCTTTAGAGAATCCTGACTAATCCCCCTACTTGCAGACACCTTGCTGGCCCCTCCTGTCAACAGTCAGTCCCCCATTTTGTTTAGCCAGGGACCCTTCAAGCTGCTCCCTGTACTTTGAAGTGTCTCAGTTCTTTGAACACACCCTTTCTTTCTGGCATAAGATATTGTACGTGCTTTCATTCCCAATGCCCTCCTAGTGAATAATGAGGTTTAACAGCCCTGGGAAGAGCATAGCCACACTTGTTACAATTTCACAGTGATGGATGATGCTGGGTGGGGGTCAGAGCAACAATTACTGAGGCAGAGAAAAAGGATCCCATAATCTCATCCTGACCAACCTTGAGGAGGCCGGGAATGGTCCTGCATGGAGGTCAGCCACCTGTATACACAGAAGTCATCTGCACCTGAGTAGATGCATTCTGGGTCCACTGGGGACCATGCCACACATAGCAGCCGGCCTCGATGTCCTCGGAAATTGAACAGAGGTTCTTCCCGGAGGGCGTCCCATACCTAGAACCAACATTAGTATGATAGAACAAACAATTGATAGTTATATTGTTCTGGATTGTAATTTTGCTCAATTAAAAATAAACTCATGATGGGTCTTAATTTTTACATGATTTGCAAGGTACCTAATGCATTTATGTGACAACTATCTCATGTGGCCCACACCTATAGTTCTAGCATGGATGGTTGAAGCAAAAGGATTAAAGCTTTGAGGACAGGATGGTGAGAAGGCTCAGTGGAAAAGGCCCTTTCTGCCAACTCTGATGACCTGAATTCAATCCCTAGGACCTACATGATGGGAGGAGAGCACCAACTCCCCTCCAACACACACACACACACACACACACACACACACACACACAATGTTAATTAAACAAACGAAATCAAAATATAGAGTTTGAGGACAGCTTGTCTTGTATAGCAAAACCCTGCAGCAAAAGCCCAAACAACAACAAAAAAATTATCTACAATTGGCTAAAATCTTTATGTTGGTTTGGTTGAAAGACACTTTTTGGGCCACTTGGGTTCACCACACAGAGTAATCAGAACTCCCCATATTGACTATAAGTCAAAAGTGATCTGTCAAAGGCTATGCTGAAACTACGTCTTCTAGCTCAGACAGTCCTTCTGCAGACAGGAGGGGAATGAAAACCATCCAAAACAGAGGGAAGAAGGGAAAGTTTACGTTACAATAAGTCATTCCAGGACAGCTATGGCTGTCACACAGAGAAACCCTGCTTAGAAAAACCAACCCCTTATCACCCCTCCCCCCACACCAAGTAAGTCAGGCTCAAGGATGCCACAGTACCTGAGCTGTGCCATCATAGCAAGCAGATACCAGCCTTCCATCATGATGAGGGCTCCACGCCAGACTGGTAACCTTGGCTGTGTGTCCTGAGAGGGTCCGGAAGGGCTCTGTGATGGTTACTGGAGACTCAGGATTGCTCTCTAGAAGGCAAGGAGAAGAAGTCACATCAACAGCCCCAGAAAGGATACAAAGGAAGACAGAACATGGCAAGAGACAAGGAAGGCTTTTTGAGATTTCAATAAGAACATAGTTTAGCTGGGTGGTGATGGTGGCACACCTTTAATCCCAGCACTTGGGAGGCAGAAGCAAGCAAATCTCTGAGTTCAAGGCCAGTTTGGTACACAGAGCGAGTTCCAGGACAGCCAGAACTGTTACACAGAGAAACCCTGTCTTACCCCCGCCTCCAAAAAAAAAAAAAACCCCAAACAAAACAAAAAAGAAAGAAAAGATCGTAAGAGCCACAGAATGGGAGGTCCTGAGTTCAATTCCCAGCAACCACATAGTGGCTCACAACCATCTATCTGGTGCCCTCTTATGCTGTGCAAACAGAACACTGGATACATAATAAATCTTAGAAACAAACAAACAAATAAACAAACAACAAAAAAGAGCTGGAGACCGGGGAATCTGCCATGAGACTGTGTCTCCTTGAAAAGACCATAAAGTTTCACCAGTATGGCTACCCAAACATGAACAAATAGGACACCAACAGACTAATGTAGAAGGGAGAAAGCTTATACGGCCTCAACACTAAACAAAGAACTATAGGCAACTAAGAAATCCCGAGGAAGGGAGAAATGGTCTTCTCTCAGGGAAGAATACATCAACCGGTTATCTAACACCAAACTGTCAGCACTAAAAACATATACCTATAAATAACATTAGACGGACTGGGAATGTTGCATTTATGTTTAGGAACATGCATGTGCAACAACAATTAAAGAAAAAAGAGTACATGAATTTGAAAGAGAGTTGAGGGGTGTACACGGAAGGGTTTGGAGGGAGAAAAGAGAAGGAAATAATATAAGCTCAAAAGTACAGATAAAAATACAATGTAGCTCACTAACAGGGCCTCCAGGCAGGATACCATAGGAGGTATGTAGATAAAGGCCAACACAAGAACACCTCCCTCTGGACCTGTACTTGATGGTATTCTAGGTAGTAACAGATCATCTGAAGCTATTCATGAAAAAATATCAGACAAAACTGCAGAACAGTGACCAAACAACTGTTCTGTGTTTCTAGTCACTATCAATTCCTTTACCTGAAGAAATCCAACATTTTTGGTAATACGGTCTGTTCTACTGGTGACAAATTCCCTCATCTTAAAAAAATCTATTTGTAAAGTCTATAATTTCACCTTCACTTTAAAGGATCTTCCCCTAGGTATAGAATCCCAGATTACAGATGGACATGGAAGTGCACGGTCGCAATCCCAGAGCTTAGAAGGCACAGGCAGGATGGGTTCCAGGTCATCCTTGGCTACAGGGGGCTAGCCTGAAGTCCTGTATCATCCCAGCACAGAGGTTAGTGTTACCTAGAACAGTTCTCAGATTGTGCACGTAGATGACTGCATTGTTGGAGCCAGAAGCTATGAGGCAGCTCAGCTCTGGACGGCTGCCATGTTCATGGTGCCAGACTATGGCATTCACCAGTTTGTGGTGCTGTTGGATGGTGCAGAGTAGTTTCAAGTTGGGAACTTGGAATATTTCTATTGACCTAGAACAAGACACAGCAGGATGAGAATGAAAGCTAATCAAGTTACAAGCCCTCCCCTTCTTCCCTCAGTGCAGGGAAGGTGAGAGAGAAAGCACGGCACACTCTATCCCTGGCAGAGGTCCTTCTCTCACAAGGAACCAGGAACTGGTTCAGGGTGGAGGTGGGGTTGAGAGAATTACAAGCTAATTATGAAAAAGGGCTGTGACTATAGTCACAGTGAGACTCCAATAGCCAACAAAGTGTAGTCAGACACTGTCAATGAGCTGTAAAGATTCAAACAGTCTGTCTTCACAGAGATATAGAATCCAGATGAGCTGAGGATGTCCACAGTGACACAGAACAAAATGGGACTGCCACTAGGCACTGCAGAAAGCCTTGGCCAGCTAGGGAACGCTACAATATTACTTTTTGTAAAGGACACACTCACCCATCTTCATTGCCAAGAGCCATGACCTTGCCATCTCCTTTCCAGCTGATCTCTGTGTGCACAGGCAGTTTATACTAGAAAGTAGAACAAGCCAGGCATGGGTCTAAGAAACTTCTTTCTGCTCTTTATCTTACAATTCAATTACATCATGAGAGAAAAAAAAATTCCTGGGGTTAAAACATGTTCTAATTTTGAAGGGCAGTTTTCTAGACTAACACCACATTCAGCCAAAGAGTTACTGAGAACAAGTCCTCTGACTGCAGCTTCTTAAATGGAACAGAGGCCAGTAAGTACTGTCTGCAGCCTTCCACCTTACAGAATAAAGCTAACCAAAAGACAGTCCCCTTAGCAAAAGGCACATTCCCCAGCATTTCCCCACGAGTATACTGTTTGAAATCAAATCAGCTGTTACACAGGTCCTGTCAGGATCTTGCCTGTTTGCTTCCTTTTCTTAAAAATATTTTATGCGTGTGTGTAGAAATCTGAAGACAGCTCTGGGATCAGAGTCTCTCCTTCCACCTTTATGTAGAACTCAGGTAGTCAGGCTGGACAGCAATCACTTTCACCTGCTGTGTATGTCATTGGTCCCATGACCCTATTTTTCTTACTTGTTTCTTTTGTTTATTACCTGTCCACAGCTTTTTCAAAGTCATTTATGTGAAGAGATTCCAAATTTCTATTTCCTGTACAGAATCCTCATTTGAACTCTAATACAGAAACTCAGCTGTCACTCAGCTAAAACCTTGTGAGGACAGGAATTTTGCTCATTACTGGATGTTAACACACAGACAACATTGGAGAAAATGAAAGAATACAATCGCATATGATTTATGATCATGTTACCTTGTGGTAGGCATACAAAAAATGAGAAGCAGCAATGAAAACTGCTCATTTGCAAGGGTAAGGAAATCTCAATATTTATGATTTGACTTAAGAACTGTAGAAGCCAGGTGTTGTGGAGCACACCTGTCATGCTAGCACCTGGTGGGTAAAGGCAGAAACCAAGCTTGAGGCCAGCCTGAGTTATGTCTCAAAAAAGAAAGATAAAATAGTTGAGTCATACAAATACAATGACACAAAGTCAAGGCAAATGTGGAGGTCTAGGCAAAGGTCCCAAGAGAATGGTTTGTATTGCTGTGCATTTGTGATTCTGCAAGCACAGCCTTGCAACCTCAGCACCTGGGAGGCTGAGGGAGGAGGAGCAGGAAGTCAGCCCGGGCTAATAGGAAGTCACCATGCCACAAGAAAACAGCAGACAAGGCCTGAGCACACCATTGCCAACAGGTGCTTCTAGCTGGAAGGCTAGCCTCAAAAGGATGCACACCTTTCCTCCAGCACTTGAGAAGCAAAGGCAAGGCAGCTAGGTGAGTTCTACAGAGTGAGCTCCAGGACAGTCAGGACTACATATGGTTAACCCTGTCTCAAAAACCAAACCAACCTAACCAACCAACCAAACAAACAACCCCCCCCCCAAAAAAAAACCCAAACAAACCAAACCAAAAGGATGCTTTACTGTGAAGATGAGGAAGATTTTTTTTATCTTACCATTGCAATTAAGTCTCCCATACAGTTCTTTGCTTTACTCAATGATAAATATCTCTAAGGTCTAACAGGCAACCCATAAATTCACCAATAGCTTTATCAACTATCTGAGCATTCTGGATAAGCATGACAGGCCTCTACAGAAGGCCCCAAGTAAGAAGAAAAACCAAAGGAAGCTGAGTGGACTCCAGCCCACTGGAACTTACTCTGATGGAATTGGTGTCCTTCACAAGTTTGTTGATGTTGAAGGCCTCTCCACTGAGCTTCCAGGGGTTATGTTGCAGCACAATGCCTTCCCCTCCACAGCTGTACAAGGTGAGGGAAGGCCTGTCTCCTTCCCCTCCTATGAAGGAAAAACTCCTGAGTTTCTCACTATACCAGGGTAGTTGCTTCCATAGCTACATCATTAGCACAGCACACCACAATTAACAGCCGGCTTTATTTCCCAGCTATGGGTGGGAAAAGATCTAACATGCTGGGGTAAAGCCGTCCTCCTACCAATATGGAAAGCTGTGAGAAGAAGGAAAAATAGTTCACTTCTGAGATACTGTGTTCACTGCAAAGGCTCTTCTGACATTCAGGAGCATTAACACTAAAGATGTAGTCAGAGAAAACGCTATGGTCTCAAATAAAAGCTGACAATGTAGTTTTTCTTCCAGAAATGAGAATCTTACGGCTGTGTGAACACAGAGGTCAGGATTCCCATGGCCAATGCTGTGTCTCGGCACAGCCCTTAGCTGTAAAGCTATCTCCTGTTTGCAACACAGCCTCTACACACAGCTAGTGCTTCTTCAGCACATAGTGAAGAACGTGGAAAAACTTCTGACTCATTTTAAAAGATATTAAGAAAGACATATTAATTTGTGGAAATCAGCAGCAGCCAGGGTGGGAAAGTAAGGAGGGGCAGAGCTACAGGAGTGGAAAGACAGAGACCTTAGCAACCCAAGGCCAGCACCCAGTCTAAGGTTCCTCTGCAGTGGAAGACCCAGCTCAAAGAAAAGAGCAGTACTTCAGAGCTGGGGGTGGCAGGAGTCAAGCTTTTCCTTTAATCTCCAACACCACCAACCTCTGCTGCTCACACAGACTCCTGGAGGCACACACACACACACACACACACACAGATACACAACGGCCTTCAGGCTCTAATTAAAATGGAAGAATACACTCGTGTGTGTTAAGAATGACTCAAGACACTTACCAAGTGACATTGGGGGGACTGGTGGCCCCCAAGCCAACCTGTACACAGTCTTCTTATGATACGTGCTTGAAATCTGTGGAGGTCTATGGGTGGGGAGAACAGATGACTTGAATAGAGGTCCACTAGAAAACAGACCATCTTTCTCTGAAAGGCCCTTCCACACATGTAGTTGTTGGTATTAGAGAAAAGCAATTTAATTTTGCCCCAAATAGTTGGTTATTAAAAAGCAAAACTTAACATGTAATAATATCTACCACTAAAACAAGCACTGAATGCACTGCCCACCCCGCTGGCCAGCTAGAATCATTTTTCTTCTGTCTCTCTAAAGAGCTAATAGCAAAGCAACGCCAAGAATTTAGCATTTCTGTAGCTATGGAGGAGTACAGAGGCTGTGACAACCAGTCACCCAACCTGAGGGATGACAGGCCTCATGTGGATCTGGCTGCCCTGGAACTCAGAGATCCATCTGCCTCCGTCTCCTGAATGCTGGGGTTAGAGGTGTGCACCACCAAGCCAAGCCCAGCCAGCACCACACTCTTAAACTGCAGTAAACCCCGAAAGGAGGCAGATCTCTTAAAGTTTTTTTTTTTTAAAACTCTATCTCAGGGTGTCTTGCTCTTAGGGGCGACAAGGCTTGACTTCTTGGGGAAAAACAGCAGTGTTACGACTTTTAGTGTCAATCATGGTCTAGGCACGGATTCAGAGCTCCAGAACCGTGCTGAAGGAGGCATGTTACTGACTGAAGCATCAGACACACAGCACTGAGAGACTGTACAGATTCTTAAGCTCAAAGCAACAAAATAAAGCATCCTGACATCACACAGTGACACTTCCACCCTAGCTCACAGCTCATCTACTGGTAGATGAGTACTTATGGGATGACTTAGTGTGACTTAAATCAACATAGTTTTGTTTAGTTATACACCCTTTTGAAACAGCATTTAAGCAAAAATGGAGAAATAGTCAAACAGATGTAGGCTCTCCATAAGTTGTTAAAGCATTGCACACAGACTGGCGAATCAACTTGGATGATTTGCATCCATGAGGACTACGGTGGTCTGAATAGTGGTCCAAATAGGTTCTTATGGTTGAATTCTTGGTCCTGTTTGGGATGGTGTAGAATTGATGAAGGTGTCTCACTGGGGATGGGCTTTGAGGTTTCAAAAGCTGAAAAAAGTCAGCTCCATTCCCAGGTTAGTTCTCCCTGCCTCTAGCTTGTGGGTCAAGATGTTAACTCTCAGTTACTGCTCCAGTGCCATGCCTGTCTGTTGTCAAGCTGGTCATGAACTCACACTCTTGACCTGGGAACCCCAAATTAAACTCTTTCTTTTGGTCATGGTGTCTTATCACAGCAGTAGAAAAGATCCCTATCACAGCAAAGAAAGACAGAAAGAGGTAAGGCAGAGGGAGGTAGGACATGCAGACAGGGTAGCTCTGCAGTAGAAATGGATCTCATATCCTTTTCCATAAAGGGACAGTGAGCAGGTCAGGTGCTGCAGCCACATGGGTGCTGTGGTGTGGAAGCAGCCAGCAGGATGCAATCAGTGAGTGCGGATGAGTTCCTACAGAATTTTATTTACACAGACTAAGCCTGTCATCCTGCTTCTCCCTATGCCATGGAACCCTGGCTCCACTCCATTCCCATGGTTAGAAAGGAGTACTCTCAGCCACATGCTGCTCTTGTGATTTGAAATGTGGCCAGTGTAAATGAAGACCTGTATTTCTAAACTCATGTTATTTCAATTACTTTCAGTATCAATAGCCATGTGTGGCAAGGGGCTGCTGAACTGAATAAGGTCTAACCTGTAGTCAGCTGTGTCCAATATACAGTCTGAGCCAAAAACACAAATCCCAAATGTAACCTAGAACTTACTAGAAGTCATGTCAGAAAAGACCAAAGAGGTCAGACATGATATGATGATCCCTATGAGTTTCAGGTCAGGTCAGCCTCTGATACAGAGAGATGCTGTGTCAAAAAGGAAAAGAAAGACACACACACACACACACAGAGAGAGAGAGAGAGAGAGAGAGAGAGAGAGAGAGAGAGAGAGAGAGAGAGAGAGAGAGAGAGAGAGAGAGAGAAAGGAACAAGTGATATTGACTTAGTATGAGTCAAATAAATCACTAAAGTAAATACATTATATAAGGTGATGGATGCCTATAATTCTAGAACATCAAAGGTGGAGACACCTATGAGGCCAAGGCCAGCCAGGAATAGTTTAAGGAATGCACCAATTCTATGGAAAGAAGCGGGTATTCCAGGGAAAAGCACAGCTAACCCATAACCAAACATGACACAGGAACCCAAATGGAAATCACCTCAGAAAACAGAAAACCTTTCACCTAGGAAATAAGTCTATGTCCAGATGTCAGTGTATTACAAAAGTCTGAAACTTTCTCAGTCATAACAGGACTTTACAAATACACACAATAGCACCTTCACATTGTATTTGCTTTCATTTTGAGAAAAGTGTCGTCTTATATAGACCAGGCTGGCCTCCAACTGAAGAGATCCACCTGCCTTAGCCTCCCAAGTGCTGGGATTAAAAGTGCCCAGTCTCATCGTCACACTCTCCAAGCTTTGTTCTGTATTTTTCGGTGCTAGGCAAATGCTCTACCAAGTCAACCATATCCCTATCCCCACGACAAGACACAGAGAACCACAGAGCAAACAGAAAAGGCACACGTGTGTCTCTCCACTAGTCTTTCAGCTTTGTGTCTGGCAACTTTCATACAAAAAGTCACAGGTTTATCTTGGTGGTTTTTTCTTTTTTAAATTATTTAATGTTTTTTTTTTTTTTTTTTTTTGGTGTTTTGTTTGCATATATGTCTCTGTGTAAGGCTGTCAGACCAGACCGCTGGAACTGGAGTTATAAACAGTTGTGAGCTGACATATGGGTGCTGGGAATTGAACTCAGGTCCTCTGGAAGAGCAGCCAATCCTCTTAACTGTTGAGCCATCTCTCCAGCCCATCTTTGTGTTTCCTAAAGAGAAGTCAGGCTACACTGTCATCCCCTGGAAAACTAATCTTTTCTTCTCATTCTTTTTTGAGACAGGCCTTTTTGTGTGTATCAGGCTGACCTATAACCCTTCATTTTTATGCCTTTACCTCTCAAATGCTGAAATCAATGATGTGTACCTGCATTTCTCAGTTTATAAGTCTCAGATACTAAACTCAGGACTTAGCACATGCCAGTCAAGGTCTCCACCACTAAGTTACAGTCTTAGCCCCTCAAAAAAAAAAAAAAAAAAAGTTTTTAAAGAAAATTCTGAGTTCTGAACCTCAGTACCAGAGCCAAAAGATTTTATTCTAAAACAACTTTATTGTGTTTATGGACTCCAAGTTAATGCTTACATCACAGATGTTCTGGTCACTAAGTTGAGGGAGAGTGAGGGAGAGTCACTATACTTACTTGTTGGAACAGGTATCATACAATCCTACTTTTCCATCATCAGTTCCGAACGCCAGGCAGCCCTCCTTGTTTGGGTGCCAGCAGAGCTACAAGAGAAGTTCCCAGATGAGAGATGAGTACACAGAAAGGAATCCGTATGCAGTCCTGGCTGTTTCATGGGAAACTTTTTTGTTCTTCATTTCATTCTCATTATTTAATAAGAAAAAAAGGATTAAAACAAGATTAAAGAGCCAGGCAGTGGTGGCGCACACCTTTAATTCCAGCACTTGGGAGGCAGAGGCAGGTGGATCTCTGTGAGTTCGAGGCCAGCCTGATCTGAAGAGTGAGTTCCAGGACAGGCTCCAAAGCTACAGAGAAACCAAGATTAAGGGCCATTAATGGCTCAGCAGGTAAAAGTGCTTGCCTTCAAGCTTTACCACCTGAGTTCAATCTCCCAAGACTCATATGAAGAACTGACCCCCAACACACAAACAATTAAATGTAATAAGAAAAAAACAGAAACAAAGCTAAAATCATTGCATCCTCATCAGTCAACACAACCTAGGGCCAACCCCACACACCTCAAATATTTAAGCGATTTCACAGCACTCTGTGAACTGATGGAAGAATCTAGAACATTCAGAGCTTACACAGTTGAGAAGTTCATGCTCCATCACAGATACCGTAAACATCCTTTGATTTCCAGCAGTGTCTAAAAAGAATCTGAAAAAAATCTCCAAGAAGCTCCCTTACCGCCGTAACCTTGGACTTGACTCCTTGCCAGAAGCTTTTCACTTCATAGTTGTTCTTTATGGAGAGTGTATTCCACACCCGGATCATGCCGTCCCCAACACCGATGGCCAAGCAGCCCACATCCACAGGAGAAAAGGCCAGGCTGTAGGCAAACCCTCCAAGAGAAGGCAGTGTCCAGCAGCACTCCAGAGTGGCCATGTCCCAACATTTTACCTAAAATAAAGATTCAAAAAAAGCAAAGAAATGAGGGTTAAGAATTAAATATTTCAAATGTGATTGAATCTAATTCTTCCAGAGGGAACTGGGAGAAGCTTCTCTTATGAGGAAACAAATCTGCAATTGATTACAGAGCTCAAATCCATCTAGGAGCACATCCATTCCTAGACATGCTCAGTGAGTTCAACACCCTGCAGCACAGGCTCGCCATCCCTGCAGGTCACAGCACCGCTAACTACTGCTCTCACAACTCTGGCAGTGTGCATGGCCTCCTCAAAGAATATCAATCAAGAGCTGCTGCCTGACACAAGCCCCACATTTCATGTCCAGGCAGTGCAAGAGAAAAATGATGCCTAAATTAAGGCTAGGGCCGCAGGGCAGCTAGTTAGTTGGTAGAGCACCTGCTCACCATGAAGCTGCAGCTCTAGTCCCCAATATAACCAGGTGTGGTTACAGCACTTGGAAGGTGGAGGCAAAAAGAACAGAAGTTCAAGATAATTCAGTTAGACCAGGCTAGAAACCTGTCTCCAAAGTGTCTCTAGTTGGGTGGTGTTGGTGCACACCTTTAATCCCAGCACTTGGGAGGCAGAGGCAGGAGGATCTCTGTGAGTTTGAGGCCAGCCTGGTCTACAGAGTGAGTTCCAGGATAGCTAGAGCTGTTACACAGAGAAACCCTGCCTCGAAAAACAAACAAACAAACAAACAAACAAAAACCCACCGAAAACAAACAAAAAATCCCCCAAAAAAGTCTCTAGCCGCTTTTCACAGCTTGTGCTGTTGGCCATATCCAGTGCACCTGATGGCAGCAGCTCTGAACTGGAGTGCAGAGATGTGTATGGGGACAGACACCTCCCGGCCCCAACCCTGCCACACACCACTTCTTACATCTCTGTCCATGGACGTGGACAGCAGCAGCTGCTTGCCATCTTCAGTCTTCAGGGGACACAAATTGAAGATAATTCTGGAGTGATTCTGCCCTTCTGCTGAGGTGCTGAAGAGCGTGTACTTCCGTCTCCACGACTGGGTGAGGTCCCACAGCAGCAGCTCGCCTCTAACAGGGCAAGAGCGTACCTCTCAGCAGCTATTCAGACAGTCTAGACCCTCAGCCTTAGGAGATGTGGGTAAAGGCTCCCTTGGTCATTTGCACGATAGAAGAGCAAGACTAAGTCCTCTTCTCAGCTCAAGAGGCTTCCTAACAGGAAACAGAATGCACACTGCTCTCCCGAGGAGAATGGGGTCTGCCATGGGGAAAACTCTTCCACAAGTGGACTCATCAGGTTCTGACAGCGCTTAAAACTAGCGTTAAACTGTCAGTCCCAACTGCTGCTGCTGCAGGCCCTCCCTTGGTGGTCACACTTTCTGCTTTACAAATTCACTGTGTGCCCAAACAGAACTGATTTTTTACCAGGTGACAGTGGTGACAGCAGCACAAGCCTTTAATCTCAGCACTCAGTAGTCAGAGGAGGCTCTCTGTGAGTTCCAAGTATATAGAGCAAGTTCCAAGACAGCCATAGCTACACAGAACTCACCCCCGAAAAGCAAAAGCAACAAAACAAAAAACAGAAACTGTTTTTTGAGTTAGGTATGGTGGCGTGCACTTTTCTAAATTCAGTTGAGAAGGCTGAGGCAGGAAGAAGTTCAAGGACAGCTCTATTTGTGAGAACCTTCAAAAATTAAAAAAGGACCAGGACTGGTGGTACACACCCTTGATGCTAGCACTTGGGAGGCAGCGGCAGGTGAACTTCTGTGAGTATGAGACCATCCTGATCTATACAAAGTTCCAGGCTAGCCACAACTACATAGTGACACCCTTCCCCAACCAAAAATATCAACAACAAAAAATAAACAAGGGGCTAGTGATATGGCTCAATGGTAAAGCACTGGCCTCCAAGTCTGACCTGAGTCCTATCTCTGGAATCCATATGCTGGAGAGAGAGAACCAATTCCCGAAAGTTGTCCTCTTCTCAACTCCACACACAAGCCATGGCAAACGTGCAAACACACACACAATAAACAAATACATCTCTGAAATATTTTAAAGCAAAGCAGTGAAACTGCAACACGCAGTCCTATCTTTACTCATCTACAGGAAGGAAAAGGAAGTGCAGCTGGAAGGTAGCAGAGGGAAGGATTCCTGTATGCTTTTACTCTTCAAACTTCAACTTTTTAAAAAGTTTTTCTGAGGGGCTAGGGAGATGGCTCAGTGGTTAAGAGCACTGGCTACTCTTCTAGAGGACCTCGGTTCAATTCCCAGCATGCACATGGCAAACAGTTCACAATGGTCTGACTCTAGTTTTAGGGGACCTGGCACCCTCACAAAGATATACATGCAATGAAGGCAAAATACCAATGCACATAAAAATGAATAAATCTTTTTTAATTTTTTTTTTTTGAGAGTCTTGCTATGTATCCCAGGCTAGCCTGAAGATCATTCCGCCTCAGCCTCTGGAGGGCTGGTTGTTTTAGGCAGGGCCTGGCAATGTCCATGTACTACTGTACTACCTTTGAAAGGCATTTATCTTCACATTTAGCTTTAATTTATAAAAATCAACTAAAACTTGAAAAGTTCAAGATTTATCATTTTTGAGGTGGTACATGACAGGAGGTAGTGTGGCTGATATTCTGGGCAATTTGCATGTGCTTTTCTGTTGCCTTATTTAAAAGCAAGGAACTAGCTAGTGAAATTCTCTCAGCGCCTTTGGCAACCAGGGGCAATTTGGCACTGTGAAATACATATTTAGTCTCTGCTCTTGTTGGCATGTATCTCTGAAGCAGTATCTTTTGCACATTAAGCTGGTACCTGCAGCCTCTAGGTAGCTTCAAGATGTTAGCTGGTGGTCACTCAGCAGATCCAGGCAGGATAGGAGAGTGACTTGCAGTCCCAGCCCAACCTTAAGGAAGGGGAGGGATCAAGATAAGCTGGTCATAGATGGCTTCATCAATTACATGTATTTAATGATGAGTCCATAAAACCCAAAGAAGGACTGGAGATGCTTTCTCTTTGCCACATGCTGCCCTGAGCATCTCATCTCAACTGTACCTCTTTGAATATCTGTATAAATAGGTGAGTTTTATGAGTGGCTCATGTCAATAAACTGAACCAGGGAACTCTCCATAAACCCTGGTTTACAGAGCAAGCTCAAGTCAAACCACTTAGGGTTTTCAATTAGCATGTACATGTGGGTGGGGGAGTAGAGAGATGACTTAGCCTGCAAAGACACCCCGAGGAGCCATGATTCCCATCTATTATTTCATTTATTATGTTAAGATGGCTGGGCAAGATGAGGAGGCACTTAAGAAGCTGAGGCAGGAGGATCCTAAGTTCTAGGCTAATCTGTGCCATACATCTGATGGAGGATTTATTGGCTAATAAACAAACTGCCTTGGCTTTTTGATAGGGCAAGATTTAGATAGGTGGAGTAGACAGAACAGGAAAAAGGAAGTGAGGTAGATGGCTCAGACAATTGCCCCACCTCTCCTCTCTGGGACAGTCCCCATGAAGCCAGCCACCAGGACAGACATGCCGAATCTTTCCTGGTAAAACACCACTCGTGGTGTTACACAGATTATCAGATATGGGTTAAAGAAAGAGATGTGAGAATTAGCTAGTAGGAGGCTGAAACTAATGGGTCAGGCAGTGTTTAAATGAATACAGTTTGCGTGTTGTTATTTCGGGCATAAGCTAGCCGGCAGCTGGGAGCGGGACAGCAGGAACACAGCCCGCTGCACTCCTCGCTACATACATCAGACTCTGAATTTTAAAAAAATTACAATGATAACATAAACCTTGGTTATTTCTCCATTTTCTTTCTCCCCCCCCTCCCAAGACAGGGTCTCTCTGTGTAGCCCTGGCTGTTCTGGAACTCACTCTGTAGATCAGGCTGGCCTCCAACTTGAGATCCACCTGCCTCTGCCTCCCAAGTGCTGTAATTAAGAGCATGTGCCACCTATTTCTTCATTTTCTAAATATACAATAAGCCTGGAAATTTCCAAATTTAAACAGGAAAATAGTATTTATTAGAAAGCATGACCCTAAGACTTACCCAAAACAACTGGATACCAGCTGTGTTGGCTGGTTGTTGGGCCAATGAAGTGTCAACCAAAGACGCTCTTTAACTGCTGGGTCCACACCCCCTCCTCTCCTCTTCAGAAAGGGCAATTTCAAAATCATTATCCCTGTAGATTAGAAGAAAGTCAGTGAGCTCTCAAAACAGTTAAGGAATAACCTGAACCTTCCAGAAAGCCTCAATTCTATGGTCTCAAGTTGTCTGGTTAAGTTACAGGAAAACCTTGGGAGCTAGAATGATGACTCAGTAAAGTATTCATCATGTGAGCATGAAGACTCCAGCACCCATTGAAAGGAAGTCTGCTGCAGTTGGGGTAAAGACACAGGCAGAGCCCTGGAGCTTGCTGGCCAGCTGCTAGTCTAGCCTCATCACTGAGCTGCAGGTTCAAAGAGATCCTGTCTCAAAAAACAAGTCTGAGAGAAACAACACCACAAACATGAAGAACTGAGGAAGATACCTAACAACACCAGCATACACGTGTGCACACACAAAGAACACCTCCTTTTATTATGGGAACACTACTAAGATAGAGGTTAACTCCAATCTAGCCATTTAGGCCAAACAGGCTTTTATAGGCTCTCCTATAAAAACTTAAGTTTGGCCGGGCGGTGGTGGCGCACGCCTTTAATCCCAGCACTCGGGAGGCAGAGGCAGGCGGATCTCTGTGAGTTCGAGGCCAGCCTGGTCTACAAGAGCTAGTTCCAGGACAGGCTCCAAAGCTACAGAGAAACCCTGTCTCGAAATACCAAAAAAAAAAAAAAAAAAATAAAAAAAAAAATAAAAACTTAAGTTTGAAAACTTAAGAGTACTTTGTGCAGGGAGGTGGTGATCCATGCCTTTAATCCCAGCACTCAGGAGGCAGAGGCTGTTGGATCTCTGAGTTCAATGCCACCCTGGTCTATAGAGCGAGTTCCAGGGCAGGCAAGGCTACACAGAAAAGCCCTGTCTCGAAAAATCAAAAAGTATCTTTGGAATAGGCAGGGGAGATAACCCAGTTCATAAAGTGATTGCCTTGCAAGGATTAAAATTCGAATTTGAATCCTAGAACCCATATAAAAAACCAAGCATGCCAGGTGGTGGTACACGTCTTTAATCCCAGCACTCGAGAGGCAGATCCCTATGATTTTGAGGTCAGGTTGGTCTACAAGGCAAGTTCCAGGATAGGTTTCAAAGCTACACAGAAAAACCCTGTCTCGAAAAACTGGGAGAAAAAAAAAAAAAACCCAAAAAACGTAAAACAAAACAAAACCAGACATGATAGCTAGCATATGGCTCCAAGTGCTGCTAGGGAGGCAGAAGAAGGGTTCCCTGCCCAACCATCCAGTCTAGCTGACTTGTCAAGTCCAAGTCAGTGAGAAATTGTGTCTTTAAATGGCACCTGAGTAATAACACCAAAGGTTACCCTTTGCCTGTAGATGCATGTATATACATGTGAACACTAGTATTCTTTCTAAAAATATTTATTTATTATGTATACAATATTTTGTCTACATGTATTCCTGCAGGCCAGAAGAGGGCACCAGACCTCATTACAGATGGTTGTGAGCCACCATGTGGTTGCTGGGAATTGAACTCAGGACCTTTGGAAGAGCAGGCAATGCTCTTAACTGCTGAGCCATCTCTCCAGCCCCAACATGAGTATTCTTATGTGGAAAAATGAGTCCTTAATTAGAACGAGAACCTACCTGAAATTGTCAACAATTGCAGGACAGTGGGATTTTCCTAGATCAGTGGTTCTCAACCTTCCTAATGCTGAGACTCTTTAATACAGTTCCACACATTGTGGTGACCCAAACAAAATTATTTTCATTGCTATTTCAAAACTAATTTTGCTGCTACTATGAATCATAATGTAAATATCTGATACGTCATCCTTGTGAAAGGGTTATGTGACCCTCAAAGGGGTTTCAACCCACAGTCCTAGTTAGCTATAACTGTAATGGGCAAATCTGGCAGTTGACACATTGTGTCAGGGAAATCTCCACCGGTACTGACCTGGAGGGCTGTGCTGTTCACCATAACCACAAGCACAACATTAAAAACACACATTCCAGGGTCTGAGTTCAGATATCTAACTCAGGAGACTCCAAGTGGGGTCTGGAAAACTGAACTTTTCCAGTATTCTCCAGCAGGTCAGCTGTTCAAGGGGAATCCAAGGCCACTGTGCACAGCATCATGTTTAGGGATTCTCAGACAGATGTCCTGGGAGGTCCAACTGTGGGTGTATGTTTAGGTTAATTTGAACGAAGTGGTGATCCTTGCAAGACAGCTCAGTGGTCAGAGAGTTGGTCACATACATCAGACCTGAGTCTGATCCCTAGAACCCACATAAAGGTATGAGCCAACTCTAGAGCTACCTCTCACTCTCACATGCACACACTGTCTATCCAACAGCAAGAAAAGAAGTCTGAAGACAATGTGAACATAGCAAGCTTGTTCAAGTGCACAGTGTGCATGTTGGGTCTGTATCACCTGCTTTGTATTTGTCTCTAGTAGCTACAATTCGGGTTTTTTCCATTCTTAAGAGTCAAGGAAAGTCCATTATCCCTGTTCTTAAAGATCTTGTTCTCAGGGGGATCTCTGTGAGTCTCAGGACACCTTGGTCTACATAGTAAGCTCAAGGACAACCTTGCTTTGCAAGATAGGCACAGCTCCTTCAGCAAAGCAGGGGTCCTTGCCTTCTGGAAGGCACCAGAAAACAGGCACAAGTAGCTAATTCTACTGTAGCAGTACAGGCTTTGCCACCAAAGACACACTGAGACAGAATATAGGAAACTTGGGAAGAGAGTCTCAGTGAGCTATTGTCTAGATTAGTTTGGCCTCTGAGCATGTCTGTGGGGGACCATCTTGACTGCCAACAGATACAGGAGGGCACAGCCCACTATGGGATATATTCTTGCATAGGTGGTCCCAGCCTGTACAAGAAAGCCAAGCATAAGCCAGGGAATGAATGAGGCACCATGTGGTGTTTCTCCACTGGATGGTTTCTCCTTCAACTCCTGCCTTGACTTCCCTCAATGACAGACTGCAACCTATAAGGTGAAATAAAACCTTTCCTTCCTTAAGTTACTTTTGGTTTGTTTTATCAGAGCAACAGAAAGGAAACTAGAACAGCCTACAAATGGGTGGCCCCACCCTTGGTTTAGGTAGAGAAAGCTGAGCAGTAGATGTGCATGCACCAGCCCCAACTGTGGGTGTAACCAGCAGCTTCAAGTTCATTCTGGCTTCTCTAAAACAATGGACTGTAGGGGGCTGGAGAAAAATGGCTCACAGTTAGGAAGACCTGTTGCTCTTCTAGAAATACCAGGTTCAGTTTCCAGCACCCACATGGGGAGCAAGAACAGTTAGTTTATAACTACAGTTCCTAGAGTATCCAGTGCCCTCTTCTGGCTTCCATGAGCACATACATAGTATATAAACATATGTGTATGCAAAATACTCATACACATAAAAGCCAAGCAATCTTAAAAAAAAAAAAAAAATGATGGACCAAAACCTGAGTTAAACCGATTACACTCTTACTCCCTCCACGTTGGTTTGTTGCGGCTATTTTAGCAACAGAAATGAAAGTAGTACAAACACTAGGAATCAACCTTACCCCGCCCTCGGGAACAGCTCCAGATTCGAATGGTCTGATCCTTGCTTCCCGTGGCTAAGTAGCAGCCTTTTGTGATGGGGGTTTCTGCTACAAGTTTCCCATTGGGAACGTCAGGCTCTTCTAGGAAAGAGATGGCAATTTTATTTTTAATTCACAATGAACAAGCACTTGTGATTAAAAAAAGTTAATTCCCAAAACTCAGCTCTCCCTTTCCTAGTCTGATCTGTGAGGCTCAAGTTTTACGTATAATTCAGAAGTAGCAATTCTATACTTAGTCCTTTAGGTCTAAGGAGAACAAAGCCTCCTTCGATTGTCTTACCTGAGTTTTCCTCTTGGTTTACGGGTAAGCAGTCTTCACCAGACAGAGGACACCAGGCTATGGAGTGGATCTCATCATCATGACCTCGAAGCCTGTGAATGACTTCTCCCTTCTTACTGATGTCAATGATAACCACTATACCATCCTTGTAGCTGAAAAATAAGTTAGAAATATTGCAGGGCCTGCAGATTCACACTGCTAAGCCTCTCCCCTTTCTGAGTTCTAACCCAGGCAGTACAACTTTCCCTTTTCTTCTTTTCTGTCAGATACCAACTCAAATCCTATGTATGCTTGACCGGAGACTCTAAATTCTACTCTTTTTTCTGAAGACTCCCTTCCCGCCATGCTCCATCCCCTTTTACGTCTGTTTGTAAACCTCTCGGACTGAGATGAACTCAAAAGACATGACTTTCTCCCATTCTCCACCCCACCTCCCATACCCACTGGATTTATAGCTTGTCTTTGTATTGTTCCTGCTGTGAGAGGGGAAACAAATTAGTTAGAAATGTTAATAAAAAATAAAGACAGTTGGCTAATAAACTTTCTTCCCCTTTCTTTGAGACTGGCCATAAACCCACTACGTGACAAGGGTGAGCATAAACTTTTGATTTTCCTGCACCTACCTCCTAGGTGCTGAGATCACAGGCACGAGTCAATGTATTTGCTTAACACAGTCCTGGGGACTGAACCCAGGACTGTGTACGTGCTAGACAAGCACTTTACCACAAGTGATATTACTTTAATAGCCACGAGTGATACTACTTTCCAACTACAAACCTAACAAGAACCGCTACACTGTGTGGTGGTTTAAATAGAAATGGCCTGCACAGACTCATGTGTTTGAATGCTTGATCCATAGTGAATGGCACTATTAGGAGCTGTGGCCTTGTTGGAGGAAGTGTGTCACTGGGGTGGGCTTTGAGGTCTCAGATGCTCAAGCCACAACCCATGTGGCATCTTTTCCTGTTGCCTCCAGATCAAGGTGTAATACTCTCAGCTCCTTCTCCAGCACCATGCCTGCCTACACACTACCATGCTTCCCGCCATGAGGTGAATGGACTAAACCTCTGAACTGTAAGCCAGTCCCAATTACATGTTTTCTATGAATTGTGTGGTCATGGTGTTTCTTCACACCAACAGAAACCCTAAGACACACTGTATCCAAGAGCTGTATTTGTCCTAAGTGTCAATCTATGAATTCAGAAGAAACTGAGAACTTCTAGTAGCTTTTTAAAAAGTGAATTATTTTGGACATATAAAAAGTATCTACTTGGGGCTGGAGAGATAGCTAGCTAAGAGCACTGGCTGCTCTTCCAAAGGATCTAAAGTTCCAGCATCTACAAGATGGGATCAGAACCATCTGTCACTCATCCCAGAAGATCTGGTGCCCTCTTCTGGTTACTTAGGGCACTGCAAGCACATGGTGTACAAACATGCAGGTAAAATATCCATACACATTAAAAACAAACAAGCAAGCAAACAAAAACCAACTACCAAACCTTAAACCATCAGTTCCCAACTTGTGGACCATGACCCTTTATGACCTTTCACAGGGTCAGCTAAAGCCATCAGAAAATATAGATATTTACACTATGATTCATAACAGTAGCAAAATTTAGTCATGAAATAGCAACAAAAATAATTTTATGGCTGAGGGTCACCACAACATGAGGAGTCACAGTATTAGGAAGGTTGAGAACCACTGCCTTAAAGTACTATGCAGCTTAAGGGGGAAAAAACCACCACCAAACCAGTTTATATCACCTCCTACCAAATTTCTGCTTTGCTTTCTGACTTGCGACCTAGCATCCCTAGCCTTTCTTATAAATATTCCCAAGTAAGACACAATTTTATTTTGTACATCCCAAAGCTTCACAAATGTCCTGTTTGTGAGGTACATGTTAGGACGCATGGATCCCTAGTTCAGTATGTAGTGCCAGACACAAAGCAGAGTCATCTGACCCTCTGGAGTTAATGCCACATCCAAGGACAGTATAAGTGAGCCGAGACAAAGGACACACTACTAACATTGGAGGGTGACGGGAAAAATCAGATGCAAAGAGAGAAGAAAACATATTATTATGGTAAGGGGGGAGTGGAGAAAAGTATGGCTCGAGAGATCACATGGCACCAGGGTTGCAGGCTTCCTCTGAGGACTGAGGCATACAAGGCAAGGAGAATGAAAAGCAGGACCATAAATCACACCAAATCATCTACAGATAGCATGGTACTTGGTACTCACCCAATGGCTACGAAGTCTTCATGATGAGGTGAACAAGTGAGACAGAAAATGGTCCTGGGCTCCGGGAAGAAGTGCTGGCTGTCATTTCTGTTAAGCCAGTAACAGAAAACAACTCCTTTTTCATCCCCAGAGACTATTAAGTCCTTAACCGTTGGAGACCAATGCAGGGCTGATATTGTGTGCTTCAAACAAAGCAGAACCAGGTAAGTCTCATCTGTCAGTGTCATACTGTAAGCCAGCCCAATGTAAGGCATATTATAGGCGCTTAAGAAATGTCTATAGCTACCTGTATAGTAATATGTTCAATCTAAAGTGAGAACTTTTTGTGTTTTTGAGACACAGTCTCACTCTGGAGTCCAGAGGATGGCCCGGAATTCAGAGCAATCCTCCCGCCTCAGTCTCCTGAGTACAGGATTGCAGCCATGCACCACCATGGGCTTTCTGGACACACACACTTTCATTTATGTGTGATTGTGCAAGTTCATGCCATTTGTATGCGGGGGCTGGAGTAGGGCGCTGAGTTGTCAGATACCGCACGTGGGTGATGGGAACCCAACTTGGGTCCTTTGGGAGAGCGGGAAGCACTCTTACCTGCTGAACCTTCTCTCAAGCCCCAAAGGTTTTGGTTTTTTTTTTTTTTTTAAATTTCTTATTTTTTTTTTTTTTTTGCGTTGTGGAGAGCATGTGCCACAGCTGAGCGCGTGACAGTCAGAAGACTACTCATGGAGCCAGTACTCTCTGACTTTTATGTGGTTCAAAGAGATTAAACTTCTCAGAGAGCTGGAGAGATGGCTCAGTGGCAAAGAGCATCCAGATGCGGCCAACAACCTTCAGTCACTTCGGTTTTCACCTCTCTCATCAACACAGACACCAGGCACACAGGCAAACACTTATACACATACAACATAAAGTTAAACATAATATCAAAACTCAGGTCGTCAGGCTTTCATGACAAGCACTTTGACCTCAAAAGCCATTTTATCTGCCCAGGTGTTTATTTTATATAAACCTATTGGTCTGGAGGGATGGCTCAGCCATTAGAGGCTAGGCTCACAACCAAAATATATAAACCTATCAACTCTGTTAGACTTTGTAGATCTTGCTATCTGTCACTGCTCCTCACCTCTGTTATATCATGAAAGCAGTCACAGATAAGAATTAGTAACGCCAGGCAGTAGTGATGCACGCCTTTAATCCCAGCACTCGGGAGGCAGAGGCAGGTGGATCTCTGTGAGTTCGTGGCCAGCCTGGTCTACAAGAGCTAGTTCCAGGACAGCTAGGGCTGTTACATATAAAAAGAAAAACCAAAAAAAGAAAAAGAAAATTAGTGACTAGGGGCTAGAGAGATGGCTCAGTGGTTAAGGATGCTCTTCCAGAGGTACTAGTTTGACTTCCAGAACACACATGGTAGCTCACAACTGTCTATAATGGGATCTGAATGCCCTCTTCTGGTGTGCAGACATATATACACAGAAAAACTACCAGTATACATAAAAAAGACTTAGTGACCACATGGAGCCACACTTTAGTATTACTTTCAGTAATAGGTAGCATAGTTCACTTGTGGTCTGTCTGCACCACCCCCACCTCTGTCTCTCTCTCAGACAGGAGCTCCTGCAGACCAGGCTGGCCTTGGAATCCAGTTCCCAAGTGCTACAATTATAGACGTGCAACACCATGCCCGTTTATACAGTTCTAGGGCTCGAACCCAGGACGTTAGATCCCCTACCTCAAACTGCTTTCTAAAAAACAAAATGCATCTTAAAAGCAAGGCTTTGGAATCCCTTCCAACACATCTAACAAATGAACACCGATTATTAACATTCCTTCCCATGGAGGAGGCATATTAAAACACTCTGCGGACTCGGGATGAACCTTACCTGATGAAGTGAGTGCTCTGTCACCACTGCCTTGGTCTCTACATCCCAGATTTTCACAGTCCCATCATCGGAGCTGGTGGCACAGAGGTTGTACTGTCCAGGGTGATGAGAAAAAGTGAAGCCGGATACTCTTTCAGTGTGTCCCACCAACTCTCCTACAACTGCAAGTGAAACCAGACTTGTTTAACTAAACCACTATCCAGACAACTCGCATGCAGCTGGATGAACAAGGAATGACCAGGAGTCACAGTAACACAAGTGGAACAAAACCCTTCACAGACTCAGGTGCCAGAAGCCCGGGACTTCACACCGATTCGTTTTCTTTGAACCTCAGTATTCTCATCTACGAAGCAATCTTCACATCCTCTGCTGGGCCAAGGCTTAACTTAGGCCACTGGTGAACGTTAAAGCCATTTTTACCTAATCTTGCCATAGGTCATAAAGAATAGAATAAGCTGGTATTTCATAACGAAAAGGCATAATCAAACCCTGGTTTTTGTTTGCTTCATTTTCTTTTGTGTCAAGTTCTTGCTATGGCGCTCTGGCTGGCTCGGAATTCACTCATGTAGCCTAGGCTGGCTTTGAACGTGCGGAAATCCTCGAGCCTCAGCCTCCCGAGTAGCATCATCGCACCAGGCGCAAACTCAGACTCACCCCATTCATCCTACAGAAATCAGCATCCCGTAATTACTCTGCGGGAGCAGGGAACCGAGAACAGCCCCTACCCCAGGGGGCGTCCCAGGGGCCGGCGGGGCCTTGGCAAGGGAGGAAGGCCGGGAGCGCGGTAAAACGCCGGGTCTAGCCTGGGACAGCCCCTCCGAGCGTAATGGTCCCACGTGGGCGCTTGGTACGAGCCGGCGACCTACAGACCCCGCAAAGCAAGGCAGGAAGGACAGCGCCGGCCCGTGGGGGGGCTCACCTCGAAACGGGGGTGCCCCTGGGTTCGCGCCCGCGCTCGGGCCCACGCGGACGAGAAAGACGGAGGTCCGCGCAGCGAAGCCAAAGATGCCTCCGGGCGCCGCGTCGCTGCAGCGCGCGCAGTACCAGTTGGGTGACGGCGGCAGCGTCAGCGGCTCCGGTTTCATCTCCGCGGCCGCCGAGGCTCAGGCGAGCAGCTCCGGTGGGGTGGTTCGTAACCGCGGCGTGTAGCGGGAGGGGCGGGACCAAGGTGAACCCCGCCCCTGAAGGCGGGCGCTACGGAGCGCGCCGAGGTCCAAGCCGCGTTGTAGTTCGCGTGCGTCACCTGGGACTGAATTCAGCGCCCTGAGGTTAAGCATTTTCCTTAATTAAGGGATTAGACTGGTGGAACCCGCCAACCAGCCTCTGCGATTTAGTCTTCAGGGAAGTTCAGTATCCCAATTAAAAAAATTTTTTTAAAGATACATAGCGGCGTACTTTGCCAGTTTGAGAGTGTCCTTCCACCCCCACCCCGACAGTGTTTCTCTGACAGTTGCAAGGATATATTTAACTAAATACTAAACGAATGATTTGGAGCTCTGGCTAAATCCCGGCACTCAGGGAGCTGATGCAGGATGATTGCCGTGAGCTCCAGGCCAGGCAGCCCGGGTTATCGAGTGAGAGCCTGTTAAAATAAATCAGGTCGTCAGTGGACAGCTTGCGGGTGTTGGTTCCCTCTTTCCATGATGTGGGGTCTGCAGACTGAGTCAGGCTTCGCAGAAAGTTCCTTAACCAGCCATTTCACTGCCTCCATTTGTTTTTCGTTTTATTTTGAGACAAGGTCTCACTATGCAGCTCTGACTAGCCTGGAACTTGCTTTGTAGACCAGACTGGCATTGAACTCACAGAAATGCTCCTGCCTCTGCCATCCTGAGAGCTGGGATTAAAGGTGTGTGCCACCATGCCTGGCAATTTGGCTTTTGAGTTTTCTCAATAATGTTCACAAACTTTGCATAAGGAGAGTGATGTTTCTCCCCCCCCCCCCCCACACACCCCCTTTCTTTCTTGATAGGGTGTCGTAGTTCTGGAAGGCCTGGAATTTGCAGTCCAGTGTGCCTTTGAACTTGTCATCGTCCCGCTTCAGCCTCTCCTATGCTGAGATTACAAACATGCGCCACTACGCCAGGCTTCTTTTCTTTTGAGACAGAGTCTGGCTTGTGTATCACAGTGTGTCCTTGCGCTCCCGACTCTTCAACACCACTCTCTTACATGCTGATGTTGCAGTCATTTCTAACAAGAACAAGGTCCACTGCGGAGACAGTTTGATGAACCAGCCTCCTTCCATCTTAGGCTTAAAAGATATCTTATAGTATGGAGAAACTAGGTTCATTCCTGTTTATGATTAAACCTCTGTTTCTCAAGGATTGGGCTGTGCCCCACCTGTAACCTTAACTACAGATGGGTCTGTACTGTCGGTTCCAGGAAAGGCCAACAACCATGCCTTTGTTTCAAAACCGTTTCGCAACTTTTTGTTGCAAAAGGTTATTATGGATACCTTGTTACAAGCACCTTGCTATCATGTCTTTGTTTCAGGAGTTTGTCATGACTAACTTATGTTTATATTCTGCTCCTATAACCCCACCTTATTTTGTTTGCCAAATCCCCCATTTGGAAGCTCTCTACCCCCTGAACTAAAAAACCCTTGTTTTCCTCAGATCCAGTGCCAACCTCTCGAGCCCTGTCTTAGGGGAGGCAGCTCATGTACATGAATTTAAAAAGCTTGCTTTAATTAATTGCTTGCTTAATTAATTTGTCCATGATGATTTGGGTCGCTGGTCTTTCTCTTTGTATTTTTGGGCTCGAATCATTGGGATTAACAGGTTTTCCTGTTCTGTCAGGCTGTTTATGGGTGACACTACAGTTTTTCTGAATCCAGGTGAATTTCCGGAAATCCACTGATTTTCAGTCTTTATGAGGTCATTCATTCTAAAGCAAGGCTGGTCTGACCAGACTTTTCGCCTGAACCACGCATTCTAGGTCTCCATGACAACGCATTCAGAATTTCCGGGTTGGCGTTGGCCTCCTACTGCGCATGCGTGCTGTCAGCCGGCGTTTGGACTCCGGGGCTTCCGTAGGGTCAGCATGGCGGCGACTGTGCTGCGAGAGTTGGGTAAGACTTAAGGCTTTCCTAGCACTTGGGAACGGGGAGACTCTGAGAATCAGAGCTGACATCGCGTATTCATGTTGTAGGTGCACTGTGGATACCTAACCTGAGGATCTGGGCAACGCAGACGCTGCGGTAAGTCTTGCGCCACGGAGATTCTAGCGGCCCAGGCTGCGCCGCGTCCGCGTCCCTCACAGGGCTCTGGTGTGCAGGGCTGTGCGTTAGGCCTTGGGTGGGAGAGCTGCACGGCCCGAGACTGTAAAGATTGTTGCCGCCGAGGCTTCGCCCAGTGTTTTCTGAACAGCCTCTCTCTATTTTCTGGCCACGATTCGATTCTTCCACGTCATGTGGTATACCAGCAAACATTCCTAGTTACTTCTCTGTTTACTTACGTGGGCAAGGACTGTTTGGAGACTCGAAGTTTTCCTGACATTGTGGTGAACACGCTCTCGATGTTGTCTCTCAGCGCCTCGGGCAGCTGGAGTTTGACCCTTTTGCTTCGCAGAGCGTCGTGGAGCCTTTCGATATAAGCTTCTTATTTAGTTTTTGTTTGTAAGTCTCTCTACATAGGTCAGGCTGGCCTCCACCTCCCAGTCATAGGTTGGGATCCTAGGCCGGGCAACATCATGCCAGGAGACAAACATTCTTTCGTAGAAGTTAAGGAATGCAGTTGAGTTAGCACTGGTGTGGAGCCATAGTGTACTTAGGAAAGTTTTGATTGCATATATAGCACTTGTAAGTTAATTGCTTTGTTTAGATATTTTTCTTTAATTATGGTAGTTTGGTACTGGCTTGATTCAGCTGAAGACCACTTGAGTCTTGAGAATGTTGTAAGTATTCACCATTATTAATTCATGGCATACTTCATTTACCAAGCTTTATATTTAATTTGCCAAATCCATTATCAAGGATTTGAGGAGAGGAAGGCACTGTTGCATGAAGGGACGTCGGAAGGGTGCACCTCACGCTGAAGGACTCCTGTTTAATAGTTTACCATAGTGGCTTCTTAGAAGAAGGATTGAAGTCAGAGCTGAGCAGTTCATGGTTCTGTCATCCATGAGTGATGATTCAAAACAATGTTAGAGGCCGTTGAGACACAGTCACATTCTTCTTTCTTACACACACGAAAACCAAACCCAAAGAGGTGACAGTGTACACAACGATTTTAATGGTGCAGAAATGTGACCACTCAGGAGTCAAGCTGGAGAAGGAAGTTGGAAGCTGGGTACCATAAAGTCTAGAGATCACAGGTATGTTTAGAGGGGAGACAGGACAGATAACTGTTCGGTGAGCCTCATTTTCAATAATCCTGGCCATCAGCGCTATGTTGTGTTAGATACTGCCAAGGCTGATGCATCAGCTTCGCCCAGCAGCAACAGAATGAAGTTCATGTACCCTCCTGCAAAATAAAATTATATCTGGAGTTTACTGAGTCCCAAGAGTCAGGTGAAGCATTTTACAAGCAGTATCTCATTTGCACTATTTCATTATGGCCTTAAATATATTTGACAGTTTCAACTCCCTGAGGGTATTACCTTTACTTATGCTAGTGTTGTCCCATTGTGGCCCATGGGGCTGTCCATAAGGGGCTCGCAGGTCCTTTTCATGTGCTTCTGTGCTAGCTTGCTTGGTTTGTGATCTGGCAAACTATTTCTTACCTGTCTTGCATACTTTCTGCTTGTGACCAGCCATTTCCTCCAGAAGTTTGGTTCTTTCCAGTAGGAAATGATCTTTCAAAAACATAGTCTGGGTACTAGGGTGCTCCTGGCTTCCAGGTGGGTCATTTACTGTCGGAAATTTCCATCCTTCTCTTATGTAGGTGTCTGCTGGCTCCCACACCAAGACTCTCAGTTGTCAGTGACACTGGGGGAGAGAATAGAAAGATATAATCACGGGGGATGGAGGGATGGCTCAGTTACACCACTGGCCACTCTTCCAGAGGACCTGGTTCCCATTCCCAGTACCACATGTTGGCTAACAACTACTCCAATTCTAGGGGATCTGATGCCCTCTTTTGGCCTCCAAGGGTAATACATGTCTGTGGTGCAGGCATACATATAGGCAAAATACCCATACATATACAATAAACGTGTTTATAATATATAAATAATAAACTAGGTCAGGTGTGGTGGTGCATGCCTTTAATCCCAGCACTCGGGAGGCAAAGTTAGACAGATCTCTGTGAGTTTGAGGCCAGCCTGGTCTACAGAGTAAATTCCAGGACAGCCAGAGCTACATAGTGAGACCCTGTCTCAAATATCCCCCACCCTCCCCAAAAAATTGCCTGAAGCTACTCTGAAGTCCTCAGCTGTCTTTCCTGTGCTTTAGTTTTATATTGTCTTCTAGATGTTTCATTCATCTGTCTTGCGTATTCGACAGAGTGGGGTCACTCCACAGGCCGGATAAAGCCCATTGTCTTCTTTCAGTCTTTTTAGTACTAAATGGTCAGCATTTGGGCTGGAGAGATGGCTCAGTGGTTAAGATCACCAGCTGCTTTTCCAGAGGACCTGGGTTCAATTCCCAGCTGGAACAATGGTGGCTCATAGTCATCTGTAGTTGAATCTAATGTCTTCTGGCATGCAGGTGTACATGCATAAAATAAATAGTTTTTTTTGAGGGGGGGGGACAGGGTTTCCTCTGTGGCTTTGGAGCCTGTCCTGGAACTAGCTCTTATAGACCAGGCTGGCCTCAAACTCACAGAGATCCTCCTGCCTCTGCCTCCCGAGTGCTGGGATTAAAGGTGTGCGCCATCACTGCCTGGCAACAAATAGATCTTTTAAAAAAAATTATCAGCATTCACTGGTCAGGGCAAAGAGTGTAGGTTACCACCTACACCATTTGACTTACACAAGCTGCAAACTCTCATCGTAGCTTCCAATTAAACTAGCTCTGTGGTCTGAAACTTCTGTTAGTGAACTCCAGTGGTGAGCCCACAGTCGCCCACATGGTGGTGATATGGCTTCCACAACCTCAGCAAAGCTCCAGGTTGTGCTCGTCTTACGGACGTCTTTCTTTTCAGAGTTGTACCCCAGTCGTGTGTCCACACAAGTGCCTCTCTCGACATTTCTCGGAAATGGGAGAAGAAGAATAATATTGTTTACCCACCACAACTGCCTGGTGAACCTCGGAGACCAGCAGTAAGTTTATGGGTAGAAGGAAACTCTTAATTTTTTTTTTTCCTTTTGGTATTGAATTCAACACTTAGCCCAGGTTGGCTTTGAACTCACAGAGATCTGCCTGTCTCTGCCTCCCAAGTGCTGGAATTAAGGTGTGCGCCACTTAGCCCTGCCTGACCAGTACTCGTGTTCTTATGTGTCCAGAGTGAGTTTTTGTTCCATGCTAAAGGGAAATTGTGCAATAATTTACATGTTCTAATTAATTGACTTAAGCATACCAGATTGCCTTGTATCTTAGATTGCCAGTGCTGTTGCTTATTTGCTTGTCTTTACTCCATTTCTTCTGAGCCAACCTAAGGGCTTGAGATGCTGATTTTTCACTGCCTGAGGCTTTTTGGTGACTTTTTAATTTTTGGTTGCTTTTTTTTTTTTTTTTGAGAGACTCTATGCAACACTGGCTATTTTTCACTCTATAGTTTATAGACTCAAGCTCACAGAGACCCGCCTGCCTCTTCATCCTGGGTGCTGGGATTAACGTTGTGCACCACCACCACCCTGCTGATAGTTTACTGATAGTGAAGCATGGTGAGTTGGCATGAGTTGCCTAAGCCATTGTGTATTTGAATAGAGACACAATTACTGGGTTTTTTTTTTTTTTTTTTGGTTTTTTCGAGACAGGGTTTCTCTGTAGCTTTGGAACCTGTCCTGGAACTAGCTCTTGTAGACCAGGTTGGTCTCGAACTCACAGAGATCCGCCTGCCTCTGCCTCCCGAGTGCTGGGATTAAAGGCGTGCGCCACCGCCGCTCGGCGTGTTTTGTTTTTTTAAGTATATAAACCTTTGAACCTCAGGTTTGTATTGAATCATTGGATGCCTACCAAAGATGTATCTTACTTTTAGCTGCTCAGTAATAAAATTATTATTTTATATATGTCAAATAGCCAGAGGTTATTCTGATCTGAGATGTAAAGCAGCCTGCAACTTAAAGTGAGTTTGTGGTGGCATGCATACACATCTGCTAAGCATTACCACGTACGGTGTAAGCAGTTTCAGGGATCAAGCCCAGGACTTTGTAAATAATTCTTACAGCTGAGCTCCAGCTGTCTAATTAAAAAAAAAAGTTAAAAATATATATTTTAATTTTTTTGAGTGGTAATAGGGCTAATAGTTGGAAGAAGGTGGATTTTTGAGTCCTCGAGGAAGTTTGGGAGTGTCTTAGCATTTCTGTTGCTGTGAAGAGACACCATGGCCACGGCAGCTCCTATAAAGAACACATCTAATTGGGGCGGCTTACAGTACAGATGTTTAGTCTGCTATCATCATGATGGAAGCACGGTGGCTTGCAGGCAGGCATGATGCTGCAGAGATAATTGAGAGCACTACATATGATGGGCAGGCAGCAGAAAGAGCTAAAGCCACTGGACCTGGCTTGAATTTCTGAAAGCTCAAAGCCCACCCCCAGTGACGCACTTCCTCCAACAAGACCACACCTATTCTAACAAGCCCACACATTCTAATCCTTTCAAATAATACCACTCCCTGTGAGTCTGTTGGGGCCATTTTCATTCAGACCGTCATAAAAGGCACCCATGTTGGACTTAGATTTCTCCTATGCCCGTCTTTTCCCTCTTCTCCCAGGCTTTCAGGTCTTGAGCAAACCACTTGGTTTGTCAGTTTCAGTTTAAGAAAAGGTTTATAAGATGATTCCTCTCCCCACTCAACTTACTAAAAACTGTGAGTTGCTCAGTAGTTACTTGGTTAAAGAATTACAGTTTCTGTTTCTTCCTTACTAATTTTTTAACATAATGAGACTTTGAGATAAAGCAAATTTTGTATATAAAAAAGAATCTCTGGAGTCTTTGTAGTGTGTGTTTTCTTTCCTGTGACAACAGTGTTGTCATTGGGCACAGAGCATGGGAACTAAAAGTCACATCTCTTTGATAAACCTGCTACAACATGTCTTTCTTTTTTCCTACTTGCAAGGAAATTTACCATTGTAGGAGACAAATAAAATACAGCAAGGACAAGATGTGGTATCTGGCAAAACTGGTAAGCTAACATGATTCCTCCCATGTAATGCTCAGGAAAAGAAGCAGCGTGTTCCCTCTGAAGTTCTCTCTGAAGAACATGAGCATTAGTATCCAAATTTTTCCAAAGAGCAGGGAATGCCATTGTGTGTTCAGTGACCAGCAGGTCATGGAGAGAGACACTGAATCACAGTGGAAGTAGACACTGAAACAAGGGCAGCAGAAGTGCCTACAGCCAGAGGACCTAGGGCACGTGCTTGCGACAGGGTTTCTCTGTAGCTTTGGAGCCTGTCCTGGACCTCATTCTGTAGACCAGGCTGGCCTCAAACTCACAGAGATCCGCCTGCCTCTGCCTCCTGAGAGCTGGGATTAAAGGTGTGCGCCACCACTGCCTGGCTGTGACACAGTTCTTAAGTGTTGTTTGGGTGAAAGAGGGAGAGAGGAGAGAACCCAGGATACTTCTTGTTCACCTGTACAAACAGGCTTAACCTCATGATACTGTTGGTTCTTGCATGTTCTCCTTGGTGAGGAGAGAGAGAACTGCAGCAATACAGAAGCATTTACTGCTTGTGAGGAGGAGCAGTGTGATTTGCATCAGCCTGTTTCTCAGTCGGGTCTGCCTTAATAGTTCTGAAACTGCTGTACATAAAACTGTTGATTTTGTGCTTACAGCATGTAAGTTTGATTTTAACTAAAAGATAGGATCCCTTTCAAATCGTTTTTCTTTCTTTTTCCTATTTTGCTTGGGTTTAATGCACAGTTTCTAGAATTCTGTTAGTGTAAGGTTCTTAAAGCCATTGAGAACGAACATTGCTTTTGAGAAGTTTCTTCATTTGTTTTCCCCTTAGATACGAGGCATGTCCATCGATCAGGCTTTGGCTCAGTTGGAGTTCAATGATAAAAAGGGGGCTCAAATAATAAAAGAGGTAAGACTTGGATGGGAGGGATGGGCATGCTGCCGTCTTTAAGCCTAAAGCCTTTATTCATAAGATTTGTGGTGTAAATGTATTTTTCATGAGATACAGATTCAGGGCTCCCGGTTTTCTTAAGTCCCTCATTCCTAAGAAATAGATGCTTTACATACATTTTTTCTCAGATGCCTTTATATGCACCAGACTTTTATTGTTGTTGATAAAATAATTAGAAGCCTTTTTGAAAAATGACTTGGGCCCTATTTTAGAGTGGTGTTAAAGATTAAACTTAGGGCCGAGCATATGCTAGGAATGTAATCCACCACTAAACCTCACTTCCAGCCCAGACTTGGTATAGTTTTTGCTTTTCACAAGAGTCTTTTTTTGAGGGGTAGGGAGCCAATTTCCACAATGAGAATTTATGATTTTGTATAAGCAGTTGGTCGGAAGAAGCCCTGGCATGGCACTCAGGAGACTCAGAAGCTTGCTGTCTCTGATGCTTCCTTTCTGGTCATCGGTTTGTATTTATACATAGCTCTAGGGTCTCCAGCGCCTCACGGAGCACAGTACTGATGTGCTAGGCATATGGCTGTTCTATTTTTAGAAAGCCTGAGTCCCTGACTCACATTCATTGTGGCCTGGGGTGTGGGTTTTCCTCCCTTCCCTTCCAGAGCCTCCAAGCCTCAGCAGGGCGCTGGGCCCTACATTAGTTTTGAGGAAGGGATGCTCATTGTTCCTTTTCCTTGGTGCAACCAGCGTTTGATGCCTTTAAAAACTTCACTGTGGCTGGGAATGGTGGCGCATGCCTCTAATTCCAGCACTCTTGGGAGCAAGAGGCATGTCAGTCTCTGTGAGTTCCAGGGCAGCCAGAGCTACAGAGTAAGCTCTTGTCTCAAAAACAAGACAAAGCTGGGCAGTGGTGGCACATGCCTTTAATTAATCCCCGTACTCGGGAGGCAGAGACAGGAGGATCTCTGTGACTTCAAGGTCAGCCTGGTCTACTAGAGCTAGTTCCAGGACAGGCTCCAAGGCTACAGAGAAACCCTGTCTCAAAAAACAAAAAACAATAACAAAAAAAGACAACCCACCAATAAATAAATAAATAAATAAATAAATAAATAAATAAATAAATAAATAAAAGTTTACTGTGGAGTGAAGGTTTGATTAGGCACATTTTAGACATAATAAAAGATGAGATATTTCATCTCACTTTAGTTCAGAATCAGCTATATGAACAGGCCTTTCTTGTTGTTCAAGGTACTCTTAGAAGCACAAGACATGGCAGTGAGAGACCATAATGTGGAATTCAGATCCAACTTATATATAGGTAAGAATTCTTCTATCTTTAGCAGCAGGGATGTCTTTGACTTGATGCCGAGTTTGGTGAAAATGTTCTTTGGTGTCTGAATACTTAGGCCAGTCGCTTGCTCTGGTAAGGACTTTCTTTAGCCCATAGCACTGCAGTGTTAACCTGTCATGAGTGACAGTTGTACTAGCTTCTAGCCGCCTGTTCATACTGGGACTGAGGGCGTGGGCTCTCTCATCAGTGCTTATTACACAAGGATTTTAGAACTGGCTCATGCTGCTACCCTTTAGCCACAGTAAAACTAAGAATGACTACAAGTCATCTAAAAGATGGATTAATTGTTGGTTGGGGTGCACACACCTTTAGTACCAGTACCCAGGAGGTAGAGGTAGAGATAGGCGACTCTGTGAGTTCAAGGTCTACATGGTGAGTTCCAGGACCACTAAATCTACACAGAGAGACTATCTCAGGGTGGGGGTGGTTGTTGGGGGGAGGTGACTAAAGGATTGCATGTAAACTATAAGGGTCTTTTTTATAATGTGCCTCTGCCATAAGAGTGACTGAGCCTTCTAGTCATCACTGTGGAGGACCTGCTGATCTATATAAGAGAGAGAGAAACAGACGGACCAAAACTACTGAATTGTCAATCAGTGAGCAAGCAAATGAATTACACAGTTCTTAAAAAAAAATATAAACTACATGAACAAAAATTTAATATCCTCAGCCAGAATGGCAGTGGGAACCTTAAACCTCTCCTGGTGGGAATATAAACTAGTACAGCCACTGAGGAAATCAATATGAAGAGCTCTCAAAAGCAAGAACAGACCAAGCACATGATGCAGCCTCACCACCACAACACGCATCCAAAGGACTTAGTCAGCATACTATAGACACTTGCACGCCTGTGTTCACTGGGGCACTGTTCAGAGTATCCAAGCTATGTACATATGCACATGCACCATAGTTGCCTGTGGAGGTCAGAAGACAGTTTCGTGGAATCATATCTCTTTGGCCTTTATGTGGATTCCAAGGGCAAACTTGGGTTGTCAAGCTCTCATGGCAAGAGCTTTACATGCTGAGCCATTTTACCAGCCCCATTCTTGCCTTTCTTATATGTGTGCTAGGGAATGGAATTTTCTTTTGCTTGTAGGCCCATATAGAATCTGTTCCCCTATGCTTGTCTCTCATTTCCTCTTTGTGCGCCTCTTAAACGTGGTTGGTGTCAGTGTGCCCCTGTTGTCTTCCTAAACAAGCAGAGTGTACTCGGATCAAGATGTGTTTACTGCCCTCTCACAGGAACAGGGATGGAGGGTGATTCTGGTCTCAGGTCAAGTTTCAGAGACACCGCTACATCCCATCAGTATGTCATGTTAGTCAGATTTGTTTAATTCACGAAACTTGCATTAATTGAAGGTGTCACCATATTTCCTCTCTTCCTCCAACATAAACTGTGCGGCAGCAGGGTCCATGCTTCACTTCACCTCCTACTCAGTGCTCAAGAGACTTGTGGTGAGATGAGTGTTCCAGCGACCGGCAAGCTCCCTCTTCTTAGGATCTAGTGAAAGATGGGTCAGGCCTTGCTCAGCTGGTGCAGGTGCAGTCCCGTGGACAGCAGACATGCCCATAATTCTCTTTCTTTTCTCTGTAGCTGAGTCCACCTCAGGAAGAGGCCAATGCCTGAAGCGCCTCCGTTACCATGGCAGAGGTCGCTTTGGTATCATGGAGAAGGTCTATTGCCACTATTTTGTGAAGCTGGTGGAAGGACCCCCACCCCTACCCGAAGCACCCAAGACAACAGTTGACCATGCCAAAGAGTATATTCAGCAACTTCGAAGCCGGACTATCATCCACACTCTGTGACGGTCATTCTGGCTCCACAGTGTATATAGTTTATGTTTATTTTAAACAGTAAAAACAAGCGGTTTTTATGCTTTGTCATTGAATTTGTGAAGTGCAGTATGTAACTGCAAGTTTTTGTGTGTGTGTGTGTGCGGGGGGAGTTTATATACATGTGTGTGGATGTGCATATCCGGGTGTGCATGTGCAGAGGCCGGAGGATAATGTTTTTGTTTCATTTTTCAAGGTAAAGAGGATTTGAACCAACCTTAGCATTGCATTCTAAAACCAGACAGTAGGTGGCGCTCTTATAGCAGAAATTAATATCAAAGTAGTAGTGCCTGGCCCTCATAGATCCCTTTCCCCCTCCCCCTCTCTCTTCCGCCCTCTTTCTCTATCCTCTCCCCACCCCCGTGAAGAGTGACATTAGTATTTTGATGTGATTGCTTTATCTGTACATTACTCCTTATAGTAGAAACAGTTGAACCAAAATCCTCAATTCCAAGCTATTTCTTTATTTACTTATTTTTTAAACTTCTTTAGCTTCTCTTCAGTGTAACTGCTAGCAAAGAGCTCGATAAATGACAAAGTCCCTTTACATACTAAGTTTGGGGCCAGGCTAGACAACATGGTGCAGATAGCCACAGTGACGAAAGCGGTGTGATATTAATATATATAAAATCTCAGATAAACAGAGCAATAGACAAGACAGATACCCCAGGATAAACTCACTCATCTGCGGCCCTGGCTTGTAGGCATGGCAGGCAAATGCTTTACCCAAGTACTTCTTAGAACTGTCAAACCGTACATTATGAGCAGTTGCTGAGAGTGCTTGCTGCTCCTGTAGAAGACCTGAGTTTGCTTTCCAGCACTCACATGGTGGCTCACAACTGCTTGTGACTCCAGCTGTAGGGGTTTCAGCACCCTCTTCAAGCCTTTCAGGTTACTTACACTCATACAAACACATACTTAGAAATAAAATGCATCCTTAAGAAAATACCGTACTTCATGAATTTCTCAGTTTTAAACTACCTTTTATAGCCAACATATTCTCTTTAAAGCATTTTTTTTGAGATTACGTATACAGATGCGTTTCCAGTGTTTATTATCTACACCATGTGTGTGCGGTACCTGCAGAGTTCAGAAGAGGGCTTTGGATGGAATTACAGATAGTTGTGAGCCTCCATGTGGGTGCTGGGAATTGAACCTGGCTCCTCCTCAAGAGCAGCTAATGCTCTTAACTGTGGTGCTATCGCTCTAACCTCCCCATATATTCTCAACAAAGGTGAGGTGCCAGAAACAAGCAGAAATGACAGGTAAGGTATGGTGGTAGGGAAGCAGGGTGTGTACATGCAGAAGAATAAAATGTCTATCTTTCAACCTGGGCAAAAAGCAACTCGAATTGATCAAAGACCCAAGTGGCTAGAAATGGAGTAAGAGAAAAAGAAAGTTCAAGACGCTGGTAAAGTGATTCTGAGAAACGAGTCCACACGTGGACACTGGTAAGGTGATGCTAGAAACGAGTCCACACGTGGACACTGGTAAGGTGGTGCTGAGAAACAGGAGTCCACGTGTGGACACTGGTAAGGTGGTGCTGAGAAACAGGAGTCCACGTGTGGACACTGGTAAGGTGGTGCTGAGAAACAGGAGTCCACGTGTGGACACTGGTAAGGTGGTGCTGAGAAACAGGAGTCCACGTGTGGACACTGGTAAGGTGGTGCTGAGAAACAGGAGTCCACGTGTGGACACTGGTAAGGTGGTGCTGAGAAACAGGAGTCCACGTGTGGACACTGGTAAGGTGGTGCTGAGAAACAGGAGTCCACGTGTGGACACTGGTAAGGTGGTGCTGAGAAACAGGAGTCCACGTGTGGACACTGGTAAGGTGGTGCTGAGAAACAGGAGTCCACGTGTGGACACTGGTAAGGTGGTGCTGAGAAACAGGAGTCCACGTGTGGCTTTCGTCAGACTAACGGCTTCCAAATAGCAGAGAGTCACCAAGTGAACAGAATCCTCAACGAGAAGAGGACAGGCTCCATATCCACAGAGAACAGAAAGGAATCCAAATTTAGTCCATTAAGGTGTCTTTAATCCCAGCACTCAGGAAGCAGAAGCAGATCTCTGAATTTGAGATCAGTGTGGTCTACATACTGATTTCTAGGCTAGCCAAGGCTACCAGTGAGACCCCGTCTTTAAAAAAAAATATAGTGTTTAAAGTAGGCAAATGATCTGAATATCCCTTTGTGAAAAAAGGAAATACCAGTAGCCCACACGTAGATGAGAACCAGTATTATTAGGACTGCCCTTGGGTCCAGCCCTGTCACTGCTGGGGATACACAGAAGTGGTCGTCTGCACATGACTGAGACATACTGTTCATACCTGCAGTCAAGAGGAGACAGCTTTTCACACAGGAAGCCAAAGATAACCTGTTTACAGCAAAATGTGTGAAAACTAAAGACCCTGGGTCTAGTAATGAGAGACTGAGCTTTCTCACGTGTGGAAACTGAGGAGGAACTGAAAGGAATTACCAGGAATCGGGAAGGTCAGGCAGGGTGCACTGGCCACCACACAACCAATCTATAAGTGTGGAAATTGAACTCTGTGCAATGAAGACAACGGGGCAGTAGGGCTACGTATACTCCCAAGTGTATCACACGCATGCAGACGATGTCTTGAAACCACGTATATAATTAGAGTATGCTAATGCAATTAACAGGAAAATGCACAACTGGTATGTGTCAATAAAATGAAAAAAGTCAAATTCTTCCTAAAAATCCTCAATGGTACTCCATGTGAAGTGCAGGACCGTGGGGCTGCACAGTACCAGGCAGCTAGATGCTGGGCTGGAGGGTGGGGGGGGCGGCACTGTGGGGTGCTGTGCTACAGTGCTCAGAGCTGTGGGTCCCTCCTTAGTCTTTGCTCAAAAACTATTTCCCTTGACTGTTGTTAAATGCCTTCTCTGGACCAGCAGGGGGTTCTCAGGAATTTCACACGGGATTGCTATGTTGGTGATGGAATAAATAAGGAGGCAAAACAGGATGGGAAGACCCTCACAAATTAGAAAGACCCTGCCACTTCCTAGGTTAAGATGTTTACAGAAAGAATTGCCAAAGGCTAGAACCGGGAAGTCAGTCCTATTGTGCTGGGACTCTCAGGAAAAGCCTGAGTGGGCTGACTGCCCTGTCTTGGCAGCACGAGGAAAACCACCTGGCTTTATGCCAAGTCTGCCACTTCCTTGGCAAAACGGGTTTTTATAATTTCAAAATTATTTCTGACGAAGAGTTTGTCCATTTTGTATCCAAGTTTGCCAGGATGCATCTACGTGCACGGTTTCCTTCTGTGTTTGCAATAGTCAGAATAATGCAACATGCCCTAGCCCCGAAGATACCCATATAGTCATCCCCAGAACACCGACAGTGCCAGGTTACAAGGGGATGGAAACCTGCCGGTGAAGGTAAGTGCACGGTGTGTGCGTGTTAGGAGAGTTGGCCTGGCTTTTTTAGTGTTCATAGAAGTTTTAAAACTAGAAGAGGGAGGCAGGAGGGAAAAGCGGAGTGAAGGCATGATCACTGAGGAGGGGTGAGAGAAACGCAGCTTGGCTAGCTTTGAAGAGGGCCAAGGAATCTGAGAAGCTTCTAGAACTAGCAAGACAAACGTTCTCCTTCAGCTTTGCGGATGTCTAGCTGGCTGTCTTTTTCTTCCTTCCTCCCTTCCCCACTTCCTGTTTTTATGAGATGGTCTCAAGTAACACAAGCTAACTTTGTACTTGACCTTAAGTTTCTGATCTTCCTGCCTCAACTTCCCAAGCGCTGGAATCACAGGTGCATGCCACCGAGCCCAGTTTATGCCGTGCCAAGGATGGAACCATTGGCTTCATGAGTGCCAGGCGAGCACTCTCCCTCCTGGGCTACAGCCCTGCAGATGTCTTGAATTTAGCCTAGTGGAACTCTGGTTGAATTTCTTAACTGCAGCACCATAATGCATTTGCACTGCCTAGCTTGTTACAGCATCTATAGGGAATCACTATGCTGTTCAATGTTTATACCTGTGGTGATATTGTTTTTATTTCAGTATTGGCAACTTCTCTTTTTCTGGATGAATGGAGCTCAACTGGGGCTATTCCCCTCTCCCATTCAGAGGGACTCAGATGCTGGGGATGCTTCTAGTTACCCTGACAGCTCCTCTCTCAGTGAGAGTCATCAGTGTAGGGGAAGGGCCTAGAGGCAGATAGCATCATCCCTAGGTTATAAAACTCAGTGGAGCCTCGTGGGTGATTAATGCACCAATATGCTTGGAGGAGGGTGTATCCTGATTCCAGGGAGGAGGGAGGCATGCTCTGTGCTCCCTCCTAGACCTGCCCTATGCATTCTTTTTGCAATGAAACTGAAGTTGTGAATCTAGCACACTCTGGAGTCCTGAGAGCTAGTTTAGCAAACTGCCAAGCCTGAGCAAGCAAGTATTATTTATTTATTTATTTATTATTTCCTATGTGGGATCTGGAGATTCGCTGAGAGTCCATAATGAGTTAATGAGGAGACTCAGAGAGTTTTGGAAAGTCTGCACCTAGGACAGAGGTGTAAAGGAAGCACATTAGTTTATTATCCCCACAGAGACCAGTTGTGTAGGTGGTGGAACAAGGTCATGAGTGGGTTTGTGGGCTCTGAGATCTGGTTCAGCTCTTGGATGGCATAAATACAGCCTCAGGGGCTTGATGAAATGACCCCTCCTTGGACACTGCATTCTCCTGTGTAGAATGAGCGGCGGGCTGCGTCCGGCCACCCAGCCGCCGGCTAGCTTTACACCCGAAATAATTACACGGAAACTGTATTCTTTTAAACACTGCCTGGCCCATTATCTATAGCCTCTTATTGGTTAATTCTCACATCTTCCTTTAACCCATATTTATTAATCCGTGTAGCACCACGAGGTGTGGCTTACCAGGAGAGATCTTAACCTGCGTCCATCTCGGAGAGGAGAAGCATGGAGACTCACTATGGCGACTTCCTGAAGCGTCTCCCCAACTCTCCCAGCATTCTGTTCTGTCTACTCCACCTACCTAATTTTCTGTCTCTTAAAGGGCCAAGGCAGTTTTCTTTATTAATTAACCAATGAAAGTAACATAGACAGATAACTCTCCTCCATCACTCCTGCCCAGATTTCCTGCGCCTCATTATTGTAACAAAAGCAGGGAGACCCAACTCTATGGCCCCAGTGGCTTTCAGTTTCTATACCTAGGAACTGTTACATGAGAAGTTTACTTTCATTTTCATGTTTTTGGACGTTCCTACTCTGCACTGTTGGTACGGCTCCCTCCTGCTGTTGCCTGGACTCCTGTGAGGGCAGGGCAGCAGCTAGGGATAAACTTCAGAGCTCTTCAAACACAGCCTGGCCTCTTCTGCAGGAGTCACACAGGCGCAGCTCACTGGGATTCCCGAGCCAAGTCTGATCTGTACAGGTATGTGTGCTCTCACTGTACCTGATGCTGTGGGAGCTCTTCACTGGATCTGTTCTCGGCTCTTCCAGCGGGAAGGTTAGGAGCTCAATTCTGCTACCAGAAATCTTTTTCTCAAGGGAGCTGGTGAGTGAGAAGATAGATATTTTTAATTAACACAGGTCTACTAATAGGATTATAGGCTGTAGGTCTGAGGGTGGAACAGCTTGCATGCCTAATGTGGTTGTGGGTGCCAAGGACTTAGGCTGAGGGGCAGGATGGGTGGAAGAAGACAGCTAAAAGCCATTCAGAGAACTTAATATCTGTAATATTTTCAGAAAGCATTCATAGCCAGGCTATAGAAAAGCCAGGGGTGTCAAAGAATAGGGACTGTATACTGGAAACACCTGGCACTAGACATCTCCTAATCCCCTATGAAATATCTAAACACCGTTGACTTGGAGGACAAGAAGCATTCTCTAACCACAAACTCAAGAGTTTATGTGTCTTTCTGAACTTCGATTTCTCTAGATGTGGGCTTGACCTCTGCAAAGAACTCTGTTCTCAGAACGTCAACCTTGAACCCCAGCTCTGATCTTAGGGAACAGTAGGACTCCCCTGCTTCATGTCTCTCAATTTCTCAGTTTCTTTTATTCTAAATCTTAAGGTGGCGGGAGCTGGGTGCTTGCTTAGCATGCACAAGGACATGAGTTCAATTCTCAGAACCCTATAAAAAAAGGTGCTTACTTTTAAGGCGGAAGTCATTACACTGTGTTTACAGGGTTGTTAGGACAGAGAGAGTGTGCAGAAGAACACTTGCCTCCCCCAACACAAGGCTTCAGAGGACATTACTTTCCCTCTCATTTTGCCCCTGCTTCTCAGTGGATAGATGTACTCCAAACAGAAGACAAGGTTCTGGGAGTTCACTCTTCTTGTCCTTAGACTTGCTCATTCTCACACTTAGTGCATTTTCTCAGAGTTGCTGCTGGGTGAGATAGTTGCTACTGTATACACATGTTGGATGCTTGAGAAGTTCCCGTCTTAACCTGATCCTTAAAAGTCCAGCTTCTCAGGAATCCCTCCCAGGGTTCAATTAAAGACACCACAAAAAGCGAAGGGGGCTTGAATCTGAGGGTTAAGAAATCTACTCACAACAGGTTCTCTCTCTCTCTCTCTCAACTTAAACAAGAAAGCATTTGTAAGAAAAATAATCACAATGAGGGGAAGGTTGGGAAATATGTCACATTAAGGTAATTTCAGATGATGGTCCATGGCTCTTTATTCTTCTTCTTATTCCTTCTTTTTCTCCCTCCAATACAAACATTTCCAGTCATATATACCCTTATAACCAGCAATTCCCTAGCCCTATCAGGTTCCAGGGATGGAATTCTTTTGCCCCATAAAAATCAGATATGAGTTTTCACACACACACACACACACACACACACACACACACAGAGAGAGAGAGAGAGAGAGAGAGAGAGAGAAAGAGAGAGAGAGAGAGAGAGAGAGAGAGAGAGAGAGAGAGAGAGAGAGAGAGAGAGAGAGAGAGAGAGATCCCTGGCTGTCAAGTGCACATCTGGTGAACTCCTTACTGGAGAAAGTTAGGTAAGAAAGGTATTAAATCATCAGGGAATTCTGGAGGGGAAGGCTAGTGCACTACACTACACTATTAGGTGGTTAGTAAAGAGCTAAAAGGTTTATTTTCAGTAAAATTATGAATGGGGCACAGATTCTCTCTCTCTCTCTCTCTCTCTCTCTCTCTCTCTCTCTCTCTCTCTCTCTCTCTCTCTCTCTCGGTTTTTCAAGACAGGGTTTCTCTGTAGCTTTTGGATGTAGCTATTGGAGCCTGTCCTGGAGCTAGCTCTTGTGGACCAGGCTGGCCTCAAACTCACAGAGATCCACCTGCCTCTGCCTCCCCAGTGCTGGGATTAAAGGCGTGTGCCACCACCACCCCAGCACACGGATTGTGATTGTTTTTTAAATCAGTGTGCCACCTTTTTTTCTCCCAGCATGCATAGAGGATACCGAGTAACCAGTCAACCTATGTAAACAGTCAGGGGGACACTAATGGCTCCAGATCTGATTAGCACATTCATAGACGCTGCAATTTCTACCAGCCTAGGTCTGGAGTTGACACTTATTGCCCTAAGTGGTAGAAACAAAGAGGAGACCCATGCCTCTAACAAGCAACTGCCAGCGAGGCCCCAGTAGAAGTGCCTCCTCCCTCACTGTAGCCAGAGAATTTTCTTCAGCCTGCCCTGTGCCCTAACACCTATCCTGGTGCTCGCTTGGTTTCCTGAGGTAACAATTTTACCCCTTCTCTATGAGGTTCCATATAGAGGGTTTGCATCTCATTCACTATGTTTAGTCCTAGACTTGGGATTTTTTTTCTTGTGTCCTGTGTCATAAATCTTCTGTGACCTGAGAGGTCATGGCAGATCCAAAGGGACAGAGGGTTCTTCTTGGTGAGACTGACAATGTCCTCCTCAACCCCTGCTCATGTGTCATTCACTCTGTCTCTTCTACCTGTGAGACATTCTTCAGGAGTCAGTCCCCCAGGTGCCTGGCTTCCTGCGATGTGTTTGGACTCTTTCTACACACACTGGAGCAGGGTAAGGAGGGGGCTCAGTGCAGGTGGAAATCCCATTGAGCCACGAGATGCCTCAGAAGGTCAAGGCACTGGACACCAAGTCTGATGACTTGAATTCAGCCTCTAGGCGCTGCATGGTGGAAGGAGAGAACCAACTCTCATGAGTTATTTTACCTCTGCTTGTGCACCCCACCCCTATACAGCCCTATATACATACAAAATAAATAAAATGTAATTTAAAGGAATCTCATTGAATGTCCCAGAGGGATTTCATATATATACACATATTAAGATTTTACTTTTTTAGAGAAGTTTTAGTTTCACAGAGAAATCAAGTGAAAGGTAGTGATTTCTTACAGACTGCAGTCCCCACATGTGCATGGTCTCTCCATAGATTGCAGTCTCCACACATGCATTGTTTCCCCCAAAGACTGCAGTCTTCACACATGGATGCTCTCTCCATAGACTGCAGTCCCCACACATGGATGCTCTCTCCATAGACTGCAGTCCCCCCTACACATGCATGGTCTCCCCACAGACTGCAGTCACCACACATGCATGGTTTCCCCTACAGACTGCAGTCACCACACATGCATGGTCTCCCCCACAGACTATAGTCCCCACACATGCATGGTCTCTCCATAGACTGCAGTCCCCCCTACACATGCATGGTCTCCCCACAGACTGCAGTCCCCACACATGCATGGTCTCTCCATAGACTGCAGTCCCCCCCTACACATGCATGGTCTCCCCACAGACTGCAGTCACCACACATGCATGGTTTCCCCACAGACTGCAGTCACCACACATGCATGGTTTCCCCCACAGACTGCAGTCCTCACATCTGCATGGTCTCGTCCATCACCAGCATCCCCACCAGAATAGTGAGCTGTCGCTGTCAGGTTATGGTCAGAGAATGCCCAGAGACTGTGACAGTTCCCTCCAGGTCATGTTCATCCAGATGCATCTCAGCACACACCCAACTATGATGTCCCACTGAGGGTTTTTACTGCCCACAATCCTTTGTGTTGCCTTTTTGCTCAGGCTTCCACGAGGGCCACCCATGGATTGATTTCCCATAACTTTGCCATATCTGGAAGGTCACTCAGTATGTGTGATGAGCTGCAGAGTCATGTAGCCTTTGTAGGTGACTTTTCTCCCCCTAGTCTTTTCATGGCTTAATAGTTCCGCTCTTGGACTTCTGAATAGTACGTGGTCATCTTGGGGATTCCACATCTTCCTAGCTCATTCACCTACCAAAGGGTGTCCTGGCTATTTCCCAGGTTTGTAATTATGAATAAACCACCTAGAAACATCCACATGTATATTTTTGTGGGAACAAACATGAAAATGTATAGGAGCACATATGTCGACTTTAGTTTAGTGTTAAAGGAACTGCCATGCTGTCTTCAGGAGTGAGTGTTCCATTTTCCTTTTTTTTTTTTGTATTTTACTTGTGGTATTTTGAGACTGGGTATCTCTATGTAGCCCTGGATGTCTTGGAACTCACCATGTAGACCAGGCTTTAATCTCAAGTGCTGAGATTAAAGGTAGGTGCCACCACCACCTGGCATGGTCACAGTCTTTTATTAAATGTGACTTTGCAAGTGTTTTCTCCTACTTTGTGATTATCTTGTCAGTCTCCTGGTAATATTTGTCTTTTATAGAGAAGTAGTGGGGTTTACTGCTAGGATTTATTTTAATTAATGTGTTTGTCTTCATGTGGGGTATATGTATGTGATTGCAGGTGCCCTCAGAGTCCAGAAGAAGGAGTCAGATCCCCTAGAGCTGTAGTTACAGGTGGTTCTGAGCCACCTGATCCGGGTACTGGGACTTGGTCCCATGTAAGAACAGCGAGTGTCCTCAACTGCTGTCATCTTTCCACCTAGGCTCTATCTCACATTGTTCTGTCTCTTTGCTCTTTTAGGAGCCTCATATTGTCTCCTGACTTTATGGTAGGTCTCGATTTTCGTGTGTGTGTGTGTGTGTGTGTGTGTGTGTGTGTGTGTGTGTGTGTGTGGTAGAGTGGACTGACCCCAGGGCCGGGTGCAAGCTAGGCAAATACTGTGCCTCTCTCTGTTACACTCTCATTCTGCGGGACACCTCCAAGTCAGGCACTGTCACCGTGTGAGCAGGCTGCCACACGGTGCCATTTCTCCTTCTGCTTATTAGATGGAGTTGTGTCCAAACTTTTTTTCCCCCAAAATAATCAAAATAAAACAAGATGGAGAATAATATAGGTTTAAAAGTTTGGATTGAGAAAGCAGATCTTGGAATTAATGAACAGTTTCTTGGGGAAGCAAAGCAGGCAAGTCTTGGAAACCTCAATGAACAGAGCAGGGCAAGGCTCCCAGTCCTTGTGTGAGTTCCGAGAGCAGCTTCTGCTCTAAGGCAGAGTTGCGCCCTTCCCTGCTATACTAACCTTTGACTTTCTTTCCCACTTTGGCTTTCCCTCCAGTGTCTTTGCTGCCATGGGTCAGACTTCTTCCACCCCTGATACAAATGCCCACAATATGGCCTCCAGCTTTAATGCATTTTTCCAAACTTTCAAGATGGAAAGCAAAGTCATTTCTGAGGAGACCATCAGTTCAATCCAGAGATTTGTGGAGCAAGGGGACATACAGAAGACAATTTCTACAATCAATGCTGCTTTGGCAGAGGTCGAGAAGGCCCCTCTGAGCATTGCAGTGACAGGGGAGACGGGGGCAGGAAAGTCTACTTTCATCAATGCCCTGCGGGGCATAGGAAATGAAGAGACTGACTCAGCTAAGAGCGGAGTGGTAGAGACCACAATGGTTAGAGAGAAGTATACCCACTCGAAGTTCCCTAACGTGACCATCTGGGATCTCCCTGGGGTTGGCTCAACTACCCTTAAACCAGAAGAATATCTGAAAAAAATGAAGTTCCAGGAGTATGACTTTTTTTTCATCATCTCAGCCACTCGCTTTAAAGAGAACGATGCCCAGTTGGCCAAGGCCATTGAAAAAATGAAAAAGAAGTTCTATTTCGTTCGGACAAAAATTGATAGTGATTTGTGGAATCAGGAAAAATGTACACCCAACAACTACAGTAAAGAAAAAACCCTGGAGTCTATCCGAAAAAACTGTGTGGAGAGTCTCCAGAAGGCCGGCACGGCCTTCACGCGTGTCTTTTTGGTCTCTAGCATTGAGGTAGCGCGTTTTGATTTTCCTCACCTGGAGTCCACCCTTTTGAAGGAGCTGCCGGCGCACAAGCGCCACATCTTCATGCAGTGCCTCCCTAACGTAACCGAGGCAGCTATTGACCGCAAGAAAGATGTCCTGAAACAGAAGATCTGGCTGGAGGCTCTGAAGTCTGGAGCATTGGCCACCATCCCTATGATGGTTTTCTTCAAGGATGACATTGAGGAGCTGGAGAAGACCCTGACCCACTACAGGTCTTGCTTTGGGCTGGATGACGAGTCACTGGAAAGCATGGCCAGGGATTTGTCCCTGCCTGTGGAGGAGCTTGAGTCCACCATTAGGTCACCTCATTTGCTGTCATGTGAGAAGGATGAGTCTGTGGGGGACAAGCTGGTGAGATACCTGGAGAAAGCGTTTGCCATCACCGGCGGACTCATAGCCACCGGCCTTTACTTCAGAAAGAGCTACTACCTGCAAAATTATTTTCTTGACATAGTGACTGATGATGCTAAAATTCTACTGAAGAAGAAAGTTTTCTTAGAGGAATGGGAGGACTCTGAGCAAGGCTGTAAAGAAGGGGAAACGGGAAAGACGGCTTAGGGTATTCCTGAAGCACCCTGGCCAGGCTGTGAGAACTTCTAGACTTTGTGACCCTTGTTGGGAGAGCAGAGGACGCTGGAATGTTATGCCGTGCGGCAGTCCTGTCACGGCCAGCATGGGTCTTACCAATGATATGCTGGCACAAACTTTCTGGGCACAAAGTTTTCAGAAATGAGTTTTTTAAAACGGTCTCACTATGTAGCCATGACTATCCTGGAACTCTCTGTAGACCATTCTGGCCTTGAACTCACACAGGAATCTAGTTGAACATATCTCAGGGGCATAAATAAAACTAAGAAATCATAAGTTTTTTTTATTAGCAATACTGATCATAACAATAGCAGTCATAAAGCCATTGCTTTAGGGGGAGTGTGGTAGACTATCACACAGCAAATAAGCCCATGCCAATGCCACAGAGCAACAAGAATTTCAGCAGAATAGATGAAGCACAAAGGGTAGCTGGAGAGATGGTTCAGTGGCTAAGAGCAATTTCTGCTTTTTTCAGAGGATTCAAGTTCATTTTGAGCACCTAGGTTGGATGAGCCACCCTGTGACTGTGGGAGCCAACCATGATAAGCTAAATACGGGCAGGTCACCCAAAGGAAGTTCTTTACTTCCAACCATTATCTCCCGCCAGAGTAGAACTCTGGCCATTGATAAATTTAATAAGAGGCCTGAGTCTCAGTAGTTTACCCTGAAGCAATACCTGGCTGCAGGAAGAACCACAAGCTGAGATTACCTGACCACCACCCAAGAACAGTCCATCCAAAGGAAATGCCTAACTTCCACCTGCTATAGATAGGACCACCTGCCAGAACACACTCACCTAGACACCCCTAGACAAATGTCAGCCAATCAAGGGTCCTAAACCTCAGAAATGCCTCACCCCCCCCCCCACCTTTACTACTATAAAAACCCAATTCTAACTGAGCTCGGGGCTCTCCATTTATTCCAATACATTGAACATGCGGAGAGACCAAGTTTGCAAACTTGCATACAATAAAGGCTTTTTGCTTTTACATGTGGACTCGGTCTCCTTGTTGGCTTTTGCAGGGACTTCGCAGATTTGAGCATAACAATGACCTCTACAGATACTCATGTGCACCCAGCCACCCACAGACATACATTTGTAACACAGTCAAACACACACACACACACACACACACACACACACACACACACACACACACACAAGACAAAAGCAAAAACAAGAAAGAAAGCTGTATTCTAACTCTGTGTCCTAAAGAGGCCATCAGCAGTGCCGGCTCTCTCCAGGAGCAATGGACATTCCTAACACAATTCTTGGGCTTAGAATTCTGCTCTGCAGCAATTAGTTGGGCAGTAAGTTGAGGTAGAGCTTTAGTGCAGCAGAGGGAAAGGGAAACAACACTGGTGATTGTGGTAGTTTGAAAGAAAATGGCCCCCAAAGGGAGTGGCACTATTAGAAAGTGTGGTCTTGTTGAAGTAGGCATGGTCTTGTTGCAGTAAGCGTGCCATTGTAGAAGCAGGCTTTGAGATCTCATATATGCTCAAGCCACACCCAATGTCTCAGACCACTTCCTTTTGCCTGTGGATCAAGCTCAGTTCCTTCTCTAGCACCATGTCTGCCTGCATGCTGCCTTGCTTCCCATCATGATGGTAATGGACTAGACCTCTGAACTGTAAGTGAACCACCACAATTAAATGTTCCCTTTGTAAGAGTTGCCATAGTCTAGGTATCTCTTCACAGCAACAGAAACCCTACCTAAGACAGTTATGGACCCAAAGAACTGAAAAAAGCTGAGGCTGGGTCAAGGGAAGCATAATATAGCTTGAGCCTATTTCTGTTGAGCAAACAAACACGGGGCTGCTTCAGGATCCACGCATGTGACAAAGCGAGGGAAACTGAGACATCAGCTAAAACCAACAACGTCATAGGAAAACCGAGATCCAGTGGTTTCTTTGTGTAGGTAGCTTTGGGGCCTTTTCTGGAACCCGCTCTGTAGATCAGGCTGGCCTTGAACTCACAGAGATCAGTCTGCCTCTGCCTCCCAATTACTAGGATTAAAGGCATGTGCCACCATGGCCTAGCTGCTTGTTTCTGAGACAGAGTCTCACTATATAGTCCTGGCTGTCCTGGAACTCGCTATGTAGTCCAGACTGGCCTTAAACTCACAGGTCTGCCTCTGCCCCCTGAGTGCTGGGTTTAAAGGTGTGTGCCACTACCCCGGCAAAGGGAGATTTTTCTTTTGTATGAAATTTCTATCAATAATTTAGATTATTCAGATACTTAAACAGCTCCATGAATGAAAAAAGAAAGAAGGAGAACGTGACTGCTCCTAGGAAGGTTTATGGAGATGAAAGGAGAGCGTAGCCAGAGGCAGGGACATTGGGAAAGGCCAGAGTAAAGTCCTGAGCTGGGCCAGTATGGAGGTAGGGAAGGGGGAACCAGGAGAACAAGGAGCCAGAAGGTTAAAGGGTAGACAAAAGGGTTAGGTAACCAAAATTGAAAGAGCATCTGGGGAAAGGGCAGCCCAGCCCCTGGGCTGGAGAAGTTTAGGGTAGGGGGTGGAGGTATGCCAGCTATATTATGTAACAGGTAGGGACTGTGGAATGCTAGGAGAACCTAGCAGCCAGCTCTGATTTGGTATGTGTAGGGTCCAGAAACGTTGAAGAAGACCCCAGACTCAAATAGTCTCTAAAAGCAAAGAGCATTTATCCTGCAGAAACAGCCAGGATATGTGGGGTCAGGCACTTGAACAAAATGGCAACCCTGCACACGGATCCTTTTAAGCTTTTCGAGACAGGGTTTCTCTGTAGCTTTTTGGAGCCTGTCCTGGAACTAGCTCTTGTAGCCCAGACTGGCCTCAAACTCACAGAGATCCTCCGGCCTCTGCCTCCTGAGTGCTGGGATTAAAGGTGTGTGCCACCACCGCCCGGCTACAATGTTGGGTCAAGGGGGTTGCACAAAGATGAGAACACCACCAAGTCTAATAAACCAGAAGCAAGCTTTATTCCAGAAACCAGATCCTAGGAAAACCAGAAGCAAACTTAAAAATAAAAAGTAAAAATAAAAATAAAAAACCACCACAGGACACAGAAGCTTATCAGCTAGCTGAGACCACAGCCAGAGATGGTGTCTGTTAGGCTGTGACAAAAGGCCGGTTTCTGAACCCACTTTTTATAGTAGGAGCAGCAAGCATTAGCTCTGAACAAAGGAATTTTTACAATCTGTCCTGACCCATAGACCCTAAGTAGGGGAGTGAGTTTTAATGTCTATGGGTAACTAGGCACCTATCATGAAATATGTTTTAGAGTAGATTATAGTGAAAGTCACTAATTGCAAGAAAACAGATGTCTTTAGCAATTAGTCAGAAAAGGGACTGCTAGTAATACTAGAAGGTTAATAAATTAGAATTAATTGGTTCTTAGGTGGAGAACTTAGAAGACAGCTGAAAGTTTTTCACTCTATCTTAAGGTAAAGCTCAGATACAGACTGCCATACTTTACATCCTCCATTATCAGAGCTCATTAGTCAAATCCGTGTTTCTATCTTGCCCACTGTCTCCTGGTACCTCCAGGCAATGTATACTGAAGCCCCACACCTCCCCTCTAATGGTGCCAGTTTCTTTAGATCTAGATGACCCCCACCCTTAAGAACTCCCACCCCTGATGAACCCTGGCCCAGAGGATCCCAGCCCTGAGGATGTCATCAATAATCACTTTTGCAGAAAGAAAGACACAATTAAAATATTAACATTTTGCAAAATTTAAAGAAAAAACTTACTTAGGTGTACATCCACCAAACCTTGTACTTTTGTACATCAATTAAGCCTTGATGAAGTCAGAGAGAAAGGAAATGGACCCAACTGTCATTCTTGTTCTATGTGTCTGTATTCTGTTGCTTTGACAAGGTAGGGACCTCAAGATGGGGTCCTCGGTGGCAGGGGTCACCAGAGGTGAAGGTAATCGGGGTGGGGGTCACAATTGGAGATCCTTAGGAGTAAGGCCACTAGGAATGAGGTCACCAGGCGTAGGGTTACTCAGGGATAGAGATGACCAGGGGTTGAATTCTCAGGGCTGGAAGTTCTCAGGGGTAGGGTATTTGGGAGTGAGTGGCTGGGATTCATCAGGGGTGGGAGGCCTTATAGGTGGCATCAAGGGTGAGGCCACCAGGGGTGTGGGTTCTCAGATGTGGGGTACTCAGGAGTGGGCTCCTCTGGGCTAGGGTTCATCAGGGGTGGGAGGCCTTAGGGGTGGGGTCATATTAACCTCAATGGACAGTATTTGCTTTGTAAATAGATATGAAAAACACACAGGGTTATGACCCTAGCATGCATAGTGAGCACTACGTAGTTCTCCATGGGAGACTGTGTAAGACTTCTGAACAATCTAATTATTTCTTCAACCATCGCTATAAGGTGATGTGGGTAAGGGAGAGATGTCGCCTCTAATCCCCACTGCCTGTGGCAGGTGGGAGAGCTAGCCTTGAGGTCATGACAGCGAGAGAGCTGTTCCTGCCCCTCAACAGCTGCAGCATTGAGTAGAATGGCCTCTACACCTCACCTGGGCAACACAGCAGACCTGCCCCTGGTGGTGCAGGTGTGGGTGAATCAGCCTGGAAGGCGTGAAAGGAGAACCTGCCTAGTCCCTTGCTCATGCTGCACAGGGTGAACTAGCTAGGGTAGTGCTGGAGAGCTTACCCCGATGGTGAGGATGGGGGAGAACTGGCGGGCCGACCAACCCTGCCTAGAACCACCCAGGCCTAGAACCAAGGCTATGAGTTGGCCACCCCAACATCTACCTCATCTACGAAGGGGCTGGTCATGCAGATCCAAAGCTACAGAATCCCCATGACACAGGGCAACAACAGGATATCCAAAAGGAGTCCCAGTGAGGGCCCAGTATGAATAGTGTAGCAGAAACCACAGGCCCTGAGCCAAACCAATGACTCATTGCCAGGAACATTTGCAAGTAAAGATGCACGAACAAAAGGGTTCACTGCCTGACTCACTGTGGCACACACACTACAGCTTCCATGTTGAGATTTTTCTTTTTCTTTTTGTTCCCTCTATTTTCTTTTCTCTTAAATCTTATTTTATTTTGTGGGGGAGGTTACAGGGGCAGAGGGCAGATACTAAGGGACCGGGAGATGAGTGGGACTGAGTTGCATGATGTGTAAGCCACAAAGAATAAATAAAAAGTTAATCAAACATCAATCAGAACTTCTGGCACCAACCACAGCCACAATTGTTTTCTGCAACAATGGAAAATGCCAAGCCTCTCGAAGTGGCCACTGCAGCACAGGGCTCCACAACAAACAGCCCATGGGACAGCATTGAAAGCAGGCAGAGGGCGGTAAATGAGGTCCCTAGAGTGAGGCTGGAAGAAGGACCTGGAATGGCCTCTGGCATGTGTCCCTCTCTCAGGAGGGAGCCAGCCGGCTGGTTGCTGAGACTCACACCCACAAGGGCCTGTAAACATCAAAAATGAAACCAACCAGGCCAGCTTTTGTTTCTTGCTGGGCAGCCCAAGCATTTCCAGGAAAAGAAAACTGTTTCTGGGATTTCAGGACCCTGGGACTCAGAGATAACCTGAGCTTGGAAGTCTTGAGCACCTAGGCCTGCAGTAAAAGGCGCACCAAGAATTTATAACCTTGTGGAATCAATTATGAGCACCTGCAGAAAGATAAGGATCACCCACGGTGACAGCAGGACACCAGAGCAACAAAGGTTGAAGGTCAATTGCTGGTTACTTTCCACAGGGCTACAAAGCTCCTCTTGACCTATGGAAACACAAGATATTGAGAGTGACTATAAGAAGCTTGTGGATGAAGAACACATGCATAGCAGTGCAGGGAATGTGTCCCAAGGGGATGTACCTGCTGGTAGCTAGGTAACTGCCCATCACCCCTGTGCTCACCTTTCCTGACCCACAGTGTGTGTGGATGGTCCGGGCTTTACTGTGGATCAGGGGGAAATGAAGAAAGAAGAGGTAACTGTCACAACTGCAGACTAGTTTGGGAGGTACATCTCTTTCTTTCCTGTGATATACACACAGTGGTAGCCTGAGGTCAGTTGGCGCAGCCGTATTTGATGGGAGTGACAGGTCATTCAGCCAGCACAGCTGCTTGACAAAGACCCGGCAAAGTGGAGCTGCATGATGGCCGCCATGCCACTTCTGGCTTTGACCTCCAAGCGTTGCATGTTTGGGAGAGCTTTTTACTATTTGTACCATTTGGGGATACTGGGTTAATGGAAAATTTCTTAGGAATCATTTATGCCTCATCCTAGGAGTACTGCTTCTAAGCTTCCCCAGGAAAGTCCTGAGCATACTACCCCTCCTGCTTTCAGGGGGATATCCTTATCTGGCTCTACTTGGAGTTCTTCCTTATGCCTTGGAGGTTGTGAGAATCTAGAGGTCTCTTTTTGAGGCTCTGAAACATTCTTGAAACATTTGTCCCTGTACTTACTCAGGAACAAGATAATCAAAACAAAGTAAACTTAAAAAGGCCAACAAAATTGGGTGGGCTAGAGGAGTTGGCCATAGACCAGATTACAAGCCTCTTCCTACCATACACTCAGGCTATTACATGGCTTATATAGCAACACAGTTAGATTAGTGAAGTTACCTCTGCCCTACACAGGGACTTATATGGAAGGGCAAAGAATGGTGTGGAAAGATGATAAGAGAATCATATGTCAGCTCCTGCATTGCTGATGGGAGTGCAAGCTGGTACAGCCCCTTTGGATGTCAGTGTGGCAATTTCTCAAAAAAATTAGGAAACAACTTTCCTTAGGACCCAGTAATACCACTTTTGGGTATATATCCAAAGGTGCCACAAGGCCATGTGCTCAACTATGTTCATAGTAGCTTTGTTTGTCATAGCCCAAACCTGGAAACAACCTAAACGCCCCTCGACCAAAGAATAGATAAGGAAAATGTGGTACATTTGCACAATGGAGTACTACACAGCAGGAAAAAAAATAAAGACATCTTGAATTTTGCAGGAAAATAGGTAGAGCTAGAAAACATCATTTTGAATGAGGTAACCCAGACCCAGAAAGACAATTATCACATGTTAAAAACCACTCATAAATGGTTTTTAAAATGTAAAGAAAAGAAAACCAGCCTACAAATCACAATCCCAGAGAATTTAGACAACAATGAGGACCCTAAGAGAGACATACATGGATTTAATCTACATGGGAAGTAGAAAAAGACAAGATCTCCTGAGTAAATTGGGAGCATGGGGACCATGGGAGAGGGTTGAATGGAAGGGGAGAGGTAGGGAGGGGAGCAGAGAAAAATGTAGAGCTCAATAAAAATCAATAAAATTTAAAAAAAGAATGAGGTGTCAGGACCTCCCTTTCTAGAAAAGTTGTCCTCGTACAGAGTCACTGTGATATCATATGACCAAGGAACAACAGAATGCCAGGATTCAGCATATAAACAAATTCTATAAAGATATAAAATGTAAAACATTGTATTATGCCAGAATTTGAAAAATAACTGCAGCAGTTTCAGCCTGAGGATTTTTTTGGGTACTCTGACTACTAAGAGTTAATACATTGTTGGGGACATGGCAATCTGCCTTGACTGGCTTGGAGATTTTCTTTCTGTCTAGTGTCCTTGAAGACCCAAGAGCTGCCAACCTGAGAATAGACTGTCATACGTTTCTAGATTCTTTTTTTTTTTTTTGGTTTTTTTTTTTTTGAGACAGGGTTTCCCTGTAGTTTCTAGAGCCTGTCCTGGATCTAGCTCTTGTAGAACAGGCTGGCCTCGAACTCAGAGATCCGCCTGCCTCTGCCTCCCGAGTGCTGGGATTAAAGGTGTGCGCCACCACCGCCCGGCTACGTTTCTAGATTCTTAAAAATTGGGCTATGGGTTTGACGAGTAGAAATGATTGTAAAAGATAACTATTTTCCCATGGCTTATCAATGATGACTAGAAGATATGCAAGCAAAAGTTAAACACACGTCCGCAAACAAAAATAATATGGTCTATGTTTTAGAACAACATGAACCTGTACCTGCTTACTGAATTCTGTGTGAGTAAAGAAGTATTCTGACTGCTAGTCAGTCATGTTGTGAGATTCTCCAACAACCAAGGGCCTGGCTCAATCCTCCCTCCCAACTCCTTAACTCCTCTCTGGTACCTGGCTGTTGCCAGGCTGGCCTCCGGCAGCGGTACACAGTAAGCCGCTTGTGAGAAAGAGAAAGTTGTTGCCTCTTATCTGGAAAACATGGTTCTATTTGTGTAACAAGGACAAAGTGCTTGAGGCACCAGTTTTCAACACACACTGGCGGCATAGACTTGTACAGGCAAACATGTATGCATCAGACAGCAGAGCATACCCGAAAGCTCTTGTTTGTGGTTTGGTTTGTTATTTTTTTGTTTGATTTTCATGTTTAGAAGTTTACATTATTGACTCTTAATGGGGACATTGTTTTATCTTGAATATTTTTATTAGCAAATTAATTCGCCTACTTTTTCATTCAAACTGTTTTGTTTTTTAAAGGTTTTATATTATTTTTAATTATGTGTATATGTGTGTGTTTGGGGGTGAGGATTCTACCTGTGAATACATATGGCCTGTGGAGGCCAGAACCATTGGATCTCTTGGAGCTGGAGCTGTATATGCTTGTAAGCTACCTGATGTGGGTGCTGGGAATTGAACTGCTGTTGGTGGAGACTGCTTACTCGTTCCTGGCTGCTCAGACTCAAAATAACCACACAGAAACTATATTAATTAAATCACTGCTTAGCCTATTAGCTCTAGCTTCTTATTGGCTAGTCCTTACACCCTAAACTAACCCATCTCAATTAATCTGCTTATCGCCACATGGCTGTGACTTTCCAGGTAAGGTTCCATCTGGCATCTCTCTCTGGTGGGGCTACATGGCTTCTCCCTGACTCTGCCTTCTTCCTCCCAGCATTCAGTTCAGTCTTCCCTACCTACTTTATTCTGCCTTATCACAGGCCAAAGCAACTTCTTTATTCATTAACCATTAAAAGCAGCACATATACAGAAGGACCTCCCATACCAAACTTTAGTCCTCCTCAAGAGCCATATTAACAGCTAAGTCATCTGTCTTTCCATGATCAAATTATTTTAGAAGGTTTAAAAATAAAGTGTGTCTAAATGATTTTTGTGTGTGTGTGTGTGTAAAACAAAAATAGAATGGAATGGATAGCAACATGAGTAACTGACACACAAATGAGAAAATTTATTTTGGAAGCTGGCGCCGCTGTTTATCTACAAAAGTAACGTGGTCTGTTGACTTCTAAGGACTTTTTGTGTGGAAATTTAAATTTTGCTTGTCTAACATAAAAGCCCACACCCCCAGCTGTGAATCTTCAAGACACACAAGAAAGGTAGAGAGAACTTAAAGATACAGCTGTGGCCAGGAGAAGCCAAGAGATGGGACTAATAGAATTTCATGATGGCTGGGGAGAAGGCTCCGTGGTTAACAGTGTTTACTGCTCTTATGGAGGACTTGGGTTTGGGTCCCACCACCCACATGCTGGCTCACAAGGGCTTGTAATTCCAGTTTCAGGAGATCTGATGCCTCTGGGTTCCTCCAGCACCTGCATGCAGATCATGCATATAAACTCTCCCTCCCTCCCTCTCTCTCTCTCTCTCTCTCTCTCTTTCTCTCTCTCTCTCTCACACACACACATGTGCACGCACTCAAACACAAACACACAAACTCACACAGGCATACACCACACACGCGTGCACATACACGCAAACACACAAACTCACACAGGCATATAGCACACATACGCCCACCCACACACACACAAACACACAAACTCACACAGGCACACACACACACACACAAAACACACAAACTCACACAGACACACACAGAGACAGACACACAAAGCTGTAACTTCCTGGTAGTTACCTATGTATGTATACATGTCCCCCAGCCCCCTCTAAGTGCACTTGACGTTCGTCCCTCAGAAATGTTGGGGCCCCTCACTGGTCAATAAGACAGCCCCAGCCTGGTGAGGTCAATTTTCTGGTTCTCGGCCTCATTCTCATCTTTCTTATAATATAACTATCTAGACAAACTTCTGAAAACATAAATTTGCTTTCAGTAAGCATGCCAACACTCATGAAGAACACGTGGGTCAGCAGAGGATTCCTGGGTCTGAAGGGAAGGGCTGGCTCAGAAGGAAGTTGAGTCTATGTCCTCTAACCCAATCCATGCCATTTCTAGCTTCTTTTTTTTTTTTTTTGGTTTTTCGAGACAGGGTTTCTCTGTGGCTTTGGAGCCTGTCCTGGAACTAGCTCTTGTAGACCAGGCTGGTCTCGAACTCACAGAGATCCGCCTGCCTCTGCCTCCCGAGTGCTGGGATTAACATTTCTAGCTTCTTTAAAGCCAGGTGATCACCACCACTCAGATAAATGGAGATCTATCCTTTTTAACAACAACAACAACAACAACAACAACATTGTTTCTTTTTGGCTGAATTATGCCTCAGATTACTGATAACAAGACTGACTCCTCCAAGGGGCTGTCAGGTAGAGACACTCCCACCGGTGTTGTGGTAGACTTCTGGGGCGGTTATCTATTCTGAGGATAGAGGCAGGAGGAGGCAAGCTTATCTTTGGGCCCCACTACGAACTTCTCGGTTATATTGAACTGGAGATCAGCTGACTTTGTGATAACTGGAGCCTGGATTCAGGTGCTTTGTGAGGTGAGGAGGGCAGAGAGGACAACAGCCACCTTTGCCCCAGGACATCAGGAGACCAGGTAGTCAGTTCCCTCAGAGCCACAGAGAATCTCCATATCACAGTGAGAGAAATGTGGTATGAGCTGGGGCCACATGTGGGAGCCATGTCAACAAAACCTGCTTGATCTGGAGCTAAGCCCCCCCCTCCCCACCGTCTCTGAGAAGGACACCTTTATTTAGTTTCAAAGTAAATGACAAGTGACTTCAACAACTTGGACCACATCTTGCTGAGGGAAAGGGAGCAAGGAATAAGTGAGGAGTTTCAAGGTGACTAGCTCCCATACGCCTTCCATGGGCAGATGATCCACAAACACAGCCTCGGGGTGGGCCACCATATGAGGAGGTACCAAGCTCTGGACCCAGGATGCCGCCCTAGCTCCAGACTGCCCCAGTTGGAAGGAGATTCTGGCAAAAGGCTCCCAGAGCAGGCTTCCTGTGCTCTGCATATCCTGTGGCTGCAAACATCTAACTGCTAAGTCACTTTGCCTTGAACTTTTATCCGGTGCCCAGTCTATAAATAAACCCTGCCTTGCCAGCCAGGGTCCCTCCCAGCGAGCCTTGGCTATCCTCATTCTTGGGATAAACGCTTGAGTGACCAGAGCTCTTGAGTTGGAATGCTAGCATCAATTAAAATGGAAGGCTCTAAAACATTCTTTCCAAACCTCTTGGGCACCCACTCTACTTGGCTCATGCAGACAGGATATTGAGAACACGACATGGAAAGTGTTGGTGCCAGGACGAGCATGTAACTTTACAGCAGCCATGCTTCCTCAGGCTTCCCCGGAGAGCTGGCTTCCCCGGAGAGCTGGCTTCCCCTGCAGAGGAGGGAGAGCCTCCAGCTCTTCCTAAAAAACATCACATATCCTAGCAGTGAGGGTGGGGATGTTTCTGACCCTGCTGCCTGATTTTGGGACCTGTTCCTCCTGCCAGAGTGCCTCATCCAACCTTGGAGGAGGAGTAGGTGCCTCTCACTGCAGCTTGAGATACCATGGCTGGCTGATATCCATGGGATGCCAGCCTGTACCTGAAGAGAAACAGTGGATGGGGCGGGGGGGGGGGGAGAAGGCACTGATAGGAAGGAAGGTGGGGAACTGGGAAGAGGGGAGGGAGGGACAGCTTTGGTTAGGAAGCAAAACAAGAGAAAAATCACATATATACAAGGATTGGGATGTGAAAGCAGGACACAACTGTACTTTTTTCTTTTTTTTCCTTCTCCTTCCTTTCCTCCTTCCTTCCTTCCTTCCTTCCTTCCTTCCTTCCTTTCTTCCTTTCTTTTTCTCCACAGGTTCTTCTGTATAGCCCTGGCTGCCCTGGAACTCGCTCTGTAGACCAGGCTGGCTTCGAACTCACAGAGATCTGCCTGTTTCTGCCTCCTGAGTGCTGGGTTTAAAGGTGTGCTCCTCCACTGCCCGGCCCATTTAGACTTTTATGAAATGGAAATCTCCCTGTGACCCAGGGAGATGCTTGTTCTTCTTCTTGCACCCACGACAGTGGGGAGGCAGAGGCCAGCTGTAAGGACAAGGAACAGAAAAGAACACAAATGGACAGTGGCAATCCTGCTGATGTCCCCTGATGTAGCAAATGCTCTTCACACAGGAGAGAGCATGGGGGAGGTCCCATGCCCAGAAGTCCCTTGGATCTCAGAGAAAGAGACAGTCTGGACCTAGGGGCCTGCTATACCTTCTTTGTAAGTCATCCCGTAGTGTATACAAGCCTGTGGAGGCCACAGGGCAACTTTGGTATGTTCCTCAGATGTCCTCCACCGTGTTATTGAAGCAAGATAACTGGCGCTGTTTACTGAGGCACCGGAAGTGGGCTTACCCAAATAGGCGAGGCTGCCCGTCTCCATCTCCCCAGCACTGGAGTTACCGGCACATAGCGCCAAGCCTAACTTTTGAGATCTGGCTTCTGGAGGACTGTGCTCAAGACCCTCCTGCTTGCACAGTAAGCACCTTACTGACTCCATATCCCTGGCCTGTCAATCATCTATTGACTGAGACCATCAGTCAGGAACTCTCCAGTGTAAGGACATCGGCCTGCTGTCATTTTCTGTGTGACAGAAGTCAGGCGTGGCAGAGACACTTAAAAAGAATCTTTTAGCCACATCTCCCTCTGTCACTCCACAACAACAGGGTCCTTACCCCAAGGCTCTTCTTTTTCCGGACCCCAGGGAGGCTCCCCACAGATTCCCAGAGTAGAGCTAGGGCTGAAGAGATGGCTCAGTGGTGGTGGTGGTTGAAAGCACTTGTTCTTGCAGAGGACTTGGGTTCAACTCACAGCCCTCATTGTGGCTCACTGCTGCCCATAACTCCAGTTCTAGTGCTCCCAACATCCTCTTCTGACCTCCGTGGGCACTAGGCCCATACATAGTACACAGACCTACAAGCCAGCAAAACATTCACATAAACTAAATAAGTCTTTTTAAAAAGTATTTTATTATTATTATAAAGAAGAAAGAGGCCATGACGTTCATGGACAGGTGGCCCGTGGAGCCCTTTGGAGACCCAAGCCCTCCTTTGCTCGTAGTGTCAGGTGACCCAGTCAGGAGTGCAGCTCTCAGCCCCACTACAGAGGTAAGCACCAGGCTCTGGGGGGATTTCTGAGGCTGCACATTTCATCAAAGAAACCGAGAAAGCTACTGAAGCAGGATGTGGGCAGCTAGAAACCTGTTCCCAGAAGCGGGCAGGAAGGACAGAGAATCAACAAACAGCTGGGGCACACAGGCTTTGCCACTCCAGGCTCGATTGGGCCGGTGGGAAGGTGCAGTCCAGGATCACCGCTCTTCCCACGGTGGAACTGGTGGGCCTAACAAGAGCCGCGAGTCAGAAACATGGAGGAGGGGCTGGAGCTACTGCTCTCACTGAGCGGCCACATCTCACAACCGCCCGTAACTCCCATTCCAGGGGCTCTGGCTGATCTCTGAGGCTCATGCATGCATGTGGCACATGTACATACACTTAGGCACATACACGGAAGGAAGGGGATGGGGATGGGGATGGAGGGAGACAGGGGAAGCCCAGACACAGTGAGTGGGTGAAATTGAGAGTTCGGGCCAGTGAAAGGCTGTGGAGCAGCCCAGGGTGCATGCACTGCGCTGACAATTGCATAGGCCTTGCCCAGCCACTATGTCTTGTCCTGCTTAACAGCAATGCAGGGAAACCAGCCCACTCCCCTCCGCCTGGGCACATCAGTGGTCCAGGGCATGCCCCTGAGCAAAGATATTGCCCAGGAAGTGGGCATATACATATAGAAGAAAGTGATTTTTGTTTGTTTGTTGGTTGGTTGGTTGGTTGAAATTATCCTGAACTGGGAAAAACTCATGGGCAGAAGGAGGGCAGTTAAAGGTGACATGATCTGTTGGGGTCACTTGCCTTGATCCTGTCTAGATGACAGGATTGGCGCAGGTCAGAGAAGTTTCCTCGTAGGTGGAACTTCTGGACCTGGGCTGAGTGGGGTGGGAGGGAGCAAGCAAACAAGTGACAGGGACAGCAGCCTCAAGCAGCTGCATTTGAAGGGCCCACAGTCCTAGAGGACCAGGCTCACCGTGTCTCAACATAGTGCTGTCATCTGAGCAAGAGGGGGCTCCAGGGAAGGAGGCTCATGGGTCACACCAGGAGGCTGTGACTACAGTTTGGATGTCACTGTTCCTGGGCAGACTTCCCACCCCCAAGCCTGGCCTTCTGACAGAACTCCACCCCTCCCTGAAGAAGAATGTGGAGCCTGTGTAGCTGAATCCGGCAAACCAACCCGTTTCCGGGAACTGAAACTGAAAGCTACTCTGGCAGGAGGCCCCTCCTCAGGGGAGGGGAATGGGGGCAGGCAGGGCTCATGCCTACAAGTGAGGAGTTGGAGCAAGGTCCAGAGTTTGCAGGGTCTGAGGAAACCCACAAGCTCAGGCTGCCCTTCAGCTGCTCCAGCCCCTGTACTGGCTCTTCCGGAGAGGTCCCCTCACCTCTATTCTCTCCCTCCTGAACATCCTGGACTGGATTCCAGTTTTCTAAGGCTTTTGAGCAGGTGGGTGAGAGACTCCTAAGTGCAGCTTGGGCTATAAACTGCTCAGGGCAGGCTGTTGGGGTCTGGTAATCCTCTTGGGGATCCTGAACAGCAGGCACCAGCCCTGACTGTCTTCAGGACCACAGGGATCCAGGTGTTTTGGCTGAATCGAGTCCTTCCAACCCACCAGTCCTTTTTTATCTGCCTATCCCTGGCTTTGAGGGTCTTCTGAAGGGACCTAGTTTAGAGAAAGCAGGTGGGGTTTTCCTCATATTCTGTCAGCCACTCTTTTTTTTTTTTTTTTTTGGTTTTTCGAGACAGGGTTTCTCTGTAGCTTTGAAGCCTATCCTGGAACTAGCTCTTGTAGACCAGGCTGGTCTCGAACTCACAGAGATCCGCCTGCCTCTGCCTCCCGAGTGCTGGGATTAAAGGCGTGCGCCACCACCGCCCGGCTGTCAGCCACTCTTGATATTCCCTTTGGGGCCAGAGTCCAGGATAAGAACTCCCCACTGGCAATATTGGAATGTCTTGGAACTATGTGAAGTGTATGCATACTTCATGTGGAACTCCCAGGGACTAGGAGTCCTGGCTTGAAAGGTTAGCTTTAGTGAACTCCTGTCTAACTCAGTTAAGCGTTTTTATCTGTGTTGGAGAAACTGGCTCTTTGCAGGGTGCTGCGTTCATCTTTAACCTTTCAGAGGAGAATACAGCAAAATACAGTTTGATAGAACCCAGTGATATAGACCAATGTGCAGCCACATAAACTGTGTATGTGACCTTCTCATGCAGGTGTGAGAGTGTGTTGCTTGTGTGTGTATGTATGTGTGTGAGTGAGTGTGTGTGTACATGTGAGTGTGCTTGCTAGTGTCTTTCTTTCTTTCTTCCTTCCTTTCTCTTTCTTTCTTGCCTTAAATCTTTCTTACAGTTCACGGAGGCTTTTCATTTATGTATTTACATCTCTAGAAAAAGAATCCCAGGATTTTCCCTCCTGTGTGCTTTTGTCTTGCTTCTTCATGGTTTAGGAAGACTCAAGTTGTCACTAAACAGAGATTTCTGCCGTATTTCTAGGTCTTTGAGTTGTACATCAAATCTAGGGTTGATCACCCCACACTTGTTCAACCTGCCTGTGAGGCTCCCAACAATTTTCCCAACTCTGTGATCATCAATGATTTAAAATTTACCGATGTGACTGTGCTTCATCGTCACAGTTAGGAACTGAACGATGGCTTAGAGCAGGGCCTGATGTGACCTGGAGTTTCCTCTCTTCTCAGCACTGTTGATGCTCTTGAGAGCATCTGCCAGGACATTCATGTGCACCATGGTGTCGGTGTGGAAAGGCGGCAGAAGGCTCTCCTTCCTTATTTCTAACAATATATTTCTCCATCTGATGTTGTAATATTATTTTTCTAATAGGTTCTGAAGAAGATCTTAAGGCTTGTAAGAGACCCACAAAGTTCAGGCCCATGGACATAGACCTTCATACTGCATAAAACTGAAGGGAGAAGAAAGGACCAGAGGAACACCAGCCCAGAGATCTGAGTGGAGACGAAGGAGCCTTCACACAGACAGCAGAGAGTTGTATAGAGAGCATCCCGTGCATTCGGTCATGATGTGGCTAAATGAGATCTTGAAGGTGGGTATGACTTGCCCCGTACCAGGTCAGAAAACCGAGACTTCTGAAAGTGTCTGGGTTTCAAGGAGCAGGGTGAGTCTTCAAACACAGGTGGGGGTTCTTAGTCAACCCTGTTCACACGGAGGGTAGGTCCAGACCCAAGGACTGTGTAAGGAGCAGCAGCAGGAAGTGTTTTGGGAGCAGAACTGGACCCATCCCAGGAGGGGAACAAAGGGAGGAAGCATCCCAGGAAAGGATTGAGAGGAGGGGCCATCCAACGAGAGAATGGCGGGAGTGAGGGTGGGGTGGGGGGGTGGGAGGCCACACCAGGAGAGAACTGTATGGGGCCATCACAAGGAACTAACCAACACTCGGAAGTTGGACCCTGGAAGGGGTCCCACAGGTGGAACAATAGGCCTTATGGGGCAGACACCAGGCACTTCAGTGTAGGGACAGGCCAAGTGCTCAGTTGCTTCATGGGAACCCAAGGGGTGGGTCTGGCTGGGAGTAATTCATGGCGCTGATATACACTGTGTGGATTAAAGAGATGGTCTTGAGTTTTCAAGTTTTTGTTTGTTTGTTTGTTTGCTTGCTTGCTTATTTAATTTTGAGAGAGGGTTTCCTCTGTGTGTACTGGAACTCACTCTGCAGGCCAAGCTGGCCTGGAACCCAGAGATCTACCTACCTCTCTTGGAATGAAGGACATTTACCACTACATCTAACTGAGTTCTGAAGTTTTTAAATGGTGGTGATACACACAGAATGGGTTAGATTTTCTCTTCCTTCCTTCCTTCCTTCCTTCCTTCCTTCCTTCCTTCCTTCCTTCCCCCCATCTCTTTGAGACAGGGTCTCATGTAGTCCAGGCTAGTTTCAAATTTAATGTGTAGTTGAGGATGCCCTTACTTTCTTATTCTTCTGTCTCCAACTTCTAAGGGAATAGAAGTGTATGACACCATGCCCAGTGACAGTTTCCTATGACACTAGGGATTCACCCTATTGAAAACCTTCAAGGGCCTGCCATTAAAGTTTTCACTCAGGGTTAAAAAAGAGATGCCACAATAGAGGTAGGAACTAAAGTCTGAAGACTTTAGGAAAAGAATCTTCTCACACACGTTCTTTTTATTCTTGTGTTCTTTAGTCTTCTCTCTTTGTTCTTCTGCCTCTATCCCAATTCTTCTGTCCTAATTGTTAATAATTTCTTCGCTTTAATTCTCTATCTCATTTATAATTCCAATTCTCTGTTACAAATCTCTATTCCAATTTATTCTTGTTCTAATTACTTTACATTCTTCCTCTTCCTCTTCCCCTTCTCCTTCTCCTCCTCCTCCTACTCCTCCTCCTCCTCCTCCTCCTCCTCCTACTCCTCCTCCTCCTCCTTCTTCTTCTTCTTCTTCTTCATCTTCTTCTTCTCCTTCTTCCTCTATCTTATTTCTTTTCAATCTATTTCTTCCACCATAACAAATTCCCAAGTTGCTAATTCGTTTGCAACTTGTTAGTAATAGTAAAGCAACAAGGAAAGTTCTTGAGTGGGGGGGAACACAGGCATTTTTTGAAGATGTGTAGCAAAACTTATCAGCTAGTTTGTAGCTGGCTGCAGCTGTGAGGAGGCTCCCGCGGTCTCTTAAAGGGGCCGCTACAGGTTACAAAGGGAGGAAACGAAACCATTGAGAGATCTAAGGAACAGGCAGATAATACGCACATTATTGTACATTTCTTAAGGGTGATTAATAATATCTGGACATGGTTAGTCAGTTAGGTGCTATTGGTCTCTTGAAGGACTAAGAACAAGGACAGACACCTGCAATACTGCCCTAATTCATCATAAACCTCTGAAGTCTTAGGTCCTATAAGGACAGATGCCAGCAATTTTATGAGTAAAATCTGTGAAAGTTCCGTGTGTGATCTGTCCAGAAGGACACATGTCTGGTCTGGTCAACTTGCTCTTTCAGTAAGGCTAATGATAGAGAACAGGCTTCTAAGTTTCTCACCGTAATGTGGAGAATATAGTATAGAGAGAAGTCATCCTTTTGACCATCCACAAATGTGTGTGCCCATATATTGAGATGTAATCATGAGATTACATGTACACATTACATGAAAATGCATAGTAATGGCGAGCTATCATAGCTGATATTGCACATGCAAAATTACAGATGAAAACAACAGTTTTCAGAGTCAGTGGACTTGCTGGTTTTTCCAGGCAGGCTTCCTCCATCTGAGAATGATTTCTCGGGTGGGTTGACACCTGACTTACCACTGCTATAAGCTGTAGTTGTGTCACGGCCCACAATAACTCATGATAAATGCTCCTGACATCACCCCAGGGATGTATGCTTGCTAGGCAAGTACTCTCATCAACTGATAACACCCCAGCCTCTTGGGTTTAATTTTTTTTAAAATATTGGTGGTGATGTACAAAGAAGGGCTTTGATGTCCAAACAACCTGTCTTTTTTTTTCCTTTAAAGGAAATAAGAGGTAGTTTATTCTGGAGCTATTTTGACTTATCATGGCCCAGGCAGAGAGATTTAGGTCACCTCACATTCATGTTCTAACATGAAAGCTTCATGAAGTTTTTATAGATTTATACAACAACAACAAAAAAAAAAACAGAAATTAAAGTAATCTTAAAATACATTGCTGGGTACATCAGAGTGGCAGGTATAGTAAAATGGGGGAAGCTTTTATATTGGCCCAAGATGCCATCTGATCATGTTTTGTTGTTGTTGTTGTTGTTTTGGTTTATGGTTTTTTGAGACAGGGTTTCTCTGTGTAACAGCCTCTTGGAATTAGCTCTGTAAACCAGGCTGGCCTCGAACTCACAGAGATCCGTGTGCCTTTGCCTCCCAAGTGCTGGGGTTAAAGGCGTGCGTCACCACCACCTCGTAGCCATCTGATCATTTTAATAGAGTTTTTCTTTTCTTAAGGACATAAGAGATAGTTTGTTCTGGAGCCATTTTGATCATGTCCTTGGAACAGATTTATGTGTTTCTCCAAATTTTATGATTCAACACTCCCCGCTAATAGCGGGGTTGTGAAGACGGCCCATCACCCAGAAACAATGTGGGGAGTTGTGATCTTGACTACAACCCACTAGGTCACCCCAGCCAATTCTCACTACAACCCTGGTTCGCAAATGCTTCAGTCTCATGATAAGGATTCAGCCAGCTCCCGTTTGCAGAATAGCCTGAATCCTTATTTTAGTACCAATGCCAACACACAGGGACACAAAAATTTACTGCTTATTAAGAATCAGTAGGTTGGGACTGAAGAGATGGCTAGGCAGTTAAGCACACTGGCGGCTTAACTATTCCCAGCATCCACATTGTGCCTCAAAACTGTACTCCCCTCTCAGAAGATCTGAAAGCCTCTTCCAGTTTCCGAGGACAGGAGGCACAAACATGGTATACAGGCATACATGCAAGCAAAGCAAGCATACATACAAATAAATCTAAAAATCAAATAAACAAAGACCGAATCATTGGGTTATTTGGGAAGTTCGGTTTGTCCTGTCTGCTGAAGTTGATGGGTCACAGGTGTTTACTGTGAAGGTAGTTACAGATGAATGGTATCCAAATTTTCATAGTGTGATTAGAAATAGTTAAATTCTTTGGGCTTGGGAAATGGTCCAGTCAATAGAGTGCATGGGGCCGTGAGTTCAGTCCCCAGAACCCACATGAACAAAGCTGGACATAGACACATTTCTTAATCCCAGCACTTCGGAAGCAGAGGCAGGTGGATGTCTGTGAGTTCAAGGTCAGCCTGGTCTGCAGAGTGAGTTCCAGGATATTCAGCGCTACATAGTGAGACCCTATGAGAAAAACAAAAAGTAACGCAAAACAACCCCAAAACCTAGGTATGACAAAATGGGTGTGCAACCCCACTGCTGGGGAGTAGAGACAGACAGATCTCTGGGACTCCCTGCCCCTGCAATCTATCCTCATCAATGAACCACAGGTTCCAGTGAGAGGCCAGCTGAACAGACAAGGGCTGGAGAGAAGACTTGGTGGTCAAGAGCACCGGCTGCTCTTCCAGAGGGGCAGGGTACGATCCTCAGCACCCATGTGGCAGTTCACAAGCATCTGTAGCTCAAATTGTAGGAAAGCCAGCAGCTTTTTCTTGTCTTCCAAGTGTCAGGCACATGTAGCGCACATACACACACAGGCAAAACACATATACACATAAAACCAAATAATTAAAAACAAGATGACTGGGATCCTTAGGAACAACACCCTTGACCTACATGCACACACACGCACATGTGTGTGCATGCAGCACATACAAACACAAAATTCATCTTTCTTTTGAAGACAGGGTCTCATTACGTAGTCCTGGTTGACCTGGAACACACTGTGTAGGTCAGACTGGCCTGAAACTCACAGAAATTCACTTGCTTCTGCCTCCTGAGAACTGGGATTAAAGGTGTGTGCCACCACCGCCCCACTGAATATTTGACTCCTGAGGAGAAGCAGAGTGGATGGCTGGCTGGGGAGAGCTGGCTTCTGCAGTGGTCAGACCTGCCCACCCATTTTCCCACTGAATGACCCAGCTGACATTCTGCAGCTTGGGCTCAAATGTCCTCAGGGCAGCTATAAGGTATGCATGGGGAAGGGCCATGCAGCTGCAGGGAGAGCCCATCCCAGAGGAGGAACCACACTCTGTTCAAGTGAGTTGCTATGCTCTCTCCCCTGGCAGATATGACTCCCATGACTGGGGTATGTGACTTCTGTGGATTCCTGTGTCACCCAGTGTCTTCTTGTCTTCTCCAGGTTGTCACGTTTTTTATAAACATGGCAAAATCCCTCATCAGTCCATCGTCTAAATCCATCACCACTTATGAGTCATTCCATACCAACCAGATCCTCACATCTCAAGATGTCAATAAGAAAATTGTTGAGGCTGTGAAGGAGGGGAACTTGCTGAAAATGATCTGTGTGGTAAATAATGTAATGCAGAGTATGTCTAGATACCCAATAAGAATTGCTGTAACTGGGGACTCCGGCAATGGCATGTCATCCTTCATCAATGCTCTTAGGGAGATTGGACATGAGGAGGAGGATTCAGCTCCCACTGGGGTGGTGAGGACCACACAGAAACCGGCCCTATACTCCTCCTCCAAATTTCCCAATGTGGACCTTTTGGACCTGCCTGGCACAGGGGTCACATCCCAGAGCATGGAGAACTACCTGGAGGAAATGGAGTTCAGAAAATGTGACCTGATCATCATCATCGCTTCTGAGCAGTTCAGTTCGAATCATGTGAAGCTGGCCAAAGCCTTGCAGAGCATGAGAAGGAGGTTCTATGTCGTCTGGACAAAGCTGGACAGGGACCTCAGTACAAGTGCCCTCCCAGAACCCCAGCTTCGGCAGAACATCCTAAAGAACATCCAAGAAAATCTCCAGAAGGAGGGGATGGAGGAGACACCCATATTCCTAGTATCCAACTTTAGTCCTTCTTTTCATGACTTCCCAAACCTTAGAGACAAACTGAGAATAGACCTCTACAACATCAGGTACGCAGATTCCTTAGAGACTCTTTCTGGAATCTGTGACAGGAGCATCAACGAGAAGGCGTTCTCTCTGAAGAATAGCATGATCACAAGACCCCAGGAGATAGCTGTGAGCTGCATGTGTGATACTGCTGACCTCCAGGAGAGTTTTGAACACTACCAGAAGCTCTTTGGTGTGGATGATGGGTCCCTTCAGCAGGTGGCTCAGAGGACAGGGACACTGCAGATGGGCTGCATGGCCATGAAGTTCCAGGAGTTGCACACGAAGAACTGGAGGCTGAGACTCATGATGAGTTTTCCCGTGTGCATGTTGCTCAAGTGTCTTGAAGTCTGGTGGTGGTATGGCTTGTGGAACTTCTTCACCCGTCGCTTAAGACTCTGGAGACAGAGCCTCATCATTGAAATAGTTGCGCAGAATGCCAAGACTGTCTGGAGGAGTGTCCTAAAGGATAATACCCATCGTCCTGAAGTCCTAAACCTCAAGTGAAATTCAGCAGCCTCGGGGTCTTCTTTTTGCTTAAGGCCCTAGCTATTTTCTAGAAATGAAGAACATTAGCAAAATGTTGTAATAAGTCTTAATATCGTTAGAGGAGGTAAGAAAATTGCTCATCTTCCCACAGGCAACTCTAATACCCCGTTCCTTGGAAGAACAAGTGTCTGCCAAGATCATCAGCCACACTTCCCTAGCTCAGCAATTAGCACGGATGCTTCCAGTTTCATTTTCCTGCAGGTGTCCATCACATGGTGTCCCCTAAACCATTAAAGTTGTCTTTATCAATACTGGTTCATTCTTATCTGTATCTTTCCCTAGATACCCAGTGGTGACTCAACTGGCCCTAGGTGCTCTTATAGACTTGGAGGGTGGAGAGGGAGGTGGACGCAATCCCTGAAAATCTACTGTGTGTTGGGGCAGTGTTTGCATGTGTGAGCGCATGTGTGCAGTTGCATGCACACCACAACATGTGGAGTCTGTATTCACTTTCTACCTTATAGGTTCTGGAGACTAAAGTCAAGTGGTCAGGCTTGGTGGCAAACACCTTAATCTGCTGACTCCTGTCAATGGCCTGCTGAAGATGTCTTTGTGTCTGGACAAACACGTGATCAGTGTTCAAAGAGTCATCCCTATGCCAGAACAGGGAAGAGTGGCTTCCTCAATTCCTAGACAACAAAGTCTGTGTATATTTCCTGTGTTATAACAGAATTTCTGAGCTTAGGCAATATAAAAGGAAATCAGGTTTATTAACTCATATTTCTGGAGCATGAAGAACCCCTCTGTGAAGCATCAACTTGGCCTCTGGTGAGGTCATCACAAGGGCAGGAGCCCCTGTAGAAGAGAATAGTGCACAAAAGATCCAGGTGTCAGGCTCCTTTTGTCCTTCAATGACCCATTCTAAAGGGAAACAGCAGAATCCTATAGATTGGTCCCTTCCTAAATCAATAACACTATGCCCTAAATATCTCCTACTAGGTCACATATGAGCGTGTCTGTGTGTGTGTGTGTGTGTGTGTGAGAGAGAAAGAGAGAGAGAGAGAGAGAGAGAGAGAGAGAGAAACAGAGACACATACACATACACACACAGAAAGAGAGACAGAGAGAGAGAGACAGAGAGAGTTTCATGTTGGTGGCGGCTGCAACAGGACCCCAGGGTTTAGCACAACTGATTCCATGATGGAAGTACCATTCAGGTCCTAAAACTCAACAAGTAGACAGCACCAACCAACAAAATAAACAAAGACCTAATCCATCAAAGTCATAGTTCTGGAAAATTCTCTAAATGTATTGACCTTGATGTTTGGCTTCTGTAGTTCTGTTTTTAGATAACTATGCTTTCTTTTTTGAGACAGGGTTTCTGTGTGTAACAGCCCTGCCTGTCCTGTACTGTCTTTGTAGACCAGCTGGCCTTGAACCCAGAGATCCACCTGCCTCGGCCTCTCAAATGTTGCAATTAAAGGCATGTGTCATATGCTCAGCCTGGCTAGCTATTTTTATTAACTGAAGTAAGTCAACCCAGGATACAATTTTTGTGCTTAAAAACTCATCCTGAAAGAGGCTCCAGGGAGGTGGTAAAGACATGGGCGTCTAGCAATAAGGACATTCCATACAACTGGCTTCAGTTAGTTTCAGCAGTCCTGGATGATGGGCCACAATTACTGTGGAAATGTTATTTGTGAGGAGAGGCAAAAATTTTAAAATAATGGGGAAAAGCAAAAGGACTTGAGACTTCCCAAGATCAAATTCTTGGTAAGGGCACTTATGCTGATGCACAGGCTCAAGCTCTTTACAATGAACAAATGTTGTCCCTATGCCACAAAGCAGCCTTAAATGCTTGGGACAGAATTCAAGTACCAAGAAAATGAATTGAATCATATATTAGGTTTATACCAGGCCAGAGAGAACCCTTTAGTGAATTTTTACAAAGATTAACCAAGGCTGTACAAATAGGAGTAAGAGACCCAGATGCTAGATGAGTACTTATTGACACTTTGGTTTTGAAAATGCCAACTTAGAATGCAAAAGATACTTGGGCTTTTAGAGGTTAGATCAGCACCAATGGATCAATGGATCCTGCATGCAACGGAGATTGAGACATTTGACTATAATATTGAATCTTTGGTAGGAGAAGCAATTTCCAAATGTATGAGGAAACATCAAAATGCCAAATGTTTTCTACATTCTTATTGTTTTTGTTTTTTTTCAAGACAGGGTTTCTCTGTAGCTTTTTGAGTCTGTCCTGCAACTAGCTCTGTAGACCAGGCTGGCCTCAAACTCACAGAGATTTGCATACCTCTGCCTCCCAAGTGCTGGGATTAAAGGCATTTGCCACCACTGCCTGGCTGCTAAATATTTTAATTGTTGTAGAACAGGACATCTGAGAAGGGATGTGGGTTTGCTAGGACGTGAATATCATTACTCCAGAATCTTGGCATCCAAACTGGCCTCTTCAAGAGGCAGATATTCAGTTCCTAGGACTTGGAACCCTATCTCAAGTAAGACAAATCATGAGATGGGTTGAATGCATAGGGTCAGAAGGACAGAGAGAAATGCTGAGGCCATATTTGGCTAATATTGTAGTGAATGTATGGGGTCGTGACCTGCTGCAATCATGAAATGCCCAGATTAACATTCCTGCAGTCCCAGAAACTCATATTTCTGGGAAGGATATTATAAGGTACTATACACAAAGGTTACCAGCCATTCAGGCTGTATAAGAACACAAAGCAACTAGCAAAACGTTAGAGGTACCATCAGACCTCCCTTTAAAATGGTTAATTGAGCAACCAATATGGGTTAAACAGTGTCCTTTGAGAGAAGACAAATTGTAGGCTTTAGAACAGCTGGTATAGGAGCAACTAGATGCTCAGCATACTGAAGAATCAGCCAGCCCTTGGAATTCTCCTGCATTTGTTGTCACAAAGAAATCCGGTAAATGGAGAATGGTGACAGATCTAAAAGCTGTCAACAAGGTAATTCAACCTATGGGTCCTCTATTACCTTCTGCCTTCTCTATTACCTAAGGAATGGCCTCTTATAGTTATTGATTTAAAAGATTGTTCCTTCACTATACCTTTACAAGAAAAGGATAGAGAAAAATTTGACTTCACAATGACTACTGATATGCCTCTCAGACTATTAGGAGATACCAATGGACTATCCTCCCACAGGGAATGCTCAATAGCCCCACCCTATTCCAATACTTTGTAAGTCATCCCTTCGAAATAATATGTAAACAATTTCCTAAATCTATAATTTACCATTACATGAATGACATTTCGCTATCTGATGCAAACTTTAGAAAGAATGTTTGATGAAGTAGAGAAAGTTTTGCCAAAATGGGTATTCCAAATTGCTCCTGAAAAAATACAGAGAGGAGATTCTGACAATCACCTGGGTTATAAAATAGGTTTACAGAAAATTAGAACACAAAAGAAACAAATTATGAGAGCCCGGTTGAAGACTCTAATGACTTTCAAAGGTTGTTAGGAGACATTTCCAGTCTATGACCTGCTGTTGGAATATCATCTGATCTAATAGTTAATTTAAATAAACCCTTAGATGGTGACAAAGACTTAAATAATCTGGGAATTAAGAGCTGAAGCTGAAAAGGAATTGATTGTCATTGAAGAAAAATTACAGGAGGAACAAGTGGATAGGCTGAATCCAAATCTTAATTGCATTTTATTCATATAGTCTTTCAGAATTTCCCCTACAGGAATTTTAATGCAGAGAGAAGATATCACCTTAGAATGGATTTTGTTACCATATAAACCAAGTTAAAAACTTAAATCTTATGTGGAAAAGGTCTCTGAAATAAACATAAAAGGAAAATTGAGACTTTTTCAACTAGCAGGAATAGACCAAATAGAGATTATAGTGCCTTTTACTACTGATGAAATTAAAAATTATGGCAAGACAATGAACCTTGGCAAAGAGCATGTGCTATTTTTTTTAGGAGAGATTAAAATCATTTATCCCAAAAGTGATAGAATTAACCTTATAAAGAGAACTACTTAGATCCTTCCCCACATTGTATGGGACACACCAATAACTGGAGCCTGTACATGCTATACTGATACAAATAAATCAGGAAAGGCAGCTTACAAATCAGAAGATTTAAGTAAGGTGTAACAAAGCTTTTACAATTCTGCCCAAAAGGCAGAATTATATGCTACCCTCATGGTACTAGGGGATTTTAAAGAACCTCTCTATATGCTTACTGATTCACAATAGGCAGAAAGAATTGTCTTTTATATTGGAACTGCTGGATTTATACCAGATGCTACAGAATTGACTTCATTATTCCTACAGGTTCACAAAATAATCAGGAATAGGCTTTGTCCCATATACACAACACACACCTGATCCCAAATGGGTATGCCAAATCCTCTAGAACAAGGTAATGTAGAAATTGATTGATTATTGATTGGAAGTATGTTGAAGGCCTCAGAAATTCTTAAGAAACATCTTATCAATAACAAGGTTTAAAGAAAGAGTTTTCTATTACATAGCAACAAGCTAAGGAGATTATCAAGATATGTCCTACTTGTTCTTTCTATAACCAAACACCACTACCTGCAGGGAGTAACACAAAGGTTCCTCAAAGGAGTGAAATCTGGCAGGTGGATGTGTTCCACTTTGCAGATTTTGAAAAATTAAAATATGTATACCACACCATTGACACTTATTCAGGTTTTCAATTGGCGACTGCTTTGAGCTCAGAAACAGCTGATTTATTTATGCATTATTTATTTATTTATTTATTTTTTATTTTTTATTTTTTTGGTTTTTCGAGACAGGGTTTCTCTGCAGCTTTTTTAGAGCCTGTCCTGGAACTAGCTCTTGTAGACCAGGCTGGCCTCGAACTCACAGAGATCCGCCTGCCTCTGCCCCCTGAGTGCTGGGATTAAAGGCGTGCGCCACCACCGCCCGGCTTTATTTATTTATGCATTTATTTATGCATTTATTAGGAGTTGTTACCATCATAGGTATACCTGCTCAGATAAAGACAGAGTGGTTTAGTATCTGTCTCTAAGAAAGTGAAGCAGTTTTTCTTATTATTATATAAAGTATATTATAAGTATAGCAAACAATCTTATAGGTCAGGCAGTTATAGAAAGATCAAATCAAACTATAAAGGATATGTTAAGAAACAGAAAGTGATGGAAAATACTGCCAGAAATAGATTACATAATGCTTTATTAACATTGAATTTTCTTAAAGCTAATGAGAAAGGAATAACAGCAGCAGAGATGATGGAGGAGTGTCTATGTGTTACTTTCATTGGTTAATAAAGAAACTGCCTTGGCCCTTTGATAGGACACAAAATTAGGTAGGCGGAGTAAACAGAACAGGATGCTGGGTAGAAGGCAGTTGCAATCGCCATGCCTCTCCTCTCTGAATCAGTTGCCATGAAGCCAGCCGCCAGGTCAAACATGCTGAATCTTTCCCGATAAGCCACCACCTCATGGTGCTACATAGATTACTAAATATGGGTTAAAGCAAGATGTAAGAATTATCTAATAAGAGGCTGAAACTAATGGGCCAGGCAGTGTTTAAAAGAATACAATTTTTGGGTTGTTATTTCGGGGTACATGCTAGCCAGGCGGCTGGGAGCCAGGCGTGAATGCAGCCTGCTGCTCCCTTCTATAAAAAGAGACATTGGATAATAGCAAATTCTTCTGAATTAAATAGCAAATTCTTCTGCATTTCAAGGAAGTGTTGACCTCACAATGGGAACCAAGAGATATGCTACTTTGTTGAAGGGTTTTCACTTTTGTCTCCACAGGAGAAGAAAAGCTATAGATACCATCAAAATTAATAAAGACTTGGTTTGAAAAAGAGAAACCTCTTGAGCCATAGATATGACGGCTCATCCACAGAGTTGACAACCACACAGATGGTAAGAAAGGCTCATAGGGGTTGGGGCAGGGTTCTGTTCTTGACTTTGCAGCAAAATACTCATCTTTAAAAAGTCAAAAGGTGCCGGGCGGTGGTGGTGCATGCCTTTAATTCCAGCACTCGGGAGGCAGAGGCAGGCAGATTTCTGAGTTCGAGGCCAGCCTGGTCTACAAGAGCTAGTTCCAGGACAGGCTCTAGAAACTACAGGGAAACCCTGTCTTGAAAAGCCAGAAATAAAAATAAAAATAAAAAATAAAAAGTCAAGAGGCCCATAGGCCCTTTCCTATAATCATACTGATGAAAATCTTGCATATCACCATAGAAGCTTCATCTGGCAATGGATGGAGATAGAGACAGAGCCCCACATTGGAGCACTGGACTGAGCTCCCAAGGCCCAAATGAGGAGCTAAAGGAGGGAGAACATGAGCAAGGAAGTCAGGACCGCGAGGGGTGCGCCCACCCACTGTGAAGGTGGGGCTGATCTAAAGGGAGCTCTCCAAGGCTAGCTCGACTGGGACTGAAAAAGCATGGGATCAAACCAGACTCTCTGAACGTGGCAGACAATGAGGGCTGACTGAGAAGCCAAGGACAATGGCACTGGGTTTTGAGCCTACTGAATGTACTGGCTTTGAGGGAGCCTAGTCTGTTTAGATGACACCTTCCTGGACCTGGATGGAGGGGGGAGGACCTTGGACTTCCCACAGGGCAGGGAACCCTGACTGCTCTTTGTACTGGAGAGGGAGGGGGAGGGGAGTGGGGGGAGGGGGAGTGAAATGGGAGGTGGGAGGAAGCTGAAATTTTTAATAATAAAAAATTAAAAATTAAAAAAAGACAAGAGAACCTGGACATCTATATGTCTAAAGAGGAAAAGATAACGATTCAGATAGGATAACCAAGTAAAGAGAATTATGACTTATGAGGACAGGTCATCTGAGGGTAAGAATCACTGAACATAAATAAATAAATAAATAAATAAATAAATAAATAAATATATGTATGTATATGTGCTACTTACTATAATAATAGTCATGACTTGCTTGAAAAATCAAATCTGGTTTTAGAGTTGGACAACCTCTCTGTCCTCTAGATCCAAGCATGTTGTCAAAGGAAAAATTCAGAGTTTCTGTCTCATGTCAGGAACTATCTGGTATGGGCCAGAAGAAAAAAGGATTTAGAAAAAAATTTACTTTTCTTCATACCTATTTTTGACTCTATCATACCTTTTATTGAACATAGGTCTGTATAAATAATGTTTAAGTTTTCCACATTGAACAGTGAATTTTCCTTCAGTAATCTGAAGAAAGAAGATGGGGCCCCACAACAACGACTCCACCTGGTTGATATGACGTCATGATACTGATAGTGCTGCTATAAGACCTGTTTTAGGTACCAGTTGCTCAAGATGGTTCCAACTTGGTTAGCTGAAATGGAGCACCTTTTTACCAAAACTCCCAATAGGATCATCAGAAAAACCCCGCTGAATACTCAGGCACTATTTGCAATTATACCAGACAATAATCTTGAAACTTAACCGTCATTTTACTTTCACAGGATCTCTTAGAAAGAACATCGCCAACATGACAACTGGAAGTAATTCTAGAAGACAACGTCCCCTCTCCCAACTAAGTTTGTCCTCAGAGTTAGGGACATCAATTAGGGGATAATTATAATTGTTATAAGGTTGAGGGCTGGAGTGGAAATTATGTAGGATCAGGGATCTCTTTGAAGAAAGAGGGAGGGACTGGAGAGATGGTTCAGTGGTTGAGAGCTGCTCTTCCAGAGGTCCTGAGTTCAATTCCCAGCAACCACATAGTTACTCACCACCACCTGTAATGAGATCTGGTGTCCTTTTCTGGCCTGCAGCCATACATGCAGACAGAACACTGTATACACAATAAATAAATATTAAAAAAAGACAAAAATTGGATGGGATAATAGATTAGTGTGAGCTCACTTATACTAATAATAGTGAGTAATAGAGTGAATACATATGAGCTATTATTTATAGGCAATTTACATTGGTATAGATTCTTGCATATTGATAATGATTATATTGAATATGTATCTATTTTTGTCTACAATATTTGTACACCTAGGCAAAGCTATTTTGTCATTTTGTATGCAAGCATACTTCTACCTCTGCTTAAGACATTTTGTATATTGATACAATTTTAGAATATATTTGTCATATTTCAATATACATTTCTACCTCTGATCAAGATACTTATACATTGTTTACATTTTGAGGTCATTGTCCTCATTTGTTTTATATTTGTTTAAAGATTGTTTAATATTCTAATTTGAATAATAAGATATATAGGTATTAAGAATTATAGGTCTATAGTCATCCATGTTTGTCATACTTTTAGTTAGATTAATCAGGTTCTTTAGATACATAGATATTGTATTCCATATAGATAGGTAATCTTCAACCACTTCAAAGAGCTGTAGAATATGGCATTTTTAATAACTTAGGGTTCTGTTGATATGAGACAACTTTTCCTGGCAGCACCGATCTATTCCCAAGAGAATGCTGAGCACTGAAGACACTCCACTTGGAGCTTGTATTCTTCTTGGCAAAACTGGCCTTTGAGCAAGGAACTGTCCATGCATCAACCACTGACAAAATGCATGATTTCCAGACAAGACAAACAGGATACAAAAAAAAGACTGTCAAAACTTGCCAATACAGGGTAAGATGGTTTTGAAAAATTTTGTGCCTCTGAAAATGGTCTGTCAGTTACTCTAGGCCTTATCCAAAGTTGGTTGTTCCAATGTTGCAAATGAGACTTTGGGTGATTGTTCAGCTAACAGGTTGTCTGTTATTTGTTGCACATTTTGGATGTTGGTTGATTGCACTTCCTGCTTACTCAAGTAATATTATTTCCGTTCTCGGGTCTTCAATGTGGTTGAAAACTAGATAATTGTAGTTACTTTCCTCTCATGACGTGGCCAAGTTGTTTATAATACAAGACTTAGTCTCTTTAGGATAGGATAATTATTGAAACATTTATCACATGTTTCTTGCTTGATATTGTTTATGCTGGTTGTAGTACTAATTTTTATACTTGATATTTGTTCTTACTCTATATAATTTTTGTATTAGGCTTAGAATTCTCTCTTTTAAACAAAAGGGGGAGGTGCTGTAGGAAATCCATCAGCCAGTAGCCTTTAAGTTACAGGCCAATTTGGGCATGGCTTCTTTTACTATAAATTCCCATGTAAAGCACGCGTTCTCTCGCTCTCTTCTGGCTGCTGGATTCGGTTGTTGTTGCCTGTTCTAGCAGAGGACTGTCATCTGTGGGTTTATCCCTAAATAAATAACCCTTTATTATACTCAATTCTGAGCTAGTGTGGGATTTTCTTTTGTGTGTCTGTTTTCATACCTCCCGAGTGCTGTGATTTTAAGGCGTGTGCCATATGCTCAGCCTGGCTAATTATTCTTATTAATTGATGTATATCAAAAAAGATACAGTTTTTGTTCTTAAAAACTCATCTTGAGAGAGGCTCCAGGATCCACTGGGATCCCAAACACTCAGTATAGTCAGCATCTGGCTAATTGACTGTGGAGGACGTAGAGGATGGAAATAGGTGTCAGCTCTGCTTCCACGTGTCCTCAGCTAGGCTGTGCTTGATATGATCTTCAGCAGGAAGCATTCAGAAGTTCCTATTCCTCTTGTTGCTGCTGCTGCTGCTGCTGTTTTGAGGCAGGGTCTCACACAACCTGGGATACAGGCAATGATGTCTTTGAATTTCTGATCCTCCTGCCTCCACCTCTCAAGTGTAGGATTACAAGTTTGTGCTGTTGTGCCCATCATGCCCAGGTCTATGCAGTACCAAGGATGGAACCCTGGGCTTTGTGCATGACAGGGAGAGCAACTGCCAGCTGGGCCCCACCCCCAACTCCCCAGGGCTCTTTCCAGGACAAAGTGCTTATCTGCTAGGAGAAGTGTGCTTGTGGTAACTGCATTCTATTTTGTTTGTCATCTGAGACAGGGTCTCACACTGTAGCTCTGGCTGTCCTGGAACTCACTATATAGACCAGGCTGGCCTTGAAATAAACAAAATCCATCTGTCTCCCAAGTGCTGGGATTAAAGGCACGTAGCACCACATCCAGTCAGTAGTTACATGCTTAATGCCCTTGCTTGAGGACAAGTGTGGTGGTCTTGGAGGACATTTCACTCTGACCAGGGGGTACATGAAACACCTCCACCCCACAGCCCAGGTCCTCACCTGCAACCTGCAGAGAGTGCTGCAAAGAGAGTTGCATTTCCCCAGGAGGATTCGCGGCCGCCCTTCACTGCTGTCTAATATTAAAGCCTATTCTCAGCCTATGTTGACTTTGTCCCTTCCTAACCTTGTCCCTCAGCTGTTTGGCCACACAGGATTTCCTAACTCCTCATTGACAGTTGCAGTTTCTCAGAAAAGTAAGAGGGAACAGCCTGTAATCTTTCTGTTTTGTTTGATTTCTGTCATCCTGCTGTCATTATTTTCCTGTCCCGTCTCCTGGTTACAAATGTCCTGCAGAGAATTTTTTAAAAGAGGTTTTTCCTTAGGCACATTTGCCCGTATCTGTGTCTGCCTGCTGTGGTGTGGTGCGTGGGTGAATTCCTAGGCCATGTGGAGTCACAGGCAGGTGTGCGCTGCCTGATTGGCGCTGTGAAGCCGAGAAGATGGTTCTCTAGGAGATAACTAAGTGCTCTTACTGCTGAGCCATTCATTGCTCCAGCTACCTCAACCCCAAGGAGAGGTGTGTGTGTGTGTGTGTGTGTGTGTGTGTACAGAGGGTCTCTTGCATCCCAGGCTGGCTTCCAAACAAATGAGTCATGGATGGCTTTGAACTCCTGATCCTTTGAACTCTACTTCCTTTGTGAGCTAAGATGAGAGACAGGCAGTGAGCAGGGACAGCAGCTGAGAGAAGTGTTGTGAAGTGTCTGCAGCTCTCTCTCAGTGTGTGTGAAGAGGTTGGCTGCATCAGCAGAGCAGGAGGGGGCTCCAGGAATGGGCCAGCGGGGTCACACTAGGAAGTCCTCACTGCAGTTTGGATGTCACTGTTCCTGGGCAGACTTCCCACCCTCAAGCTTGGCCTTTTGACAGAACTCCTCCCTCTCTGAAGGAGACTGTGGAGCCTGTGCAGCTGAGTCCTGCAAACCAGCCATTTCTAGGAACTGAAACTGAAAGCTGCTCTGGCAAGGGGCCCCTCCCCTCCTGGGAGGCAGGCAGGGCTCAGGCCTACAAGTGAGGATTTTGAGCCTGATCCAGAGTTTGCAGGGTCTGAGGAAACCCAATAGCTCAGGCTGCCCTTCAGCTGCTCCAGCCCCTGTACTGGCTCTTCCCAAGAGGTCCCCACACCTCTATTCTCTTCCTCCTGAACATCCTGGACTAGATTCCAGTTTTCTAAGGCTTCTGAGCAGGTAGGTGAGAGACTGCTAAGCATAAACTGCTCAGGGTAGGCTGTCTGGGGTCTGGTGATCCTCTTGGGGATCCTGAGCAGCAGGCCCCTGCCCTGACTGTCTTCAGGACCACACAGATCCTGGTATTTTGGCTGAGTTGAGTCCTTCTAACCCACCAGCCCTTTTTTATCTGCCTATCCCTGGCTTTGGTTCTTCTGAAGGGACCTAGTTTAGAGAGGGCAGGTGGGATTTCACTCAGTCTCTCAGCCTCTGGCTGAGTCCTGGATCAGAACTTCCCCCAGCGCTTTTGGGTTGTCCCAGGACTGGTTCTTATTCAGAGCACTGGGAGACTGGGACTCGGAGCAGTGAGGTTCTAAGTAAACTCTTGTTTTGTATTGCTCAGTTCAGTATTTTAAGAATTATTTAGTGGTCGTCTGTGTGTGTCTATGTTTGCTTGTGAGGGTCAGGGGACAATTTGTGGGGCTAATTTCTTTCTACAATTGATCTCCCTCCCTTCCTCCCTCTCTTCCTTCCTTTCCTTTCTCAAGACAGGGTTTCTTTTTATAGTCTGATTACCCTGAAACTTACTGTATAGACCAGGCTGGCCTCAAAATGTCAGAGACCGGAATGTCTCTGACTCCCAAATCCAGGGTTAAAGGCAAGCTCTGCCACCACCACACCTGGCTGCCAGAGAGCTCCTTAAAGGACAGAGGAAGTATGTGCGACTGACAGGACATTTCTCAAATATGTGGTGTTGAGTTTCAAATGCTTTTAGTTTCATACACACAAGCAAGAAAATAAAACTTCAAGGGTAAGAGCCACATTAATAACTCATAACTGTGGAACTGCACACGCCTAACCCAACGAGGGTTTTCAGTTAAGAACCGTGGGCTAAGGTGTATGCTGCTGTCTAGCATGTTGAGATTTGGTGTGGTCCTGAGAAGTGGTTGGAGTCCTGTCCACACACTGATGTGTCTCAACGTCCACTCCAGAAGGCCAAAACTCTAGTGCTTATCTGTGCTGTGTATGGGTGTATGCATTCCGCATCCTCCATCTTTTAAAAACTAGTTATTATTATTATCATTATTATTATTATTATTGTAATTATTATTATTATCTTGAGAAAGTATCTCACTATGTAGACCTCACTGTTTGACCTGGAAGTCACAGATATTCTCTTGTCTCTGTCTCCTTGTGCTGGAATTAAAGGTGTGTACCACCATGCACAGTTTGTTATTGTTTTAAATTATGTGCATATGTGTCTGTGTGGAGTATAGGCACATTTGTACAGTGCCCCAGCAGACCCAAAGAGGGTGTCAGATATCTGGAGCTGGAGTTACAGGACGTTGTGAGTCACCTGATATGGAGGCTGGAATTGAAGTCAGGTCCTATGGAAGAGCAGTAAGTGCTCTTAACCTGAGTCGTCTCTCCAACCCCACACGCTCCATCCTTGGTGTTGAAAAGTTATCCTTCCCAATCCTGCCCCACAACATACTTCCAGTGTCATGGTAAGGACTTAGTCAGGAACAGAAATATGATTGATGCCCTATCAAAGTGAGACATCAATATCTCTCTATCAGCCCTCGCCCATGGCTCAAGGAATCTTAGGAGACATGAGAAGCATGAAAACACTGTAGGGAGTAGCTGGGCAATGGTAGCGCACGCTTTTAGTCCCAGTACTCAAAAGGCAGAGGCAGGTGCATCTCTGTGAGTTTGAGACCAGCCCTAGTCTAGAGAACGAGTTTCAGGACAAAGCTGCATGCACAGAAAAACCCTGTCTCTTTTCAAAACAAACAAATAAACAAAAAAACCTATAGAAAGCATGGTTGCTTGTGTGTGTGTGTGTGTGTGTGTGTGTGTGTGTGAGTGTGTGTGTGTTTGTGTAATGCTGACTTCTGGACACGGCATGCCTGGTGCACTTTTAAACCTATGCAGTCGTGGTTACTTGTAAAAGATCACCGCACAACTGGGCCCTTTGACATCTTGTCATAGAAAGGGGAGGATATGGTCTGACCATATCCTCCCTGAGGATTTGGACACCGTAAATGGGTGGTTAAGGAAGGAGGGACATTTTCTTCAGGCCTGCAGCCACTGAGAAGATGCGTGTGCTGCTCTAAGCCAATTCTCACTCCTCCTTTGTAAACAGTCAAAGGAAACTCACTGGGCCACAGGAGAAAAACACCCACAGCTATCTAAACACCAACTGTGCGAGTAGAAGTGGAGCAGGCTGGGAAGAGGAGAGACATCCCAGGGACCAGGAGGAAGGCTCAAAGGTTCACAGGTCGGGGAGAATATGATAAATACACATGGTGTTCATGTGTGCAAATGTCATAATAATACCCAGTGTGTATAGTACTAATCTATACCAAAAATGCTGAGTGTGGTGGCGCACATCTTTAATCCCAGCAAGGCAGAGGCAGGAAGATCTCTGAGTGTGAGGCCAGCCTGGTCTACAGAAGTTGTTCCAGGTCAGCTAAGGCTAGATGGAGAAACCCTGACTCAAAACAAAAACAAACACAAAATATTTATGCTAATAAAAACATTAAAGCCTGTTCACAGAAGAATTTCAATCTCTGTTAATAAATATAGCAGCAGAGGTAACAGACAACCCATACTCTCAATTAAACTTGGTGGAATTTATATATTTTTTAAATATTGAATTTTATGTGTATGACTGCCTGACTGTCTGTATGTGCACATGTGCATACGGGTACTGTTGGAGTCGAGAAGAGGGCTGTGGAATCCCTGGACTCAGAGTTACGGGTGGTTGTGAACCACCATGTGGGTGTGGCAACCAAGTCCAGGTCCTCTGCAAGATCAGCCAGTGCTCTTAACCACTGAGCCGTCTCTCCAGCCCTGGTGAGTTGATCTGGAGACCATGAGGCTTTGCTGTTGAGCCTGGTGTGTAGCTGTGCATTGGTTATGCCTCTACCGCTGGCCACCACTGGGGAAAGGTAAAGCACTTTTCTGAGTGCAACAGCAACAAACAGCCACGGATGTAGGATGCGTGGAATGAAGACTTGTGGGTCCTCCAGGCAGGGAGCTGGCACAGGCTGTTCCCTGCTCTGAACGCACGTCTTTGGTAGTCCTGGCAAGCGGGAAGGGGTGGACATTTGTACCCAGTAAGGGAACTGCCTGACATTCCAGTGCTTAGCTTTGGGGTTCAGGGTTGCAGTAGCAGCTACAGAGCTATCCTTGCCCTCCAAGAAATGTACTTATGCGCAAGAGGCTCAGCATGCTCTGTCTGTAGTCAGCAGGTCGTGGTGTAGTATTCTCTGTGGATCTGAAAGCCTGGACAAAGAACAGTGTTTCCTGTGGGTACCCGTATTCACAGCCATCCTTAACTTCCTTCCTAATGTATCTGCAGGTTGCCCCATTGTTCACCAACATGGAAGAGGCAGTTGGATCCCCTGAGGATAAAGAATTTACATGCTTCTCTGATGCTATAGCCATCCACAAAGAGAGAGATGATTTACCTATAGAAACTGTCAAGAATATCGAGACTGCTGTGGAAGCAGGGAATTGGGTAGAACTTGTCTCTATCGTCAAGGAGATCAAACAAGAAGCATCGAGAACCACAGTGAAAATTGCTGTAACTGGGGACTCCGGCAATGGCATGTCATCCTTCATCAATGCTCTTAGGGAGATTGGACATGAGGAGGAGGATTCAGCTCCCACTGGGGTAGTGAGGACCACACAGAAACCGGTCCTATACTCCTCCTCCAAATTTCCCAATGTGGAACTTTGGGACCTGCCTGGCACAGGGGTCACATCCCAGAGCATGGAGAACTACCTGAAGGAAATGAACTTCAGAAAATGTGACCTGATCATCATCATCGCTTCTGAGAAGTTCAGTTCGAATCATGTGAAGCTGGCCAAAGCCTTGCAGAGCATGAGAAGGAGGTTCTATGTTGTCTGGACAAAGCTGGACAGGGACCTCAGCACAAGTGCCCTCCCAGAACCCCAGCTTCGGCAGAACATCCTAAAGAACATCCAAGAAAATCTCCAGAAGGAGGGGATGGAGGAGACACCCATATTCCTAGTATCCAACTTTAGTCCTTCTTTTCATGACTTCCCGAACCTTAGAGACAAACTGACAAAAGACCTCCCTGTAATCAAGTATGATACTGTCTTTGGAACCCTTTTTCAAATCTGTGAGGAGATTATTGATAAGAAAATGAAAACCATTAAAAAGTACATAAAGGAGGATAATTTACAGGGAGGTTTAGGAATCCCGGATCCAAATAATCTGGCAGAGTGTCATAAAGGCTTCCAGGAAAAATTTCATGTGGATGACACATCTCTCCGCCAGGTGGCTAGGACGATGAGTCACCCAGATACTTATTTCACAGATGCCATGCAGTCCCAGGTTACACAGACGCACCAACTAGATGGCTCGACACCGTCTCTGCTGCACCAGTTACGCGAGCAAGCTATTAAGTTTGCCTATCGCTGTTTTCGCTCAAAACACGCGCAACAGAAACATGTACTTAATGAAGCTGCTGAGAAAACCAAGAAAATTCTGAATATAATCTTGAAGGATACTCTCCATCCTTAGGAAGGGCTAGCTAACCGAGATTCCCTCCCCAGCTTTCTACCCGACATCTACCCCCAGTTGAACTTAATTGCTGTATGGGTTTCAAGTTCCTTGAGATTAATCGGCCGACTCTCTTGACGTGCGTTGCCCACAGAAAACAGTGCTATGGGTTTTGATTTTTTACCATTTGTTTACTTTTATTTTAACTGAACTTTCTGGGATCCCAATATAGGAGACATTTCCTTTTTCAAATTGCACAGAATTTCACGTTTGACACATGGTCACCTTGGCATCTATGACTGATATAGTTTCTCTTAGAGGCCTCTTAATTTTTGCTTCTTTCTTTTCTTTTCTCTCGTGGGAGGTAGAGCATCCTTTTGGGAATGAAAAAGAGCTTGTTTCTGTCCACTTTCTGAAAACGTGACTAGTAGAGGCCTGTTCTCTCTCTGTACCACTGGTCATGGGATTCACAAAGTGCTGACTGGAAGACTTCTAGGTCCCCCACAGTACCCCCAGTGGTGCCAAGGATGTCATGGCCTCTCACACTCAGGGCACCCACAGTTCTATTGCATCTGACTTGTTCATCTACCCCTAACTCTACAGGCCAAACCCCTATCCAGACACATAGACCCTACTCCCTTCCTCATGGAGCTTTCCCATTTCACTCAGGGGTGGGTGTGTGTGTGTGTGTGTGTGTGTGTGTGTGTGTGTTCATTTAAGACAGATGCTTCTCCGTGTGCTGTTACATCCCATTTTCTCAGTCCCCCTCTCAATGGACGTCAGAGTGTGGTTGTAGGGTCCAGTCCATCCATTCAAACAACAGTCCTGAGTTTCAGTTTACCCTAAAGCAATACCTGGTTTGGGGAAAGATCACAAACTGAGTTCAAATAGTCACCACTCAGGAATGGACCATCCAAGGGAAAAACACCAAATATTCCAAAGGAAATGCCTAATGTTCCAACCATTGTAGATGTAGATTCCAACATCACCAGATATCCCTTAGCCCAGCACACACCCATCCTCTTTCACCAAGACACCCGTAGACAAATGTCAGCCAATCAGGGGTCCTGAACCTTAGAAATCCCCTCACCTCAACCTCTGCTATGTTAAGAACCCCACCCAAACGGTAGTTTTTATGACTCTCTGACCTCACTGTGTTGTTGGATGGGTGGAGGGTCCAAGCTCAAGCCTGAATAAAAGCTCTTTGCTTTTGCATATGAGTGTGGACTCTGTTATTGTTTGGGGGAACCCTGTGATCTGGGTATAACACTGTCAGCCCTGTGCCCTCCACTTCCTTCTTTTCATAACACTAAATACTTTCTTCTTCCAGCCATAACCAAGGTCACATCCCAGCATGCCTGCTTCTGTGCCACCTGTGCCGGGAAGGGGTTATTTTTGCCTCGTAGTTTGCCAGTACAGCTCATGATAGATGAAAGACAGTCATCACAATAGGAGCATAGGGCAGGAGAGAGAGAGAGAGAGAGAGAGAGAGAGAGAGAGAGAGAGAGAGAGAGAGAGAGAGAGAGAGAGAGAGAGAGAGAGAGGAGAGGAAGAGAGAGGCACACTGTTCCTTGGCTCATGTTCTTATTGTCATTCAGCCCAAGGCTTCAGTCCATAGAATGATACCATCCACATTCAGAGTGGGTCTTCCACCCACAGTGATCCAAGTTTAGAAACCCTCTCACAGAAATTCCATAGTTACTCTAGATCCTGCCAATTTGACATTCAATATTAACTTTACAGGTACAGTGATAGCAAGGGGTATATTGGAGTTTTATTAGTTAATACTGGGAAGTCCTGCTGATGGAGGCTCAAGATCACTGGATGCAGAACGAACTACACACAGTCCTGTCTGGGCAATCTTTTCATATGGTGATTTTTCAGTATTTGTATAATTTAGCTGGGTGAGGTGACTCCTACTCCTGGTCATAGCACTTGGGAAAGGGGCAGAAGATTCATTTCAACGTTACACAGTGAGTTTTATACCAGCACGGGCTTTAGTAGACAATGATTTACATTTTAAGATGTATACTTTTTATTAGTCTATAATAATTGCGTAAAACAACAGCTTGTGGGCTAGTGAGGGGGCTGAATGGGTAAAAGTGATCGCTATCTGAGCTTGATCTCAATTCCCACATGGGAGAAGGAGAGAACTGTCAGCCACAAGGGTCCTCTAACTTACGTGTGTGTCTGGCATACCTTCAGCACACAGAAATAAATAAATGCAACAACGGAAATATGCTCTGTAAAATAGCAGGTTGTGTTATGGCGTTTTCACACGTGGATAAAAACAGCCTTTATTATTGTCTTTGGCTGTGTCAAAATTCCTGGGAGAAGGGCTTGTTATGGCTTCTGTCAGAGAGGGTACAGCCCAGCAGGGCAGGGAAGGTGTGGCACAGGGGTGTGACCCAGGAGGGCCTGTACCCCATCTCCCTGGACCTTTATCAGACCCACGTTCCCAGGGGCAAACAGAGACACTAGAGGTATAAATTGAGCTGCACCCTCAAATAAGGAAGCCTGGGCCATTTGAACTCCAGGCTGAACTCTGAGGGGCTAGCTGTCAGCAATGCCCTGTCAGGGTCTGAGCAGTGGTTTCTGCAGCTGTTCACAGGAAGCCTCTCCAGGACTCCTGCTGGTATTGAGTCACAGGAGTGAGAAAAGTAACTACTCCAGTAATGTGCAGAAAACTAGGGACCTAGGAAGTTGTCCACAATTCACCAAGCCAGCTGCTTTGGGGACTCAGGAGGAGGTGTCAGCCTGCCCTGTGTGGAGACTGAAGCCAGCTCCTCGGGCTGACGAACAGCATAGTGTGGCTAGCAGAGCTGTGCTGCAGGCAGGACAGCCCATCCCAGAAGATGAGCAAGGGAGGCAGAGGATGCTCCCATTGGGAAAACAGAGCGAAAACCAGTACCAAAGACTTAATGGTCCCTGAGAATTTCCTTCCACAGATGAGAGCCCTGGATCTGGGCACATTCCTACACATGACGCATGAGTAAGTCTGGCAGGGACCTCTCTCCCCCCTCCTCTTTCCCTCTCTTTCCCAACCTCCGTCCCTCCCTTCCTCCCTCTCTCTCTCTCTCTCTCTCTCTCTCTCTCTCTCTCTCTCTTTCTTTCTTCCTTTCTTAAGACAGGGTTTCTTTTTGTAGTTCTGTCTATCCTGGCTGGCAGAGAGACCTTTAAGGGACAGTGGAAGTACGCGAGACCGACAGAACATTTCTCAAATATGTGGCGTTGAGTTTCAAATGCTTTTAGTTTCATGCACACAAGAAAGAAAATAAAACTTCAAGGGTAAGAGCCACATTAATCACTCATAACTGTGGAATTGTACACACCAGACCCACTGAGGGCTTTCAGCTAAGAACCGTAGGATATATATGCTGCTGTCTAGCATGTTGAGATTTGGTGTGGTCCTGAGAAGTGGTTGGAGTCCTGTTCACACAGTGATGTGTTCCAGCGACCACTCCAGAAGGCCAACACTCTAGTACTTACCTGTGCCGTGTATGGGTTTATGTATTCCACATCCTCCATCTTTTTGTATTCCTAGTATCCAACTTTAGTCTTTCTTTTCATGACTTCCTGAACCTTAGAGACGAACTGAAAAGAGAACACTTCAACATCAGCTACGCAGATTCCTTAGAGACTCTTTCTGGAATCTGTGACAGGAGCCCCCATGTTTGTCAGCACGCCAGAGGAGGGTGCCAGATCTCAGTACAGATGGTTGTGAGCCACCATGTGGTTGCAGGGAATTGAACTCAGGAGGTTAAGCCAGTGCTCTTAACCTCTGAGCCATCTCTCCAGCCCTCCGGGAGAGTTTTGAAAACTACCAGAAGCTCTTTGGTGTGGATGATGGGTCCTTTCAGCAGGTGGCTCAGAGGACAGGGACACTGCAGATGGGCTGCATGGCCATGAAGTTCCAGGAGTTGCACACGAAAGACTGGAGGCTGAAACTCATGATGAGTTTTCCCGTGTGCATGTTGCTCAAGTGTCTTGAAGTCTCGTGGTGGTATGGCTTGTAGAACATTATCACCTGTTGCTTAAGACTTTGGAGACAGAGCCTCATCGTTGAAATAGTTGCGCAGAATGCCAAGACTGTCTGGAGGAGTGTCCTAAAGGATAATACCCACCTTCCTGAAGTCCTTTGTGGAGGGTCTAAGTAAACCTCAAGTGAAATTCAGCAGCCTCAGGGTCTTCTTTTTGCTTAAGGCCCTAGCTATTTTCTAGAAATGAAGAACAAGAGCAACATGTTGTAATAAGTCTTAATATCGTTAGAGGAGGTAAGAAAATTGCTTCTCTTCCCACAGGCAACTCTAATACCCCGTTCCTTGGAAGAACAAGTGTCTGCCAAGATCATCAGCCACACTTTCCTAGCTCAGCACTTAGCACGGATGCTTCCAGTTTCATTTCCCTGCAGGTGTCCATCACATGGTGTCCCCCTAAACCATTAAAGTTGTCTTTATCAATACTGGTTCATTCTTATCTGTATCTTTCCCTAGATACCCAGTGGTGACTCAACTGGCCCTAGGTGCTCTTATAGACTTGGGGGGTGGAGAGGGAAGTGGACGCAGTCCCTGAAAATCTACTGTGTGTTGGGGCTGTTTGCATGTGGGAGCGCATGTGTGTGGTCTCATGCACACCAAAACATGTGGAGTCCGTATTCACTTTCTACCTTATAGGTTCTGGAGACTGAAGTCAAGTGGTCAGGCTTGGTGGCAAGCACCTTAATCTGTTGACCCCTGTCAATGGCCTGCTGAAGATGTCTTTGTGTCTGGACAAACACGTGATCAGTGTTCAAAGAGTCATCCTATGCCAGAACAGGGAAGAGTGGCTTCCTCAATTCCTAGACAACAAAGTCTGTGTATATTTCCTGTGTTATAACAAAATTTCTGATCTTAGGCAATATAAAAGGAAATCAGGTTCATTACCTTATCATTCTGGAGCATGAAGAACCCCTCTGTGAAGCATCAAGTTGGCCTCTGGTGAGATCATCACAAGGGCAGGAGCTCCTGTAGAAGAGAATAGAGCACAAAAGATCCAGGTGTCAGGCTCCTTTTGTCCTTCAATGGCCCATTCTAAAGGGAAACAGCAGAATCCTATAGATTGGTTCCTTCCTAAATCAATAACACTATGCCCTAAATATGTCCTACTAGTTCACATATGAACGTGTGTGTGTGTGTGAGAGAGAGAGAGAAAGAGAGAAACAGAGACACACACATACACACACACACACAGATAGAGAGAGAGATAGATAGAGAGATAGATAGATAGATAGATAGATAGATAGATAGTTTCATGTGTGTGGAGGCTGCAACAGCACATCAGGGCTTAGCACAACTGATTCCATGATGGAAGTACCATTCAGGTCCTAAAACTCAACAAGTAGACAGCACCAACCAACAAAATAAACAAAGACCTAATACGTCAAAGTCATAGTTCTGGAAAATACTCTAAATGTATTGACCTTGATGCTTGGCTTCTGTAGTTCCATTTCTAGATAACTATGCTTTCTTTTTTGAGACAGGGTTTCTGTGTGTAACAGCCCTGCCTGTCCTGTACTGTCTTTGTAGACCAGCTGGCCTTGAACCCAGAGACCCACCTGCCTCTACCTCACAAATGTTGCAATTAAAGGTGTGTGTCATATACTCAGCCTGGCTAACTATTCTTATTAACTGAAGTAAGTCAACCCAGGATAGATTTTTTGTGCTTAAAAACTCATCCTGAGAGAGGCTCCTGGGAGATGGTAAATACAGGGGCATCTAGCAATAAGGACACTTCATACAACTGGCTTCAATTAGTTTCAGCAGTCCTGGATGATGGGCCACAATTACTATGGAAATATTGTTTGTGAGGAGAGGCAAGAATTTTAAAACAACGGAGAAAAGAAAAAGGACTTGAGACTTCCCAAGATGAAATTCTTGGTAAGGGCACTTATGCTGATGCACAGGCCCAAGCTCTTTACAATGAACAAACCTTGTCTCTATACCACAAAGCAGCCTTAAATGCTTGGGACAGGATTCAAGAATCCAGAAAATAAATTGAATCATATACCAGGGTTAAACAGGGCCAGAGAGAACCCTTTAGTGACCTTTTTAACTAAGGCTGTACAAACAGAGGTAACAGACCCAGATGCTAAACAAGTACTTATTGAATCTCTGGTTTTGAAAATGCCAACTTAGAATGCAAAAGATACTTGGGCTTTTAGAGGTTAGATCAGCACCAATGGATCAATGGATCCTGCATACAATGAACATTGAGACATTTGACTATTATATTAAATCTTGGGTAGCAGAAGCAATTTCCAAATGTATGAGGAAACATCAAAATGCCAAATGTTTTCTACATTCTTTTTTGTTTGTTTGTTTTTGTTTTTTTTTTCAAGACAGGGTTTCTCTGTAGCTTTTGGAGTCTGCCCTGGAAATAGCTCTGTAGACCAGGATGACCTAAAACTCACAGAGATTTGCCTGCTTCTGCCTCCAAGATGCTAGGATTAATGGCATGCGCCATGAGTGCCAGACTGCTAACTATTTTACTTGTGGTAGAATAGGACATCTGAGAAGGGATTGTAGACAAGGAATTCTTAGAAATAATGTCTCCTCTGGGAATGGCAAAAATAAAAGGTATCCACCTTCTGGATTATGTAGAAGGTGTAGCAAAGGCTGACATTGGTCCAATGAATGTAGATCAACAAAAGACAGACAAGGTAACCTGATAACATTGGGAAACTACTTGGGGGGCTTCTCACAAACTCCCATGTCAAAAGTGGTCCAGTAATTCTCAGTCACTGTGGAGGGCATGTCTCACCAGTAAAATTAAAAAATCCAGTGCCTTCTGTAAAAATCCATACTGTTCTGGATGAAGGAATAAATATGGAGGATGAATTAAAAATTTCAATAAAAAATATATATAATCTTAAAGACTTATACAAATGATCAAAGACCAAAGCTAAGAATGTGTATAGTGGCATTGTAATTGTGGTTTTGATAGGACGTGAATATCATTACTCCAGAATCTTGGCACTCAAACTGACCTCTTCAAGAGGCAGATATTCAGTTCCTAGGAATTGGAACCCCATCTCAAGTAAGACAAATCATGAGATGGGTTGAATGCATAGGGTCAGAAGGACAGAGAGAAATGCTGAGGCCATATTTGGCTAATATTGTAGTGAGTGTATGGGGTTGTACCTGCTGCAACAATGGAATGCCCAGATTAACATTCCTGCAGTCCCAGAAACTCATATTTCTGGGAAGGATATTATAAGGTACTATACACAAAGGCTACCAGCCATTAAGGTTGTATAAGAACACAAAGCAACTAGCAAAACTTTAGAGGTGCCAACAGACCTCCCTTTAAAATGGTTAATTGAGAAACCATGGGTTAAACAGTGTCCTTTGAGAGAAGACAAATTGTAGGCTTTAGAACAGCTGGTATAGGAGCAACTAGATGCTCAGCATACTGAAAATCAACCAGCCCTTGGAATTCTCCTGTATTTGTTGTTAAAAGGAAATCTGGTAAAAAGAGACTGGTTACAGATCTAAGAGCTGTCAACAAGGTAATTCAACCTATGGGTCCTCTACAATCTGGAATTCCTCTGCCTTCTCTATTACCAAAAGAATGGCATCTTATAGTTATTGACTTAAAAGATCGTTTCTTCACTGTACCTTTACAAGAAAAGGATAGAGAAAAATTTGCCATCATAATGCCTACTTACAATGACTCTCAGCTTACTAGGAGATACCAGTGGACTATCCTCCCACAGGGAATGCTCAACAGCCCCACCCTATGCCAATACTTTGTAAGTTATCCCTTCGAAATAATATGTAAACAATTTCCTAAATCTATAATTTACCATTACATGAATGACATTTTGCTATCTGATGCAAACTTTAGAAAGAATGATTGATGAAGTAAAGAAAGTTTTGCCAAAATGGGGATTACCAATTGCTCCTGAAAAAGTACAGAGAAGAGATTCTGACAATTACCTAGGTTATAAAATAGGTTTACAGAAAATTAGAACAGAAAAGGCAAAAATTAGGAGAGACCGTTTGAGAACTGTTAATGACATTCAAAGGTTGTTAGGAGACATTTCCAGTCTATGACCTGCTGTTGGAATAACATCTGATCTAATCTTTAATTTAAATAAACCCTTAGATGGTGACAAAGACTTAAATAATCTCAGGGAATTAAGAGCTGAAGCTGAAAAGGAATTGATTGTCATTGAAGAAAAATTACAGGAGGCACAAGTGGATAGAATGAATCCAAATCTTAATTGCATTTTAGTCATATTGTCTTTCAGAATTTCCCCTACAGGAATTTTAATGCAGAGAGAAGATATCATCTTAGAAAGGATTTTTTTTACCACATAAGTCAAGTAAAAAATTAAAAACTTATGTGGAAAAGGTCTCTGAAATAAACATAAAAGGAAAATTGAGACCTTTTCAACTAGCAGGAATAGACCAAATAGAGATTATAGTGCCTTTTACTACTGAAGAAATCAATAATTATGGGAAGACAATGAACTTGGCAAAGAGCTTGTGTTATTTTTTTAGGAGAGATTAAAAGCAATTATCCCAAAAGTGATAGAATTAACCTTATAAAGAGAACTACTTAGATCCTTCCCCACATTGTATGGGACACACCAATAACTGGAGCCTGTACATGCTATACTGATACAAATAAATCAGGAAAGGCAGCTTACAAATCAGAAGATTTAAGTAAGGTGTAACAAATCCCTTACAATTCTGCCCAAAAGGCAGAATTATATGCTACCCTCATGGTACTAAGGGATTTTAAAGAACCTCTCAATATGCTTACTGATTCACAATAGGCAGAAAGAATTGTCTTTTATGTTGAAACTGCTTGATTTATACCAGATGCTACAGTATTGACTTCATTATTCCTGCAGTTCACAAAATAATCAGGAATAGGCTTTGTCCCATATACACAACACACACCTGATCCCAAACAGGTCTGCCAAATCCTTTAGCACAAGGTAATGTAGAAATTGATCGATTATTGATTGGAAGTGTGTTGAAGGCCTCAGAAATTCATAAGAAACATCATGTCAATAGCAAAGGTTTAAAGAAAGAGTTTTCTATTACATAGCAACAAGCTAAGGACATTATCAAGAGATGTCCTACTTGTGCTTTCTATAACCAAACACCACTATCTGCAGGGAATAACACAAAGGGTACTCAACGGAATGAAATCTGGCAGTGGATGTGTTCCACTTTGCAAATTTTGAAAAATTAAAATATTTATACCACACCATTGACACTTATTCAGGTTTTCAATGGGCAACTGCTTTGAGCTCAGAAACGGCTGATTCAGTAATCATGAATTTATTAGAAGTTGTGACCATCATAGGTATACCTGCTCAAATAAAGACAAAGAGTAGTCCAGTATCTGTCTCTAAGAAAGTGAAGCAGTTTTTCTCATTATAATATAAAGTATATTATAAGTATAACAAACAATCCTATATGTCAGGCAGTTTTAGAAAGATCAAATCAAACTATAAAGTATATGTTAAAAAAGAGAAAGGGATGGAAAATACCACCAGAAATAGATTATATAATGCTTTATTAACACTGAATCTTCTTAAAGCTAATGAGAAAGGAATAACAGCAACAGAGAGACATTGGAAAATAGAAAAATCTTCTGAATTCAATCAGCTGGTTCATTTCAAGGATGTGTTGATCTCACAATGGAAACCAGGAGATATGCAACTTTTGGGAAGGGTTTTTTACTTTTGTTTCCAGAGGAGAAGAAAAGCTATGGATACCATCAAAATTAATGAAGACTTGGTTTGAAAAAGAGAAACCTCTTGAGAAATAGAAATGACGGTTCATCCACAGAGGTGACAACCACACAGATAGTAAGGAAGCCTCATAGGGGTGGGGCAGGGTTCTGTTCTTGACTTTGCAGCAAAGTCCTCATCTTCAAAAAGTCAAGAGACCCTGCACATCTATATATCAAAGAGGAAAAGATAACTATCCAGATATGATCACCAAGGAAAGAGAATGATGACTTATGAGGACAGGTCACCTGAGGGTAAGAATCCATCTATCTATCATCTATCTATCTATCTATCTATCTATCTATCTATCTATCTATCTATCTATCTATCTATCTATCTATATTGATTCTTACCATAATAATAGTCATCACTTGCTTGAAAAATCAAAGCTTGTTTTAGAGTTGGAGAACGGCTCTGTCCTTCTCTAAATCCAAGCATGTTGTCAAAGGAAAAATTCAGAGTTTCTGTTTCATGTAGGAGCCATCTGGTATGGGACAGAACAAAGAAAGAATTTAGAAAAAATTTACTTTTCTTCATACCTTTCTTTGTCTCTATTGTACCTTTGATTGAATATATGTCTGTATAAAAAATGTTGAAATTTTCCACATTGAACAGTGAATTTTCCTTCAGTAATCTGAAGAAAGAAGATGGGGCCCCACAACAATGACTCCACCTGGTTGATATGATGTCATGATGCTGATAGTGCTGCTATTAGACCTGTTTTTGGTACCAGTTGCTCAAGATGATTCCAACTTTGTTAGCTGAAATGGTGCACCTTTCCCCCCCCCAGAACTCCAAATAGAATCCTCAGAAAAACTCTACTGAATACTCAGATTTGCAATTATACCTGACAATAATCTTGAAACTTAACCATCATTTTACTTTCACAGAATCCTTTAAAAAGAACGTCACCCCCATGACAACTGGAAGTTATTCTAGAAGACAACGTCACCTCTCCAAACAAAGTTTGTCATCAGAGTTAGGGACATCAATTAGGGGTTGATTATAATTGATATAGGTTTGAGCACTGGGGTGGAAATTATGTAGGATCAGGGATCTCTTTGAAGAAAGAGGGAGGGACTGGAGAGATGACTCAGTGGTTCATAGCACTGACTGTTCTTCCAGAGATCCTGAGTTAAATTCCTAGCAACTACATGGTTACTCACCACCACCTGTAATGAGATCTGGTGTCCTTTTCTGGCCTGCAGCCATACATGCAGACAGAACACTGTATACATAATAAATAAATATAAAAAAGAGAGAAATTGGATGGGATAATAGATTAGTGTGAGCTCACTCATACTAATAATAATAGTGAGTAAGAGTGTGAATACATGTGAGCTATTATTTATAGGCAATTTACATTGGTATAGATTCTTGCATATTGATAATGATTATATTGAATATGTACCTATCTTTATCTACAATATTTGTATACCTAGGCAAAGATATTTTGACATATTGTATGCATGCATACTTCTACCTCTGCTTAAGACATTTTGTATATTAATACAGTTTTCGGATATATTTGTCATGTTGCAATATACATTTCTACCTCTGATCAAGATACTTATACATTGTTTACATTTTGAGGTCATTGTCCTCATTTGTTTTACATTTGTTTAAAGATTGTTTAATATTCTAATTTGAATAATAAGATATATAGGTATTAAGAATTATAAGTCTATAGTCTTCCATGTTTGTCATACTTATAGTTAGACTAATCAGGTTCTTTAGATACATAGAGATTGTATTCCACATAGATAGGTAATCTTCAACCACTTCAAAGAGCTGTAGAATATGGCATTTTTAATAACTTAGGGTTCTGTTGATATGAGACAACTTTTCCTGGCAGCACTGATCTATTCCCAAGAGAATGCTGAGCACTGAAGACACTCCACTTGGAGCTTGTATTCTTCTTGGCAAAACCGGCCTTTGGGCAAGGAACTGTCCATGCATCGACCACTGACAAAAAAGCAGGATACAAGAAAAAAAAGCAGGATACAAGACAAAACTTGGCAAGATGGGGTAAGACGGTTTTGAAAAATTTTGTGCCTCTGAAAATGGTCTATCAGTTACTCTAGGCCTTATTCAAAGTTGGTGGCTCCAACATTGCAAATGAGACTTTGGGTGATTGCCCAGCTAACCAGTAGTCTCTGTCATTTATTGCACATTTTGGACGTTGTTTGATTGCACTTCCTGCTTACTCAAGTAATATTATTTCCCTTCTTGGGAATCGATGGGGTTGAAGACTAAATAGTTGTAGTTACTTTCCTCTCTTGACTTGACCAAGTTATTTATAATACAAAACTTAGACTCCTTAAGATAGGATAATTATTGAAACATTTATCACATGTTTCTTGCTTGATATTGTTTATGCTGAATGTAATTCTAATTTTTATACTTGACATTTGTTCTTATTGTATATAATTCATGTATTAGGCTTATAATTTTCTTTTTTAAACAAAACGGGGAGGTGCTGTAGGAAAATCTTCAGCTAGTGGTCTTTAAGTTACCTGCCAACTTGGGCGTGGCTTCTTATACTATAAATGCCCATGTAAAGCATGTGCTTGCTCTCTCTCTTCAGACTGCTGGATTCGGTTGTTGTTCCCATTTCAAGCAGAGGACTGTGATTTGTGAGTCTATCCCTAAATAAATAACCCTTTATTATACTCAATTCTGAGCTAGTGTGGGATTTTCTTTTGTGTGTCTGTTTTCATACCTCCCGAGTGCTGTGATTTTAAGGCATGTGCCATATGCTCAGCCTGGCTAACTATTCTTATTAATTGATGTATATCAAAAAAGATACAGTTTTTGTTCTTAAAAACTCATCTTGAGAGAGGCTCCTGGATCCACTGGGATCCCGAACACTCAGTATAGTCAGCATCTGGCTAATTGACTGTGGAGGACTTAGAGGATGGAAATAGGTGTCAGCTCTGCTTCCACGTGTCCTCAGCTAGGCTGTGTTTGATATGTTCTTCAGCAGGAAGCACTCAGAAGTTCCTATTCCTCTTGTTGCTGCTGCTGCTGCTGCTGTTTTGAGGCAGGGTCTCACATGTCCTGGGATACAGGCAATGATGTCTTTGAATTTCTGATCCTCCTGCCTCCACCTCTCAAGTGTAGGATTACAAGTTTGTGCTGTTGTGCCCATCATGCCCAGGTCTATGCAGTACCAAGGATGGAACCCTGGGCTTTGTGCATGACAGGGAGAGCAACTGCCAGCTGGGCCCCACCCCCAACTCCCCAGGGCTCTTTCCAGGACAAAGTGCTTATCTGCTAGGAGAAGTGTGCTTGTGGTAACTGCATTCTATTTTGTTTGTCATCTGAGACAGGGTCTCACACTGTAGCCCTGGCTGTCCTGGAACTCACTATATAGACCAGGCTGGCCTTGAAATAAACAAAATCCATCTGTCTCCCAAGTGCTGGGATTAAATTACCACCACATCCAGTCAGTAGTTACATGCTTAATGCCCTCGCTTGAGGACAAGTGTGGTGGTCTTGGAGGACATTTCACTCTGACCAGGGGGTACATGAAACACCTCCACCCCACAGCCCAGGTCCTCACCTGCAACCTGCAGAGAGTGCTGCAAAGAGAGTTGCATTTCCCCAGGGGGATTCGCGGCCGCCCTTCACTGCTGTCTAATATTAAAGCCCATTCTCAGCCTATGTTGACTTTGTCCCTTCCTAACCTTGTCCCTCAGCTGTTTGGCCACACAGGATTTCCTAACTCCTCATTGACAGCTGCAGTTTCTCAGAAAAGTAAGAGGGAACAGCCTGTAATCTTTCTGTTTTGTTTGATTTCTGTCATCCTGCTGTCATTATTTTCCTGTCCTGTCTCCTGGTTACAAATGTCCTGCAGAGAATTTTTTAAAAGAGGTTTTTCCTTAGGCACATTTGCCCGTGTCTGTGTCTGCCTGCCGTGGTGTGGTGCGTGGTGACTTCTGAGGCCATGTGGAGTCACAGGCAGGTGTGCGCTGCCTGATTGGCGCTGTGAAGCCGAGAAGATGGTTCTCTAGGAGATAACTAAGTGCTCTTACTGCTGAGCCATTCATTGCTCCAGCTACCTCAACCCCAAGGAGAGGTGTGTGTGTGTGTGTGTGTGTGTGTGTGTGTGTGTGTACAGAGGGTCTCTTGCATCCCAGGCTGGCTTCCAAACAAATGAGTCATGGATGGCTTTGAACTCCTGATCCTTTGAACTCTACTTCCTTTGTGAGCTAAGATGAGAGACAGGCAGTGAGCAGGGACAGCAGCTGAGAGAAGTGTTGTGAAGTGTCTGCAGCTCTCTCTCAGTGTGTGTGAAGAGGTTGGCTGCATCAGCAGAGCAGGAGGGGGCTCCAGGAATGGGCCAGCGGGGTCACACTAGGAAGTCCTCACTGCAGTTTGGATGTCACTGTTCCTGGGCAGACTTCCCACCCTCAAGCTTGGCCTTTTGACAGAACTCCTCCCTCTCTGAAGGAGACTGTGGAGCCTGTGCAGCTGAGTCCTGCAAACCAGCCATTTCTAGGAACTGAAACTGAAAGCTGCCCTGACAGGGGGCCCCTCCCCTCCTGGGAGGCAGGCAGGGCTCAGGCCTACAAGTGAGGATTTTGAGCCTGATCCAGAGTTTGCAGGGTCTGAGGAAACCCAATAGCTCAGGCTGCCCTTCAGCTGCTCCAGCCCCTGTACTGGCTCTTCTCGAGAGGTCGCCACACCTCTATTCTCTTCCTCCTGAACATCCTGGACTAGATTCCAGTTTTCTAAGGCTTCTGAGCAGGTAGGTGAGAGACTGCTAAGCATAAACTGCTCAGGGCAGGCTGTCTGGGGTCTGGTGATCCTCTTGGGGATCCTGAGCAGCAGGCCCCTGCCCTGACTGTCTTCAGGACCACACAGATCCTGGTGTTTTGGCTGAGTTGAGTCCTTCTAACCCACCAGCCATTTTTTAATCTGCCTATCCCTGGCTTTGGTTCTTCTGAAGGGACCTAGTTTAGAGAGGGCAGGTGGGATTTCACTCAGTCTCTCAGCCTCTGGCTGAGTCCTGGATCAGAACTTCCCCCAGCGCTTTTGGGTTGTCCCAGGACTGGTTCTTATTCAGAGCACTGGGAGACTGGGACTCGGAGCAGTGAGGTTCTAAGTAAACTCTTGTTTTGTATTGCTCAGTTCAGTATTTTAAGAATTATTTAGTGGTCGTCTGTGTGTGTCTATGTTTGCTTGTGAGGGTCAGGGGACAATTTGTGGGGCTGATTTCTTTCTACAATTGATCTCCCTCCCTTCCTCCCTCCCTTCCTTCCTTTCCTTTCTCAAGGCAGGGTTTCTTTTTATAGTCTGGTTACCTTGAAACTTACTGTATAGACCAGGCTGGCCTCAAACTGTCAGAGACCGGCCTTTCTCTGACTCCCAAATCCAGGGTTAAAGGCAAGCTCTGCCACCACCACACCTGGCTGCCAGAGAGCTCCTTAAAGGACAGAGGAAGTATGTGCGACTGACAGGAAATTTCTCAAATATGTGGTGTTGATTTAAAATACTTTTAGTTTCATACACACAAGCAAGAAAATAAAACTTCAAGGGTAAGAGCCACATCAATCACTCACAACTGTGGAACTGCACACGCCTAACCCACCGAGGACTTTCAGCTAAGAACCGTGGGCTAAGGTGTATGCTGCTGTCTAGCATGTTGAGATTTGCTGTGGTCCTGAGAAGTGGTTGGAGTCCTGTCAACACACTGCTGTGTCTCAGCGTCTACTCCAGAAGGCCAAAACTCTAGTGCTTATCTGTGCCATGTATGGGTATATGCATTCCACATCCTCCATCTTTTAAAAACTAGTTATTTTTATTATTATTATCATTATTATTGTTATTATTATTATTATCTTGAGAAAGTATCTCACTATGTAGACCTCACTGTTTGACCTGGAAGTCACAGATATTCTCTTGTCTCTGTCTCCTTGTGCTGGAATTAAAGGTGTGTACCACCATGCACAGTTTGTTATTGTTTTAAATTATGTGCATATGTGTCTGTGTGGAGTATAGGCACATTTGTACAGTGCCCCAGCAGACCCAAAGAGGGTGTCAGATATCTGGAGCTGGAGTTACAGGACGTTGTGAGTCACCTGATATGGAGGCTGGAATTGAAGTCAGGTCCTATGGAAGAGCAGTAAGTGCTCTTAACCTGAGTCGTCTCTCCAACCCCACACCCTCCATCCTTGGTGTTGAAAAGTTATCCTGCCCCACAACATACTTCCAGTGTCATGGTAAGGACTTAGTCAGGAACAGAAATATGATTGATGCCCTATCAAAGTGAGACATCAATATCTCTCTATCAGCCCAAGCCCATGGCTCAAGGAATCTTAGGAGACATAAGAAGCATGAAAACCCTGTAGGAAGTAGCTGGGCAATGGTAGCTCACGCTTTTAGTCCCAGTACTCAAGAGGCAGAGGCAGGTGGATCTCTGTGAGTTTGAGACCAGCCCTAGTCTAGAGAACAAGTTTCAGGACAAAGTTGCATGCACAGAAAACCCTGTCTCTTTTCAAAACAAACAAACAAACAAATAAACAAACCTATAGAAAGCATGGTTGCTTGTGTGAGTGTGTGTGTGTGTGTGTGTGTGTGTGTGAGTGTGTGTGTGTTTGTGTAATGCTGACTTCTGGACAAGGCGTGCCTGTGGCACTTTTAAACCTATGCAGTCGTGGTTACTTGTAAAAGATCACCGCACAACTGGGCCCTTTGACATCTTGTCATAGAAAGTGGAGGATATGGTCTGACCATATCCTCCCTGAGGATTTGGACACCGTAAATGGGTGGTTAAGGAAGGAGGGACATTTTCTTCAGGCCTGCAGCCACTGAGAAGATGCGTGTGCTGCTCTAAGCCAATTCTCACTCCTGCTTTGTAAACAGTCAAAGGAAACTCACTGGGCCACAGGAGAAAAACACCCACAGCTATCTAAACACCAGCTGTGCGAGTAGAAGTGGAGCAGGCTGGGAAGAGGAGAGACATCCCAGGGACCAGGAGGAAGGCTCAAAGGTTCACAGGTCGGGGAGAATATGATAAATACACATGGTGTTCGTGTGCGCAAATGTCATAATAATACCCAGTGTGTATAGTACTAATCTATACCAAAAATGCGGAGTGTGGTGGCGCACACCTTTAATCCCAGCAAGGCAGAGGCAGGAAGATCTCTGAGTGTGAGGCCAGCCTGGTCTACAGAAGTTGTTCTAGGGCAGCTAAGGCTAGACGGAGAAACCCTGACTCAAAACAAAAACAAACACAAAATATATATGCTGATAAAAACATTAAAGCCTGTTCACAGAAGAATTTCAATCTCTGTTAATAAAAATAACAGCAGTAGTAACAGACAACCCATACTCTCAATTAAAATTGGTGAATTTATATATATTTTTTAAATATTGAATTTTATATGTATGTGTGCCTGACTGTCTGTATGTGCACATGTGCATACGGGTACTGTTGGAGTCGAGAAGAGGGCTGTGGAATCCCTGGACTCAGAGTTACAGGTGGTTGTGAGCCACCATGTGGGTGTGGCAACCAAGTCCAGGTCCTCTGCAAGATCAGCCAGTGCTCTTAACCACTGAGCCGTCTCTCCAGCCCCGGTGAGGGGATCTGGAGACCATGAGGCTTTGCTGTTGAGCCTGGTGTGTAGCCGTGCATTGGTTACGCCTCTACCACTGGCCACCACTGGGGAAAGGAAAAGCACTTCTCTGAGTGCAACAGCAACAAACAGCCACGGATGTAGGATGCGTGGAATGAAGACTTGTGGGTCCTCCAGGCAGGGAGCTGGCACAGGCTGTTCCCTGCTCTGAACGCACGTCTTTGGTAGTCCTGGCAAGCGGGAAGGGGTGGACATTTGTACCCAGTAAGGGAACTGCCTGACATTCCAGTGCTTAGCTTTGGGGTTCAGGGTTGCAGTAGCAGCTACAGAGCTATCCTTGCCCTCCAAGAAATGTACTTATGCGCAAGAGGCTCAGCATGCTCTATCTGTCAGCAGGTCGTGGTGTAGGATTCTCTGTGGATCTGAAAGCCTGGACGAAGAACAGTGTTTCCTGTGGGTACCCATATTCACAGCCATCCTTAACTTCCTTGCTAATGTATCTGCAGGTTGCTCCATTGTTCACCAACATGGAAGAGGTAGTTGGATCCCCTGAGGATAAAGAATTTACATGCTTCTCTGATGCTATAGCCATTCACAAAGAGGGAGGTGATGATTTATCTGTAGAAAATGTCAAGAATATCGAGACTGCTGTGGAAGCAGGGAATTGGGTAGAACTTGTCTCTATCGTCAAGGAGATCAAACAGGAAGCATCGAGAACCACAGTGAAAATTGCTGTAACTGGGGACTCCGGCAATGGCATGTCATCCTTCATCAATGCTCTTAGGGAGATTGGACATGAGGAGGAGGATTCAGCTCTCACTGGAGTGAGGACCACACAGAAACCGGCCCTATACTCCTCCTCCAAGTTTCCCAATGTGGAACTGTGGGACCTGCCTGGCACAGGGGTCACATCCCAGAGCATGGAGAACTACCTGAAGGAAATGAACTTCAGAAAATGTGACCTGATCTTCCTCATCGCTTCTGAGCAGTTCAGTTTGAATCATGTGAAGCTGGCCAAAGCCTTGCAGAGCATGAGAAGGAGGTTCTATGTCGTCTGGACAAAGCTGGACAGGGACCTCAGCACAAGTGCCCTCCCAGAACCCCAGCTACGGGAGAACATCCTAAAGAACATCCGGGAAAACCTCCAGGAGGAGGGGTTGGTGGATCCCACTATATACCTAGTATCCAACTTTAGTCCTTCTTTTCATGACTTCCCGAAGCTTAGACACAAACTGACAAAAGACCTCCCTGAAATCAAGTATTATAGTCTCTTTGGAATCCTTTTTCAAGTCTGTGAGAAGATTATTGATAAGAAAATGAAAACCATTAAAAAGTACATAAAGGAGGATAATTTACAGGGAGGTTTAGGAATCTCGGATCCAAATAATCTGGCAGAGTGTCATAAAGTCTTCCAGGAATACTTTGGTGTGGATGACAAATCTCTCCGCCAGGTGGCTGTGACGATGAGTCACCCGGATACTTATTTCACAGATGCCATGCAGTCCCAGGTTACACAGACGCACCAACTAGATGGCTTGACACCGTCTCTGCTGCACCAGTTCCGTGATCAAGCTGTTAAGTTTGCCTATCGCTGTTTTCGCTCAACACACGCGCAACAGGAACATGTACTTGATGAAGCTGTTGAGAAAACCAAGAAAATTCTGAATATAATCTTGAAGGACACTCTCCTTCCTTAGGAAGGGCTAGCTAACCGAGATTCCCTCCCCAGCTTTCTACCCGACATCTACCCCCAGTTGAACTTAATTGCTGTATGGGTTTCAAGTTCCTTGAGATTAATCGGCCGACTCTCTTGACGTGCATTGCCCACAGAAAAGAGTGCTATGGGTTTTGATTTTTTACCATTTGTTTACTTTTATTTTAACTGAACTTTCTGGGATCCCAATATAGGAGACATTTCCTTTTTCAAATTGCACAGAATTTCACGTTTGACACATGGTCACCTTGGCATCTATGACTGATATAGTTTCTCTTAGAGGCCTCTTAATTTTTGCTTCTTTCTTTTCTTCTCTCTTGTGGGAGGTAGAGCATCCTTTTGGGAATGAAAAAGAGCTTGTTTCTGTCCACTTTCTGAAAACGTGACTAGTAGAGGCCTGTTCTCTCTCTGTACCACTGGTCATGGGATTCACAAAGTGCTGACTGGAAGACTTCTAGGTCCCCCACAGTACCCCCAGTGGTGCCAAGGATGTCATGGCCTCTCACACTCAGGGCACCCACAGTCTTCTATTGCATCTGACTTGTTCATCTACCCCTAACTCTACAGGCCAAACCCCTATCCAGACACATAGACCCTTCTCCCTTCCTCATGGAGCTTTCCCATTTCACTCAGGTGTGTGTGTGTGTGTGTGTGTGTGTGTGTGTGTTCATTTAAGACAGATGCTTCTCCGTGTGCTGTTACATCCCATTTTCTCAGTCCCCCTCTCAATGGACGTCAGAGTGTGGTTGTAGGGTCCAGTCCATCCATTCAAACAACAGTCCTGAGTTTCAGTTTACCCTAAAGCAATACCTGGTTTGGGGAAAGATCACAAACTGAGTTCAAATAGTCACCACTCAGGAATGGACCATCCAAGGGAAAAACACCAAATATTCCAAAGGAAATGCCTAATGTTCCAACCATTGTAGATGTAGATTCCAACATCACCAGATATCCCTTAGCCCAGCACACACCCATCCTCTTTCACCAAGACACCCGTAGACAAATGTCAGCCAATCAGGGGTCCTGAACCTTAGAAATCCCCTCACCTCAACCTCTGCTATGTTAAGAACCCCACCCAAACGGTAGTTTTTATGACTCTCTGACCTCACTGTGTTGTTGGATGGGTGGAGGGTCCAAGCTCAAGCCTGAATAAAAGCTCTTTGCTTTTGCATATGAGTGTGGACTCTGTTATTGTTTGGGGGACCCTGTGATCTGGGTATAACACTGTCAGCCCTGTGCCCTCCACTTCCTTCTTTTCATAACACTAAATACTTTCTTCTTCCAGCCATAACCAAGGTCACATCCCAGCATGCCTGCTTCTGTGCCACCTGTGCCGGGAAGGGGTTATTTTTGCCTCGTAGTTTGCCAGTACAGCTCATGATAGATGAAAGACAGTCATCACAATAGGAGCATAGGGCAGGAGAGAGAGGGAGAGAGAGAGAGAGAGAGAGAGAGAGAGAGGCACACTGCTCCTTGGCTCATGTTCTTATTGTCATTCAGCCCAAGGCTTCAGTCCATAGAATGATACCATCCACATTCAGAGTGGGTCTTCCACCCACAGTGATCCAAGTTTAGAAACCCTCTCACAGAAATTCCATAGTTATTCTAGATCCTGCCAATTTGACATTCAATATTAACTTTACAGGTACAGTGATAGCAAGGGGTATATTGGAGTTTTATTAGTTAATACTGGGAAGCCCTGCTGATGGAGGCTCAAGATCACTGGATGCAGAACGAACTACACACAGTCCTGTCTGGGCAATCTTTTCATATGGTGATTTTTCAGTATTTGTATAATTTAGCTGGGTGAGGTGGCAGACACTCGTCATCACAGCACTTGGGAAAGGGGCAGAAGATTCATTTCAAAGTTACACAGTGAGTTTTATACCAGCACGGGCTTTAGTAGACAATGATTTACATTTTAAGATGTATACTTTTTATTAGTCTATAATAATTGCGTAAAACAACAGCTTGTGGGCTAGTGAGGGGGCTGAATGGGTAAAAGTGATCGCTATCTGAGCTTGATCTCAATTACCCACATGGGAGAAAGAGAGAACTGTCGGCCACAAGGGTCCTTTAACTTACGTGTGTGTCTGGCATACCTTCAGCACACAGAAATAAATAAATGCAACAATGGAAATATGCTCTGTAAAATAACAGGTTGCGTTATGGCATTTTCACACGTGGATAAAAACAGCCTTTATTATTGTCTTTGGCTGTGTCAAAATTCCTGGGAGAAGGACTTGTTATGGCTTCTGTCAGAGAGGGTACAGCCCAGCAGGGCAGGGAAGGTGTGGCACAGGGGTGTGACCCAGGAGGGCCTGTACCCCATCTCCCTGGACCTTTATCAGACCCACGTTCCCAGGGGCAAACAGAGACACTAGAGGTATAAATTGAGCTGCACCCTCAAATAAGGAAGCCTGGGCCATTTGAACTCCAGGCTGAACTCTGAGGGGCTAGCTGTCAGCAATGCCCTGTCAGGGTCTGAGCAGTGGTTTCTGCAGCTGTTAACAGGAAGCCTCTCCAGGACTCCTGCTGGTATTGTGTCACAGGAGTGAGAAAAGTAACTATTCCAGTAATGTGCAGAAAACTAGGGACCTAGGAAGTTGTCCACAATTCACCAAGCCAGCTGCTTTGGGGACTCAGGAGGAGGTGTCAGCCTGCCCTGTGTGGAGACTGAAGCCAGCTCCTCGGGCTGAGGAACAGCATAGTGTGGCTAGCAGAGCTGTACTGCAGGCAGGACAGCCCATCCCAGAAGATGAGCAAGGGAGGCAGAGGATGCTCCCATTGGGAAAACAGAGCGAAAACCAGTACAAAAGACTTAAGGGTGCCTGAGAAGTTCCTTCCACAGACGAGAGCCCTGGATATCTAGGGTACACATCTGGGCACATTCCTACACATGATGCATGAGTAAGTCTGGCAGGGACCTCTCTTTCCCCCCTCTCTTTCCCTCTCTTTCTCTCCTTCCATCAGTCCCTCCCTCCCTCCCTCCCTCCCTTCCTCTCTCCCTCCCTCCTTCCCTCTCTCTCTCTCTCTCTCTCTCTCTCTCTCTCTCTCTCTCTCTCTCTCTCTCTCTCTCTCTCTCTTTCTTTCTTCCTTCCTTTCTTAAGACAGGGTTTCCTTTTGTAGTTCTGTCTACCCTGGCTGGTAGAGAGACCTTTAAAGGACAGTGGAAGTACGCGAGACCGACAGAACATTTCTCAAATATGTGGCATTGAGTTTCAAATGCTTTTAGTTTCATACACACAAGAAAGAAAATAAAACTTCAAGGGTAAGAGCCACATTAATCACTCATAACTGTGGAATTGTACACGCCAGACCCACTGAGGGCTTTCAGCTAAGAACCGTAGGATATATATGCTGCTGTCTAGCATGTTGAGATTTGGTGTGGTCCTGAGAAGTGGTTGGAGTCCTGTTCACACAGTGATGTGTCCCAGCGACCACTCCAGAAGGCCAACACTCTAGTACTTACCTGTGCCGTGTATGGGTTTATGTATTCCACATCCTCCATCTTTTTGTATTCCTAGTATCCAACTTTAGTCCTTCTTTTCATGACTTCTTGAACCTTAGAGACGAACTGAAAAGAGATCACTTCAACATCAGCTACGCAGATTCCTTAGAGACTCTTTCTGGAATCTGTGACAGGAGCCCCCATGTTTGTCCGCACGCCAGAGGAGGGCGCCAGATCTCAGTACAGATGGTTGTGAGCCACCATGTGGTTGCAGGGAATTGAACTCAGGACCTCTGGAAGAGCAGCCAGTGCTCTTAACCTCTGAGCCATCTCTCCAGCCCTCCGGGAGAGTTTTGAAAACTACCAGAAGCTCTTTGGTATGGATGATGGGTCCTTTCAGCAGGTGGCTCAGAGGACAGGGACACTGCAGATGGGCTGCATGGCCATGAAGTTCCAGGAGTTGCACACGAAAGACTGGAGGCTGAAACTCATGAAGAGTTTTCCCGTGTGCATGTTGCTCAAGTGTCTTGAAGTCTCGTGGTGGTATGGCTTGTGGAACATTATCACCTGTTGCTTAATACTCTGGAGACAGAGCCTCATCGTTGAAATAATTGCGCAGAACGCCAAGACTGTCTGGAGGAGTGTCCTAAAGGATAATACCCACCTTCCTGAAGTCCTTTGTGGAGGGTCTAAGTAAACCTCAAGTGAAATTCAGCAGCCTCAGGGTCTTCTTTTTGTTTAAGGCCCTAGCTATTTTCTAGAAATGAAGAACAAGAGCAACATGTTGTAATAAGTCTTAATATCGTTAGAGGAGGTAAGAAAATTGCTTCTCTTCCCACAGGCAACTCTAATACCCCGTTCCTTGGAAGAACAAGTGTCTGCCAAGATCATCAGCCACACTTTCCTAGCTCAGCACTTAGCACGGATGCTTCCAGTTTCATTTTCCTGCAGGTGTCCATCACATGGTGTCCCCCTAAACCATTAAAGTTGTCTTTATCAATACTGGTTCATTCTTATCTGTATCTTTCCCTAGATACCCAGTGGTGACTCAACTGGCCCTAGGTGCTCTTATAGACTTGGGGGGTGGAGAGGGAGGTGGACGCAGTCCCTGAAAATCTACTGTGTGTTGGGGCTGTTTGCATGTGGGAGCGCATGTGTGTGGTCTCATGCACACCAAAACATGTGGAGTCCGTGTTCACTTTCTACCTTATAGGTTCTGGAGACTGAAGTCAAGTGGTCAGGCTTGGTGGCAAGCACCTTAATCTGTTGACCCCTGTCAATGGCCTGCTGAAGATGTCTTTGTGTCTGGACAAACATGTGATCAGTGTTCAAAGAGTCATCCTATGCCAGAACAGGGAAGAGTGGCTTCCTCAATTCCTAGACAACAAAGTCTGTGTATATTTCCTGTGTTATAACAAAATTTCTGATCTTAGGCAATATAAAAGGAAATCAGGTTCATTACCTTATCATTCTGGAGCATGAGGAACCCCTGTGTGAAGCATCAAGTTGGCCTCTGGTGAGATCATCACAAGGGCAGGAGCTCCTGTAGAAGAGAATAGAGCACAAAAGATCCAGGTGTCAGGCTCCTTTTGTCCTTCCATGGCCCATTCTAAAGGGAAACAGCAGAATCCTATAGATTGGTCCCTTCCTAAATCAATAACACTATGCCCTAAATATGTCCTACTAGTTCACATATGAACGTGTGTGTGTGAGAGAGAGAGAAAGAGAGAAACAGAGACACACACATACACACACACACACACACAGAGAGAGAGAGAGAGAGAGGGATAGATAGATAGATAGATAGAGAGAGAGAGAGAGAGAGAGAGTTAGTTTCATGTGTGTGGAGGCTGCAACAGCACATCAGGGCTTAGCACAACTGATTCCATGATGGAAGTACCATTCAGGTCCTAAAACTCAACAAGTAGACAGCACCAACCAACAAAATAAACAAAGACCTAATACGTCAAAGTCATAGTTCTGGAAAATACTCTAAATGTATTGACCTTGATGTTTGGCTTCTGTAGTTCCATTTCTAGATAACTATGCTTTCTTTTTTGAGACAGGGTTTCTGTGTGTAACAGCCCTGCCTGTCCTGTACTGTCTTTGTAGACCAGCTGGCCTTGAACCCAGAGACCTACCTGCCTCTACCTCACAAATGTTGCAATTAAAGGTGTGTGTCATATACTCAGCCTGGCTAACTATTCTTATTAACTGAAGTAAGTCAACCCAGGATAGATTTTTTGTGCTTAAAAACTCATCCTGAGAGAGGCTCCTGGGAGATGGTAAATACAGGGGCATCTAGCAATAAGGACACTTCATACAACTGGCTTCAATTAGTTTCAGCAGTCCTGGATGATGGGCCACAATTACTATGGAAATATTGTTTGTGAGGAGAGGCAAGAATTTTAAAACAACGGAGAAAAGAAAAAGGACTTGAGACTTCCCAAGATGAAATTCTTGGTAAGGGCACTTATGCTGATGCACAGGCCCAAGATCTTTACAATGAACAAACCTTGTCTCTATACCACAAAGCAGCCTTAAATGCTTGGGACAGGATTCAAGAATCCAGAAAATAAATTGAATCATATACTAGGGTTAAACAGGGCCAGAGAGAACTCTTTACTGACCTTTTACAAAGATTAACTAAGGCTGTACAAACAGAGGTAACAGACCCAGATGCTAAACAAGTACTTATTGAATCTCTGGTTTTGAAAATGCCAACTTAGAATGCAAAAGATACTTGGGCCTTTAGAGGTTAGATCAGCACCAATGGATCAATGGATCCTGTATACAATGAACATTGAGACATTTGACTATTATATTGAATCTTGGGTAGCAGAAGCAATTTCCAAATGTATGAGGAAACATCAAAATGCCAAATGTTTTCTACATTCTTTTTTGTTTGTTTGTTTTTGTGTTTTGTTTTTTTTTCAAGACAGGGTTTCTCTGTAGCTTTTGGAGTCTGCCCTGGAAATAGCTCTGTAGACCAGGATGACCTAAAACTCACAGAGATTTGCCTGCTTCTGCCTCCTGAGTGCTAGGATTAATGGCATGCGCCATGAGTGCCAGACTGCTAACTATTTTACTTGTGGTAGAATAGGACATCTGAGAAGGGATTGTAGACAAGGAATTCTTAGAAATAATGTCTCCTCTGGGAATGGCAAAAATAAAAGGTATCCACCTTCTGGATTATGTAGAAGGTGTAGCAAAGGCTGACATTGGTCCAATGAATGTAGATCAACAAAAGACAGACAAGGTAACCTGATAACATTGGGAAACTACTTGGGGGGCTTCTCACAAACTCCCATGTCAAAAGTGGTCCAGTAATTCTCAGTCACTGTGGAGGGCATATCTCACCAGTAAAATTTAAAAATCCAGTGCATTTTTGTAAAAATCCATACTGTTCTGGATGAAGGAATAAATATGGAGGATGAATTAAAAATTTCAATAAAAATATATATAATCTTAAAGACTTATACAAATGATCAAAGACCAAAGCTAAGAATGTGTATAGTGGCATTGTAATTGTGGGTTTGATAGGACGTGAATATCATTACTCCAGAATCTTGGCACTCAAACTGACCTCTTCAAGAGGCAGATATTCAATTCCTAGGAATTGGAACCCTATCTCAAGTAAGACAAATCATGAGATGGGCTGAATGCATAGGGTCAGAAGGACAGAGAGAAATGCTGAGGCCATATTTGGCTAATATTGTAGTGAGTGTATGGGGTTGTACCTGCTGCAACAATGGAATGCCCAGATTAACATTCCTGCAGTCCCAGAAACTCATATTTCTGGGAAGGATATTATAAGGTACTATACACAAAGGCTACCAGCCATTAAGGTTGTATAAGAACACAAAGCAACTAGCAAAACTTTAGAGGTGCCAACAGACCTCCCTTTAAAATGGTTAATTGAGAAACCATGGGTTAAACAGTGTCCTTTGAGAGAAGACAAATTGTAGGCTTTAGAACAGCTGGTATAGGAGCAACTAGATGCTCAGCATACTGAAGAATCAACCAGCCCTTGGAATTCTCCTGTATTTGTTGTTAAAAGGAAATCTAGTAAAAAGAGACTGGTGACAGATCTAAGAGCTGTCAACAAGGTAATTCAACCTATGGGTCCTCTACAATCTGGAATTCCTCTGCCTTCTCTATTACCAAAAGAATGGCATCTTATAGTTATTGACTTAAAAGATCGTTTCTTCACTGTACCTTTACAAGAAAAGGATAGAGAAAAATTTGCCATCATAATGCCTACTTACAATGACTCTCAGCTTACTAGGAGATACCAGTGGACTATCCTCCCACAGGGAATGCTCAACAGCCCCACCCTATGCCAATACTTTGTAAGTTATCCCTTCGAAATAATATGTAAACAATTTCCTAAATCTATAATTTACCATTACATGAATGACATGAATGAATTTAGAATGTTTGATAAAGTCAAGGAAGTTTTGCCAAAATGGAGATTACCAATTGCTCCTGATAAAATACAGAGAGGAGATTCTGACAATCACCTGGGTTATAAAATAGGTTTACAGAAAATTAGAACACAAAAGACACAAATTATGAGAGCCCGGTTGAGGACTCTAATGACTTTCAAAGCTTGTTAGGAGACATTTCCAGTCTATGACCTGCTGTTGGAATATCATCTGATCTAATCATTAATTTAAATAAACCCTTAGATGGTGACAAAGACTTAAATAGTCTCAGGGAATTAAGAGCTGAAGCTGAAAAGGAATTGATTGTCATTGAAAAAAATTACAGGAGGCACAAGTGGATAGAATGAATCCAAATCTTAATTGCATTTTAGTCATATTGTCTTTCAGAATTTCCCCTACAGGAATTTTAATGCAGAGAGAAGATATCATCTTAGAAAGGATTTTTTTTATCACATAAATCAAGTAAAAAATTAAAAACTTATGTGGAAAAGGTTTCTGAAATAAACATAAAAGGAAAATTGAAACTTTTTCAACTGGCAGAAATAGATCCAATAGGGATTATTATGCCTTTTACTATTGATGAAATTAAAAATTATGGGAAGACAATGAACCTTGGCAAAGAGCTTGTGCTATTTTTTTAGGAGAGATTAAAATCAATTATCCCCAAAGTGATAGAATTAGCCTTATAAAGAGAACTACTTAGATCCTTTCCCACATTATATGGGACACACCAATAACTGGAGCCTGTACATGCTATACTGATACAAATAAATCAGGAAAGGCAGGTTACAAATCAGAAGATTTAAGTAAGGTGTAAAGAAGCTCTTACAATTCTGCCCAAAAGGCAGAATTATATGCTATCCTCATGGTACTAAGGGATTTTACAGAATCTCTCAATATGCTTACTGATTCACAATATGCAGAAAGAATTTTCTTTTATATTGTAACTGCTAGATTTATACCAGATCCTACAGAATTGTCTTCATTATTCCAACAGGTTCACAAAATAATCAGTAATAGGCTTTGTCCCATATACATAACACACCTGATCCCATATGGGTCTGCCAAATCCTCTAGAACAAGGTAATGTGGAAATTGATTATTGATTGGAAGTTTGTTGAAGGCCTCAGAAATTCATAAGAAACATCATGTCAATAGCAAAGGTTTAAAGAAAGAGTTTTCTATTACATAGCAACAAGCTAAGGACATTATCAAGAGATGTCCTACTTGTGCTTTCTATAACCAAACACTACTACCTTCAGGGAGTAACACAAAAGGATACTCAAAGGAATAAAATCTGGCAGGTGGATGTGTTCCACTATGCAGATTTTGAAAAATTAAAATATGTATACCACACCATTGACACTTATTCAATTTTCAATGGGTAGCTGCTTTGAGCTCAGAAAAGGCTGATCCAGTAATCATGAATTTATTAGAAGTTGTGGCCATCATAGGTATACCTGCTCAAATAAAGACCGATAGTGGTCCAGTATCTGTCTCTATGAAAGTGAAGCAGTTTTTCTCATTATAATATAAAGTACATTATAAGTATAGCAAACAGTCCTACAGATCAGGCAGTTATAGAGAGATCAGATCAAAGTATAAAGGATATGTTAAAAAATAAGAAAGGGATGGAAAATGCTGCCAGAAATAGATTACATAATGCTTTATTAACACTGAATTTTCTTAAAGCTAATGAGAAAGGAATAACAGCAGCAGAGAGACATTGGATAATAGAAAAATTTTCTGAATTAAATCAGCTGGTGCATTTCAAGAATGTATTGATAAACCAGAGAATATGCTACTTTGGGGAAGCATTTTCACTTTTGTTTCCAGAGGAGAAGAAAAGCTATGGATACCATCAAAATTAATAAAGACTTGGTTTGAAAAAGAGAAACCTTTTGAGAAATAGAAATGACAGTTCATCCATAGAGGTGACAACCACACAGATAGTAAGGAAGCCTCATAGGGATTGGGGCAGGGTTCTGTTCTTGACTTTGCAGCAAAGTCCTCATCTTCAAAAAGTCAAGAGACCCTGCACATCTATATGTCTAAAGAGGAAAAGATAACTATCCAGATTGGATGACCAAGAAAAGAGAATTATGACTTATGAGGATAGGTCATCTAAGGGTAAGAATCACTGAATATTCTACTTATTATAATAATAGTCATGACTCACTTGAAAAATCAAAGCTGGTTTTAGAGTTGGACAACGGCTCTGTCCTTCTCTAGATCCAAGCATGTTGTCAAAGGAAAGATTCAGAGTTTCTGTCTCATGTCAGGAACCATCTGGTATGGGACATACCAATTTTTGTCTCTATCATACCTTTTATTGAACATATGTCTGTATAAATAATGTTTAAGTTTTCCACATTGAACAGTGAATTTTCCTTCAGTAATCTGAAGAAGATGAGACCCGACAACAACGACTCCACCTGTTTGATATGACATCATGATGCTGATAGTGCTGTTATAAGACTTGTTTTGGGTACCAATTGCTCAAGATGGTTCCAACTTGGTTAGCTGAAATGGTGCACTTATTTTTTTTCCAGAACTCCAAATAGGATCCCCGGAAAAACCCTACTGAATACTCAGAGACTATTTGCAATTATACCAGACAGTAATCTTAAAACTTAACCATCATTTTACTTTCACAGGATCCCATAGAAAGAACATCACCACCATGACAACAGGAAGTAATTCTAGAAGACAACGTCCCCTCTCCCAACAAAGTTTGTCCTCAGAGTTAGGGACATCAATTAGGGGTTGATTATAATTGATATAGGGTTGAGGGCTGGGATGGAAATTATGTAGGATCAGGGATCTCTTTGAAGAAAGAGGGAGGGACTGGAGAGATGGCTCAGTGGTTGAGAGCACTGACTGCTCTTCCAGAGGTCCTGAGTTCAATTCCCAGCAACCACATGGTTACTCACCATCACCTGTAATGAGATCTGGTGTTCTCTTCTGGCCTGCAGGCATACATGCAAACAGAACACTGTATAAATAATAAGTAAATATTAAAAAAAGAAATAGAGAGGAAAATTGGATGGGATAATAGATTAGTGTGAGCTAATTCACACTAATAATAATAGTGAATAATAAAGTAAATACATGTGAGCTCTTATTTATAGGCAACTTACATTGGTATAGATCCTTGTATATTGATAAAAATTTAAATTATATTGAATATGTACCTATTTTTGTCTACAATATTTGTATACCTAGGCAAAGCTATTTTGTCATAGTGTACGCATGCATGCTTCTACCTCTGCTTAAGACATTTTGTATATTGATACAATTTTAGAATATATTTGTCATATTGCAATATACATTTCTACCTCTGATCAAGATACTTATACATTGTTTACATTTTGAGGTCATTGTCCTCATTTGTTTTATATTTGTTTAAAGATTGTTTAATATTCTAATATGAATAATAAGTTATATAGGTATTAAGAATTATAGGTCTATGGTCTGAAGGGGAAGCCTAGCCAAAAACCTTGTTTTGTAAGGCGTGTCCCCCTTAGTCTAAAGGCGTGTCCCCCTTGGTCTAAAGGCGTGTCCCCCTTAGGTGTGTCCTCCTTAGGCTAATATTGACTTATAAAATCTTGTGGGCCTGTGGCCCGCCTGCTCTTTGTTTTCCTGCGCTCCTCGCTGGAACCTTGGATTTGTAAGTTCCCTTTCCTTTCCTTTATTAAAACTGAATTATTTTTTTGTTTGTTTTTTCGAGACAGGGTTTCTCTGCAGCTTTAGAGCCTGTCCTGGAACTAGCTCTTGTAGACCAGGCTGGTCTCGAACTCACAGAGATCCGCCTGCCTCTGCCTCCCGAGTGCTGGGATTAAAGGCGTGCGCCACCACTGCCCGGCTAAAACTGAATTATATATATATTAAAGGTAGTCTGGTGAATCATAACTGCCGATCAACCACGCACCTTCAATGGTCATCCATGTTTGTCATACTTTTAGTTAGACTACTCAGGTTCTTTAGATACATAGAGATTGTATTCCACAGAGATAGGTAATCTTAAACCACTTCAAAGAGCTATAGAATATGCCATTTTAATAACTTAGGGTTCTGTTGATATGAGACAATTGCTCCTGGCAGCACCGATCTATTCCCGAGAGAATGCTGAGCACTGAAGACACTCCACTTTGAGCTTGTATTCTTCTTGGCACAACTGGCCTTTGGGCAAGGGACTGTCCATGCATCGACCACTGACAAAGTGCATGATTTCCAGACAGGACAAGCAGGGTACAAGAAAAAATACTGTCAAAACTTGCCAAGACAGGGTAAGAATGTTTTGAAATTTTTCGTGCCTCTGAAAATGGTCTATCAGTTACTCTAGGCCTTATCCAAAGTTGGTTGTTCCAATGTTGCAAATGAGACTTTGGGTGATTGCTCAGCTAACCAGTTATCTCTGTCATTTGTTTCACATTTTGGAAGTTGCATGATTGCACTTCCTGCTGACTCAAGTAATATTATTTCCGTTCTTGTTAATCGATTGGGTTGAAGACTAAATAGTTGTAGTTACTTTCCTCTCATGCCTTGGCCAAGTTATTTATAATATAAGACTTACACTCCTTAGGATAGGATAATTATTAAAACATTTATCACATGTTTCTTGCTTGATATTGCTTATTCTAGTTGTAATTCTAATTTTTATACTGGATCCTTATTCTTATTGTCTATAATTTTTGCATTAGCCTTAGAACTGTCTTTTTTAAACAAAGGAGGAGGTGCCTATGTCTTCCAAGTGCTGGGATTAAAGGCACGTACCACCACATCCGGTCAGTAGTTACATGCTTAATGCCCTCACTTGAGGACAAGTGTGGTGGTCTTGGAGGACATTTCACTCTGACCAGGGGGTACATGAAACACCTCCACCCCACAGCCCAGGTCCTCACCTGCAACCTGCAGAGAGTGCTGCAAAGAGAGTTGCATTTCCCCAGGAGGATTCGCGGCCGCCCTTCACTGCTGTCTAATATTAAAGCCCATTCTCAGCCTATGTTGACTTTATCCCTTCCTAACCTTGTCCCTCAGCTGTTTGGCCACACAGGATTTCCTAACTCCTCATTGACAGTTGCAGTTTCTCAGAAAAGTAAGAGGGAACAGCCTGTAATATTTCTGTTTTGTTTGATTTCTGTCATCCTGCTGTCATTATTTTCCTGTCCTGTCTCCTGGTTACAAATGTCCTGCAGAGAATTTTTTTTTTTTTTTTTGAGACAGGGTTTTTCTGTGGCTTTGGAGCCTGTCCTGGAACTAGCTCTTGTAGACCAGGCTGGTCTCGAATTCACAGAGATCCACCTGCCTCTGCCTCCCGAGTGCTGGGATTAAAGGCGTGCGCCACCACCGCCCGGCCTGCAGAGAATTTTTTAAAAGAGGTTTTTCCTTAGGCACATTTGCCCGTGTCTGTGTCTGCCTGTCGTGGTGCGTGGTGACTTCCGAGGCCATATGGAGTCACAGGCAGGTGTGCGCTGCCTGTTTGGCGCTGTGAAGATGAGAAGATGGTTCTCTAGGAGATAACTAAGTGCTCTTACTGCTGAGCCATTGCTCCAGCTACCTCAACCCCAAGGAGAGGTGTGTGTGTGTGTGTGTGTGTGTGTGTGTGTGTGTGTGTGTGTGTGTGTGTGTTTACAGAGGGTCTTTTGTATCCCAGGCTCCTGATCCTTTTAACTGTACTTCCTTTGTGAGCTAAGATGAGAGACAGGCAGTGAGCAGGGACAGCAGCTGAGTGCAGTGTTGTGAAGTGTCTGCAGCTCTCTCTCACTGGGTGTGAAGAGGCTGGATGCATCAGCAGAGCAGGAGGGGCCTCCAGGAATGGGGCAGCGGGGTCACAACAGGAGGCTCTGACTGCAGTTTGGATGTCACCATTACTGGGCAGACTTCCAGCTCCAAGCCTGGCCTTCTGACAGAACTCCTCCCTCTCTGAAGGAGACTGTGGAGCCTGAACAGCTGAATCCTGCAAACCAGCCATTTCCAGGAATTGAAACTGAAGCTGCTTTGGCAGGGAGCCCCTCCCCTGTTGGAAGGCAGGCAGAGTTCATATGTGGAGTTGGAGCAAAATCCAGAGTGGAGCAGGATCTGAGGAAACCCAGGAGCTCAGGCTGCCCTTCAGCTGCTCCAGCCCCTGTACTGGCTCTTCTCGAGAGGTCCCCACACCTCTATTCTCTCCCTCCTGAACATCCTGGACTGGATTCCAGTTTTCTAAGGATTCTGAGCAGGTGGGTGAGAGACTCCTAAGAACAGCTTGGGCTATAAACTGCTCACTGCAGGCTGTCTGGGGTCTGGTGATCCTCTTGGGGATCCTGAGCAGCAGGCCCCTGCCCTGACTGTCTTCAGGACCACACAGATCCTGGTGTTTTGGCTGAGTTGAGTCCTTCTAACCCACCAGCCCTTTTTTATCTGCCTATCCCTGGCTTTGGTTCTTCTGAAGGGACCTAGTTTAGAGAAGGCAGGTGGGGTTTCACTCAGTCTCTCAGCCTCTGGCTGAGTCCTGGATCAGAACTTCCCCCAGCGCTTTTGGGTTGTCCCAGGACTGGTTCTTATTCAGAGCACTGGAAGACTGGGACTCGGAGCAGTGAGGTTCTAAGTAAACTCTTGTTTTGTATAGCTCAGTTCAATATTTTAATAATTATTTAGTGGTCGTCTGTGTGTGTCTGTGTTTACTTGTGAAGATCAGGGGACAATTTGTGGGGCAGAGTTTTTCTACAATCAATCTCAGTGTTAGGCTTGTTTATTGGCTTCCTGGGAAGTATGTTTACTTGCTAAGTGATCTCACTGGCCCTTTTAGGACAAACAAACCAAAAACAAACTATCAAAAAAAAAAAATCAAAACAGGGTAAAAATAAAACCAAAAAAACAAAAACCAAAACAGTTCAAGTATTTTATCTGCATTGGAGAAACTGACCCCACAGGCACCATACTCATGGAGCATTAGAGTGTCCATGTTGTTGGGCACTTTAAATCCTACCACCTTCCCAGAGATTGTATGCTGGGTCCAATGCTGTTCCCATCATCCTTGGGGTGGATCACACTTTCCTGGAATACAGGGCACCTAGAAATTCGCGGTGTCCCGTACTAGTGAAGGCAGGAAGAACAAACTGGGGGTTGAGGTCTAATAGAATCTGTGTTCACACAAGTTCTTCACAGCTCAGAACCATAGCCAGTGTAGGCTGGTTCCCACAGCTCTGGAAGCCTCGTTTGTTAGGAATTTTTCCTAACAGGACCTCTCTACTGAATCAAAAATCCCAATCAAGCCAAACCACAACAAGCAAAATTAAAAATATCCAGGTTTAATGGGATTCCTGTGCTCTCGGGTGGCCCCGAGGGGGAAGAAGGAGGCCGCTAATGCGACCACCAGGAGGAAGGAAAAGAAACCATGTGTTCCTCTTCTGGAAGCTCACTTAAATACCCTGTTGGAGTGGTCCTAACCTTCCTCCCCCATAGAGGGGTCAGGACCTGGCATGCTGGAATTTGGAGTCCAGACTAATACAACTCTCAGGCCTGGGGGCTGGTTAGATATGAGTAGCTGGGGTCTACGCTCTCAACTTAACATTCCAGACTCTTTGGATATAGGGATGAGAGGAAATTGAAGTGATAATTGTGACCAACAATTTAGGCTCTCTAGGAAAAAGGGGCATTGACTCAAGTCTGGATAATTCCTGTGGGTATAGGGCAACGTGGGGAAGGGGAGAGCTAGGTGTTGGTGAGTCCATGCTCAGTGAGAGGTGTGCCCTGAAAGGTATCCCATGTACTGTCATCCTGGAGACGCCAGGCAACAGTTCCTTGGGGGAGATGAGAAGGCAGATGTCTAGGAAAAAATATTGTTATCATCAAAGATGAGTGCCAGGATGAGGAGCAGGAAGGCCCTTCATTGTGGCATCCTGGAAAACCGGAGGGTGGAAGGTCCTGCCTGCTGGACAGACCAAATATTCTGAGTAGGTGCCCGCTTGAGCCTGGAGAGATGGTACCACCATGGGCATTCCAATAGCCTGGCAGCCGAAGGGGTGGTGAGGATTACCGTGTGAGGTCCTGTCCTTCGAGGTTCGAAAGACCTAGGAGTTAACTGTTTGAGGAGTACCCTGTCCCCTGGGGAGCGTGGGGCAGGTTTAGGGGCATTAGAGTCCACTGGTGTGGTGTCAGGGAGACGACTGTCAGCGCGTGAAGGGAGAAGGGACCTCAGAAGGGAGAGGTAGGGTAGGTACCCTGCCAGTGGAGGAGTTTGGACTGGGAGGTAGTGGTTAAGGAGAAAGGACCTGCCATAAAGCAGCTCAAAAGGGCTCAGGACTACGCAAGTAAGGGCAATGGGGAGAAGGGAGGGCCAAGATAACCTGAGTTCAATGGAGAGCTTGATTAGCTGTTGTTTGATGATTCCATTGGCCCTCTCCACCTTTCCTGAGGATTTGATGGAGGCTCAAGGTCCCTGGATGCAGAATGAATTACACATAGTCCTGTCTGGGCAATCTTTTCATATGGTGATATTTCAGTATTTGTTTAATTTAGCTGGGTGAGGTGGCAGACACTCGTCATCACAGCACTTGGGAAGAGGGGCAGAAGATTCAGTTCAAAGTTACACAGTGAGTTTTATACCAGCACGGGCTTTAGTAGACAATGATTTACATTTTAAGATGTATACTCTTTATTAGTCTATAATAATTGCGTAAAACTAGAGCTTGTGGGCTAGTAAGGGGGCTGAATGGGTAAAAGTGATCGCTATCTGAGCTTGATCTCAATTACCCACATGGGAGAGAGAACTGTCGGCCACAAGGGTCCTCTAACTTACGTGTGCGTCTGGCACACCTTCAGCACACAGAAATAAATAAATGCAACAAAGGAAATATGATCTGTAAAACAGCACATTGCGTTATGGCGTTTTCACACGTGGATAAAATCAGCCTTCATTATCATCCTCTGCTGTGTCAACATGCCTGCGAGAAGGCTGGTTAAGGGAGAAGGGCTTGTTTCGGCTTCTGGTCAGAGAGGGTACAGCCCAGCAGGGCAGGGAAGGTGTGGCTGCAGGCTTGTGAGTCAGGAGAGCCTGTACCCCATCTTCCTGGTGCCCAGGGGTAAATCAGAGACACTAGAGGTATAAATTGAGCTGCACCCTCACATAGGGAAGCCTGGGCCACTTGAACTCTGAGGGGCTAGCTGTCAGCAATGCCCTGTCAGGGTCTGAGCAGTGGTTTCTGCAGCTGTTCACAGGAAGCCTCTCCAGGACTCCTGCTGGTATTGAGTCACAGGAGTGAGAAAAGTAACTACTCCAGTAATGTGCAGAAAACTAGGGACCTAGGAAGTTGTCCACAATTCACCAAGCCAGCTGCTTTGGGGACTCAGGAGGAGGTGTCAGCCTGCCCTGTGTGGAGACTGAAGCCAGCTCCTCGGGCTGACGAACAGCATAGTGTGGCTAGCAGAGCTGTACTGCAGGCAGGACAGCCCATCCCAGAAGATGAGCAAGGGGGCAGAGGATGCTCCCATTGGGAAAACAGAGCAAAAACCAGTACCAAAGACTTAAGGGTGCCTGAGTCTCATCTTCCACAGATGAGAGCCCTGGATATCTAGGGTACACATCTGGGCACAATTCTAGTGCTTTAACATGACACATGAGTAAGTCTCTCTCTCTGTCTCTCTCTCTCTGTCTCTCTCTCTCTCTCTGTGTCTCTCCCACTTTCCCTCCCTCCATTGCTCTTTCCTTCCCTTCCTCCCTCCCTCCCTTGCTCCTCCCTTGCTCCCTCCCTCCCTAGATCCCTCCTTCCCTCGCTTCCTCCCTCCTTTCCTTCCTTCCTTTCTCAAGACAGGGTTTCTTTTTATAGTCTGGCTACCCTGAAACTTACTCTTTAGGCCAGGCTGGCCACAAATTGTCAGAGACCCGCCTGTCTCTGACTCCCAAATCCAGGGATTAAAGGCGAGCTCTGCCACCACCACACCTGGCTGCCAGAGAGCTCCTTAAAGGACAGAGGAAGTATGTGTGACTAACAGGAAATTTCTCAAATATGTGGTGTTGAGTTTCAAATGCTTTTAGTTTCTTTTTTTTTTTTTTTTTTTTTTTTTTTTTGGTTTTTCGAGACAGGGTTTCTCTGTGGCTTTGGAGCCTGTCCTGGAACTAGCTCTTGTAGACCAGGCTGGTCTCGAACTCACAGAGATCCGCCTGCCTCTGCCTACACACAAGCAAGAAAATAAAACTTCAAGGGTAAGAGCCACATTAATAACTCATAACTGTGGAACTGCACACGCCTAACCCAACGAGGGTTTTCAGTTAAGAACCGTGGGATAAGGTGTGTGCTGCTGTCTAGAGTCTTGAGATTTGGTGTGGTCCTGAGAAGTGGTTGAGAGTCCTGTCCACACACTGATGTGTCTCAGAGTCCACTCCAGAAGGCCAACACTCTAGTGCTTACCTGTGCCGTGTATGGGTGTATGCATTCCATATCCTCCATCTTTTAAAAACTAGTTATTATTATTATTATCATTATCATTATCATTATTATTTTGAGAAAGTGTCTCACTATGTAGACCTCACTGTTTGACCTGGAAGCCACAGATATTCTCTTGCCTCTGCCTCCTAGTGCTGGGATTAAAGGTGTGTAAAAACATGCACAGTTTGTTATTGTTTTAAATTATGTGCATATGTGTCTGTGTGGAGTATAGGCACATTTGTACAGTGCCCCAGCAGACCCAAAGAGGGTGTCAGATATCTGGAGCTGGAGTTACAGGACGTTGTGAGTCACCTGATATGGAGGCTGGAATTGAAGTCAGGTCCTATGGAAGAGCAGTAAGTGCTCTTAACCTGAGTCGTCTCTCCAACCCCACACCCTCCATCCTTGGTGTTGAAAAGTTATCCTTCCCAATCCTGCCCCACAACATACTTCCAGTGTCATGGTAAGGACTTAGTCAGGAACAGAAATATGATTGATGCCCTATCAAAGTGAGACATAAATATCTCTCTATCAGCCCTCGCCCATGGCTCAAGGAATCTTAGGAGACATAAGAAGCATGAAAACACTGTAGGGAGTTGCTGGGCAATGGTAGCTCACGCTTTTAGTCCCAGTACTCAAGAGGCAGAGGCAGGTGGATCTCTGTGAGTTTGAGACCAGCCCTAGTCTAGAGAACGAGTTTCAGGACAAAGCAGCATGCACAGAGAAACCCTGTCTCTTTCCAAAACAAACAAACAAACAAACAAACAAACCTGTAGGAAGCATGGTTGCTTGTGTGTGTGTGAGTGTGTGTGTGTTTGTGTAATGCTGACTTCTGGACAAGGCGTGCCTGTTGCACTTTTAAACCTATTGCAGTCGTGGTTACTTGTAAAAGATCACCGCACAACTGGGCCTTTGACATCTTGTCATAGAAAGGGGAGGATATGGTCAGACCATATCATCCCCGAGGATTTGGACACCGTAAATGGGTGGTGAAGGAAAGAGGGACGTTTTCTTCAGGCCTGCAGCCACTGAGAAGATGCGTGTGCTGCTCTAAGCCAATTCTCACTCCTCCTTTGTAAACAGTCAAAGGAAACTCACTGGGCCACAGGAGAAAAACACCCACAGCTATCTAAACACCAGCTGTGCGAGTAGAAGTGGAGCAGGCTGGAAAGAGGAGAGACATCCCAGGGAACAGGAGGAAGGCTCAAAGGTTCACAGGTCGGGGAGAATATGATAAATACACATGGTGTTCGTGTGTGCAAATGTCATAATACCCAGTATAGTACTAATCTATACCAAAAATGCTGAGTGTGGTGGCGCACACCTTTAATCCCAGCAAAGCAGAGGCAGGAAGATCTCTGAGTGTGAGGCCAGCCTGGTCTACAGAAGTTGTTCCAGGTCAGCTAAGGCTAGATGGAAAAACCCTGACTCAAAACAAAAACAAACACAAAATATATATACTAATAAAAACATTAAAGCCTGTTCACAGAAGAATTTCAATCTCTGTTAATAAAAATAACAGCAGTGGTAACAGACAACCCATACTCTCAATTAAAATTGGTGGAATTTATATATATTTTTTAAATATTGAATTTTATATGTATGTGTGCCTGACTGTCTGTATGTGCACATGTGCATACGGGTACTGTTGGAGTCGAGAAGAGGGCTGTGGAATACCTGGACTCGGAGTTACAGGTGTTTGTGAGCCACCATGTGGGTGTGGCAACCAAGTCCAGATCCTCTGCAAGATCAGCCAGTGCTCTTAACCACTGAGCCATCTCTCCAGCCCCGGTGAGGTGATCTGGAGACCATGAGGCTTTGCTGTTGAGCCTGGTGTGTAGCCGTGCATTGGTTACGCCTCTACCGCTGGCCACCACTGGGGAAAGGAAAAGCACTTTTCTGAGGGCAACAGCAACAAACAGCCACGGATGTAGGATGCGTGGAATGAAGACTTGTGGGTCCTCCAGGCAGGGAGCTGGCACAGGCTGTTCCCTGCTCTGAGCGCATGTCTTTGGTAGTCCTGGCAAGCGGGAAGGGGTGAGTATGGATACTTGTACCCAGTAAGGGAACTGCCTGACATTCCAGTGCTTAGCTTTGGGGTTCAGGGTTGCAGTAGCAGCTACAGAGCTATCCTTGCCCTCCAAGAAATGTGCTCATGCGCAAGAGGCTCAGCCTGCTCTGTCTGTAGTTAGCAGGTCGTGGTGTAGGATTCTCTGTGGATTTGAAAGCCTGGACAAAGAACAGCATTTCCTGTGGGTACCCGTATTCACAGCCATCCATAACTCCCTTCCTAATGTATCTGCAGGTTGCCCCATTGTTCACCAACATGGAAGAGTCAGCTGTGTCCCTTGAGGATAAAGAATTTACATGCTTCTCCGATGCTATAGCCATTCACAAAGAGAGAGATGATTTATCTGTAGAAACTGTCAAGAATATCGAGACTGCTGTGGAAGCAGGGAATTGGGTAGAACTCGTCAAGCAGATCAAACAGGAAGCATCGAGAACCACAGTGAAAATTGCTGTAACTGGGGACTCCGGCAATGGCATGTCATCCTTCATCAATGCTCTTAGGGAGATTGGACATGAGGAGGAGGATTCAGCTCCCACTGGGGTGGTGAGGACCACACAGAAACCGGCCCTATACTCCTCCTCCAAGTTTCCCAATGTGGACCTGTGGGACCTGCCTGGCACAGGGGTCACATCCCAGAGCATGGAGAACTACCTGGAGGAGATGGACTTCGGCAAATACGACCTGATCATCATCATTGCTTCTGAGCAGTTCAGTTCAAATCATGTGAAGCTGGCCAAAGCCTTGCAGAGCATGAGAAGGAGGTTCTATGTTGTCTGGACAAAGCTGGACAGGGACCTCAGCACAAGTGCCCTCGCAGAAGACCAGGTACGGGAGAACATCCTAAAGAACATCCGGGAAAACCTCCAAGAGGAGGGGTTGGTGGATCCCACTATATACCTAGTATCCAACTTCAGTCCTTCTTTTCATGACTTCCCGAAGCTTAGACACACACTGACAAAAGACCTCCCTGAAATCAAATATGATAGTCTCTTTGGAATCCTTTTCCATGTCTGTGAGAAGATTATTGATAAGAAAATGAAAACCATTAAAAAGCACATAAAGGAGGATAATTTACAGGGAGGTTTAGAAATCTCGGATCCAAATAATCTGGGAGAGTGTCATAAAGTCTTCCAGAAAAACTTTGGTGTGGATGACACATCTCTCCGCCAGGTGGCTGTGACGATGAGTCACCCGGATACTTATTTCACAGATGTCGTGCAGTCCCAGGTTACACAGACGCACCAACAAGATGGCTCGACACCGTCTCTGCTGCACCAGTTCCGCGATCGAGCTGTTCAGTTTGCCTATCGCTGTTTTCACTTAACACACGCGCAACAGGAACATGTACTTGATGAAGCTGCTGAGAAAACCAAGAAAATTCTGAGTAAAATCTTGAAGGACACTCTCCTTCCTTAGGAAGGGCTAGCTAACCGAGATTCTTTCCCCAGCTTTCTACCCGACATCTACCCCCAGTTGAACTTAATTGCTGTATGGGTTTCAAGTTCCTTGAGGCTAATAGGCTGACTTTCTTGATGGGCGTCCCCCTCAGGACACAGCGCCATGGGTTTTGCTTTTTACCATTTGTTTACTTTTATTTTAACTGAACTTTCTGGGATCCCAATATAGGAGACATTTCCTTTTTCAAATTGCACAGAATTTCACGTTTGACACATGGACACCTTAGCACCTATGACTGATGTAGTTTCTCTTAGAGGCCTCTTAATTTTTGCTTCTGTCTTTCTCCTCTCTTTTCTTCTCTCTTGTGGGAGGTGGAACATGCTTTTGGGAATGAGGAAGAGCTTGTTTCTGTCCACTGTCTGACAACATGGGTAGTAGAGGCCTGTTTTCTGACCTTTCCTTCTATGTGTAAAGAGAGGGGATTTAAGTCTGTACCACTGGTCATGGGATTCACAAAGTGCTGGCTGGAAGACTTTTAGGTCCCCCACAGTACCCCCTGTGGTGCCAAGGATGTCATGGCCCCTCACACTCAGCGTACCCACAGTCTCCTATTGCTTCTGACTTGTTCATCCACCCCTAAATCTCCAGGTCAAACCCCTATCCAGACACGTAGACCTTCCTCCATTCCTCATGGAGCTTTCCCATTCCGCTCAGGTGTGTGTGTGTTTATTTAAGACAGATGCTTCTCCATGTACTGCTACATCCCCTTTTCTCAGTCCCCCTCTCAATAGATGTCAGAGTGTGTTTGTAGGGCCTAGTCCAGCCATTCAAACAATAGGCCCGACTTTCAGTTTACCCTAAAGCAATACCTGGTTTGGGGAAAGATCACAAACTGAGACCACTCAGGCACCACCCAGGAATGGACCATCCAAGGGCAAAAGAAATACCTAATGTTCCAGCCCTTGTAGATGTAGATTCCAACATCATCAGGTGTCCCTTAGCCCAACACACACCCATCCCCTTTCACCAAGATACCTGTAGACAAATGTCAGCCAATCAGGGATCCTGAACCTTAGGAATATCCTCACTTCAACCCCTGCTATGATAAAAACCCCACCTAAACTGGGCTCATGACTCTTTGACCTCACTGTGTTGGCTGATGGATGGAGGGTCCAAGTTGGAGCCTGAATAAAGGCTCTTTGCTTTTGCACATGAGTGCGGACTCTGTGGTGGTTTGGGGAACCCTGTGATCTGGGCATAACACCGTCAGCCCTGTGCCCTCCACTTCTTTCTTTTCAGAACACTAAAGACTTTCCTCTTTCCAGCCATAACCAAGGTCACATCCCAGCATGCCTGCTTCCATGCCACTTGTGCCGGGACGGGGTTATTTTTGCCTCGTAGTTTGCCAGTACAGCTCATGATAGATGAAAGACAGTCATCACAATAGGAGCATAGGGCAGGAGAGAAAGAGAGAGAGAGAGAGAGAAAGAAAGAGAGAGAGAGAGAGAGAGAGAGAGAGAGAGAGAAAGAGAGAGAGAGAGAGGCATACTGCTCCTTGGCTCATGTTCTTATTGTCATTCAGCCCAAGGCCTCAGTCCATAGAATGATACCATCCACGTTCAGAGTGGGTTTTCCAACCACAGTGAGCCAAGTCTAGAAACTCCCTCATGGAAATTCCATAGTTATTCTATATCCTGACAATTTGACATTCAATATTAACTTTACAGGTACAGTGATAACAAAGGAGTATATTGGAGTTTTATTGCTTAATACTGGGAAGAAGGTTGGGTATGGCTCAGTAATACAGTGCTTGCCTAGCACATGGGTTTTGATACCCAGAAAGAAATTGTTTAAGGAAGTCTGTTTTGAGACAGAAAGAAATGTAATTGCCTTATTTGAGAAAAATGCATCAACTATATCATCTTCCTGGCACAAGAACTTTATAAAAACGAATCACTTAACGGAAAAGGGAGGTCTACTTTATATGTTGGATAAGGATGAGCTGGGCTAGAATGTCTCTGGTGGTGGGATTGGGATTGAGGATGAACACAGCTTTGCCTGGCCTCACCTTCCACCTGCTTATTCCTTTGTTACATAATTCAATAGACTCACAGGGAGGGTCTGCAAAGAAATCACTCACGTTTTGTTTGTCATCTGGATGATGTTCAGAAATCATTGTTGACGTCAAGTTTGTAGCGTAGATTCTGCTATAGTGTGTTCACTCTGAGAAAGTGAGCTTGCTCGTTTAGAGTCACGCAACTGTCACTGCTAAGGTTGTATGTGTTTGGCTCCAGCACCGAGGAAACGGACTTGCAGACTGTGACTCGCTGTGGGCCCGACTGGGACAGCAGGGTGTACATTTTCTCTATGTCCTAGAACACAGATGTAGATTTTTTCCTTGCTTGTTCTGTGTACATACCTATCTATACATAGATACAGAAATATATGTACATGTTATATATTCACCATACACATATATTGTGTATTGCATATAACATACATGTAGTGTTAATCTCTATGATAAATAAATAATAAGAGTATGCTATCTAACTATACGTATTGTTTTTTGTTTTTTAATTTTTGATAACTTCATACACGACCGCTATATTTATATTACTCCCACCCCTTCCTTCCTCCACATATTCCTGTGTTCCCCAAATATTTTTATTTATTTTTTATTGGTTCTTTGACACAGGGTTTCTCTGTGTAGCTTCTGAGGCTTTCCTAGAACTCACAGAGATCCATCTGTCTCTCCCACCAGCATGCTGTGGTTAAAGGCCTGTGCCATCACTTCCTGGCAACCCCAAGTGTTTTTAATAATGGATTTTTTTTGGTTTTTCAAGACAGGGTTTCCCTGTAGTTTCTAGAGCCTGTCCTGGAACTAGCTCTTGTAGACCAGGCTGGCCTCGAACTCAGAGATCCGCCTGCCTCTGCCTCCTGAGTGCTGGGATTAAAGGCATGCACCACTACCACCTATCAATAATGAATTTGAAAAGATTTATTTTAAAGTATGTGTGTGTATGTGAGAGAGAGAGAGAGAGAGAGAGAGAGAGAGAGAGAGAGAGAGAGAGAGAGAAACTGTTTGTGTTTGTATAAGGGATGCCCAGACAACTCCGTTCAGCTGGAGTTGAGAGGCTGTTGAGATCCTAGTGTAGGTGCTGGGAACAGAACTTATGTCCTCCACAAGAGCTGTGTATACCACCAACCTCTGAGATCCCTCTCCATCCCTAATACTGTATATACTGTATATACCACCAACCTCTGAGATCCCTCTCCATCCCTAATACTGTATATACTACCAACCTCTGAGATCCCTCTCCATCCCTAATACTGTATATACTGTATATACCACCAACCTCTGAGATCCCTCTCCATCCCTAATACTGTATATACCACCAACCTCTGAGATCCCTCTCCATCCCTAACACTGTATATACTGTATATACCACCAACCTCTGAGATCCCTCTCCATCCCTAATACTGTATATACTACCAACCTCTGAGATCCCTCTCCATCCCTAATACTGTATATACCACCAACCTCTGAGATTCCTCTCCATCCCTAATACTGTATATACCACCAACCTCTGAGATCCCTCTCCCATTCCTAATACCTGAGTTTGAATATCTAGCAGCTATGTAAAAGGCCTGGTGTGGCGGTACATGCCTGTAAGGAGGTGAGTGGACATAGGTAGATCCCAGGAGCCTGCTGGTCAGCTAGTCTAGCCAAAATGGCAACATGCAGGTTCTGTGAGACCTTGTCTCTGAAAATAATGTGGAGAGTAATAGAGGAAGACACATGATATCGACCTCTGACTTCTACACGTGCATGCGAGCACACGCACACAAACACCCTGCTGCACATACATGCACACACACATTTTTTTTTCAAATCTCACTCGCAACATCAGAAGTGGCAAAATCTGTTTCCACAACCACGGAGTCCCCTCTACACCACAGCCTTCCCGCTCTACGTCAAATCCCAGCGTTTACACAAAGAAACAAGCTGAACGCAGGCAGCTTGGCTAGTTCAACGTGTAATTATTTGACTCTCCCCTTAGGCCTTGTCTCCGCTTTAGTATGAACACGCAGTCATTTTCAGTGTGTTGCTCCAAACAGACCAGAATGAACTCTAGAGAGACAGTAGAAAAGAGCTCAGTATAAAACTGCCCAGGAACCCGGAGGCTGCTGGGTGACAGACTTGCTTTCACTTGAGAGCTTGGGAAGGAGGTTCTGCTGGAGGGCAGTTACCGGTTGTGGGGTGGTTACTTCCACAGAACTGACATGTCCCCTCCTGGGATGCCTACAGGCTAAGAAGTAAACAACATTCACAAAGCCCCTCTCCACAAAGCTCTATAAAGAATGATAATTTTGGGGAAGTGGGTGTCTCCAATCAATGGGGCTGCCAAGCAGCTTCATGGATACAGCTTTTATGACCTCTGACCTGTGCTAGGTGAGGCTTTTCAGCAGTGTAGCCTCTGAAGCATTCTGTGTCTGGCAGTAACCTTTTGCCTATGTTCTTTCGCCTATGTTCCCAATAAACCGACTGGTTTAGGAAACTAGATTTGGGTGAAATTGCGTCTTCGGGCTGCCGTGGGTGCCTGGTCTGGGATGAACAGATATTTATTTGTTCAGTTCTCCCCAGGAACTGTCACAAGATGGCAGTTCTCACTTACTTCCATGTGATAAGCATAGCATTTGCTATGACGAGAAAGCACAAGAGAGTGGTTTGAAGCATCACCGACTGTCACCATGTAATGCTGGCACGCAGATGCTGCTCAGGCCGCAGCGCCTACAGCTGCCTCTTCAGCAGACACTGGCAGGTGCCCAACTGAGACACTGAGTCCCTAGCTAACAGATTTCCCAGTCTTGAGCGTTTCACTCTCTGAAGTGAGTTGACGTTGAAAGGCTGGAAAAGATTCCATTTCTGTGTTGGGCCCTTTGGGGACCTTGCTTTACCCCATCCCAGGAAAAGCTGAAGGCTGACACCCCAGCCCTCAGGATAAGCTGAAGGCTGCGGGACCCCTCTTTAGGGGAAGTATTGGCTAATGGAGAAACCTAAGTTACACAAAGTTGCTGACTGCAGCCCATTCCCCCACCCTTAGTCATACAGAGAATGTTGACCACCCACGTTCCCCTGTCAGCTGGGCAATACTTCAAACAGTCCCCGAGGTTAGCAAAGGGTCAGCAGATGTCTGGAGGACATAACTGGCGGGCGACGGGGGGCTGTTGCTATCCCCCTTAGATAATTATAGCCTATCAGGAACCAACCTAACCTTCAGCCAATTGTTATATAGGGTACGTAATTTTGTATTTTGAGGCTGTGACCTTGTGACTGCTTTGTGGTTTTGTCTTTATAAACCCCTTACAAGAGTAGACAGAGTCCTTCTCCCTCCATCTGCTGTGTCAGACTGTGAGGCAGAGGACCCGCGCTAGCCCGTACTTAATACATGAAACCTTGCTTTTGCATTCGGAAGTGCGGCTCCATGGTGGTCTTCTTGGGGGGGCGGTTCTAGGACTCAGGCACAACAGACATCAAATCTCACATCCTGCTCTCCACCCGCTTCCCAGCTTGGGAATCAGAAATCCTGGCTGCACGGGCGATGGTGGCTCATGCCTTTAATCCCAGCACTCGCGAGGCAGAGGCAGGCGGATCTCTGAGTTCGAGGCCAGCCTGGTCTACAAGAGCTAGTTCCAGGACAGGTTCTAGAAACTACAGGGAAACCCTGTCTCGAAAAACCAAAAAAAAAAAAAAAAAAAAGAAAGAAAGAAAAAAAAGAAAAAAGAAATCCTGGCTGCATTCTTGTGCCGTGAAACCTGCCCCATCCTCAGAAAGGTATCAGAGACCACCGCCTCTGCCATGGAGGTCTTGATTTCCTCCTGTCAGCATCCCAGCCACACCGCTGTGTGTCTGTCTATGGGGTTAGTAACTCTTCTAGCGAACTCCTTACCCTTAACAGGCCCTCAGTCAACGCCTCTCTCGAGTCTCTGTCTGAGAGTTTTCACTAACAGAGCACAAAACACTTTCACCGATAATAACTCCTGATATGCCTGCTTAAAAGCATCAGAGCTTGTTAATATTCCTTCAAAAAAATGCAAGGCCATCGGACCGCCACTTGAGTATGCAGTCACTCCTTCCAGCTGGTTGTATGATCAATCTCTCAACTATAGAGGATGCTTTTCAGCCTTGCTCCGTCAGAGCCCACGCTCAGAACAGACCCAAATGCACTGTGCTAATAAAAGTTTTAAGGATTTCTGATACCAGGTGAGCCACCAGAAGGGACTCTGAGCACCTCGAGCGTGGCAAGCTTGACTTTGGCAGGCCTTGCCCTTCTCTCCCATTCCCTCTGTCTTGCCATTAGATGACATTCCTAAAGCTAGCCACCAAGGTCTATTCCTTTATTTGGTCACTTCCTCTTCCCAAGACTGACTCCCAAGGTCCAGCTACCACAATATTGAAGTCCAGAAATCAAAAGCCTCCTTTTAGCTCACCTAATTAACATGCACAATTAAAATAAAAAACTTCATCCTGACAGGTGGTTTTCTCCCTTGCTTTTAAAAACCACCATTTTCCTATGTGCCGTGTCTGTCTCCTCTCTAGCCACAGCCAGTTCTTTGTCCTCTGGGACAAATACCCCCGTCTCCTCCCCCTTGTTCCCTTCTCCTTCTCCCTCATCTTCTATCTCCTGTGTTTGACTCTTATTCCCTGGCCTCTGTCCCTTTGGAGCAAATAAATCTCCTTTGTGCTGAGAACTTGGTCTTGGGGGTCCTGAGCCGATACTTTTCTGCCAGTGATCATGTCAGAGGAGCAGGTGGCCATTGAAGTTCAGGATGTCGGCCCACCAGGGTGCAAAGCACTGATGGGTGAGCCTCAGATAGGCAAGGCCCCTGAGGGCTTCTGCTCCAGAATGTCTGTTGCTACTGCTGTGCCTTTGCATGTTTGCTGCTGCCATTTTTCTCTGCTGTCTGGCATGGTGTGAATGGGTGTGGGAGGACCCTACTGCCTTTAATGTAGTGTGATTGGCTCATGGGAATATCCCATTCTACTGGGCATTTTTACCTGTGGATCATTATAAAGATGATTTTCTCTTAAACCATACTGTTTAATGGAAGCAATGATTTTAAATAATAATAGTGTTAGTTTCAATAGAATTTTGCTGATTGAGGGTTTTTAATAAGTATAGTAAGGGATAATGATAGAGGTTAGTTTAGTGGGGAAACTGATATAGGTAAAAGCAAGATATGGTGTTGCCCCCATTCCTGATAGAGCAGGGGCTTTAGAGAATAGAAAATAAGAACAAGGAAGTGTCACAGTTGGAACACATGAATTTCTCTTGAGGAACCTTATAGATTGTGGCTTAGATTAATGATAAAGAAAAACAGTTGTGTCCTAGAAGCTAAGTTAGCTCAAGTTCTTTAATCTTAATGTTGAAAGATGTGTTCACGGGTTTCCGTGTGCATCATAGCTGAAACAGAGATTTAATAATGACTCATGGTTAAATTAAGAGGTTTTTGTTAATAGCTTTGGGGTGAAAAACTTTGGGAAACAATCTAAAGTTTAGAAAGGTGCATGGTTGAGTGAGGTCCTCACTAAGGTCAGGGACAAGAACAAAGCAGCCGGGTTCTTATTAGCTGACATGCCTTTCTTGTTAGGATGGGTTGGCGAACAAAGATGAGTAATTCCTTGTGCCCATTTCTGCCATCAGCTTCCGGATATGATTTAATAAAAAGCTGTTGAGGAGGATTTAAAGTGGAGATGGCTGATTATTTTTCAAATATAAAAGTTTAGATTTGTGTTTTTTTACGATTCCTTATAAGATTACCTTTTGAGATAAATAATACAGTGATTATTGTAGCCACAAAATGCAGCCTGCCAGTAAAAAAAAAAAAAATTGGCTGAGAAAAATACCTTGCTTGCTTACACTCTGTTAATCTATAACAAGTTGCTTGGATATGATTCTATATGAGTTGTTGGGACAACTTGCTTTTTACCTGAAATATGTAAAATATTTAATCATGTAAAGGATATGGAAAACATGTTGTTTTTTACTTTTACTTATTGTAGTCATTCGCTTAAAAAAATAGAATGTAACCACTTTATGTTTGGTTAGAGTTCTGCCTGGGGAGAGGAAGCACAAGGATTTTAATCACTTCCCCTAGTGGAAGGATTGGCAACCTGCAGAAAGAACTCTCCCTGACCTTTCTGGGCTCCGCTGGTTTTCATTTGAGAAGGACAGCATAAACAATTCCTTCAGATGGATATTTTTCTGCTCTTGTTTCTCAACAGTTTCCCCACCACCACCAAAAAAAGCATGGTTGATTAATTATGCTTTTCTCTGGCCCCTTGTAGCAGGTGATCCACGCAGCAGGGGGAGGCAATGACTTCATGGAAGACTGTTTAAAAACCAAAAGAAAAACTCCGTCCTTGGCCAAATCTGCTCAACATAAGAAGAAGCTTTGAAAGTGTGGCCCTTAGGTAATGCCGCAGACCTGCAGACTTTGAGCAGAGATTATAAAAATTATTGCGTATTTACCGATCAAAAGCAAATGACTTTCTTTTTAGGCATTTATAAATAAGAATATATCAAGTCTGGAGAGGTGGCAAAGTGGTTAAGAGCATATATATTGCTCTTCCTGAGGACCCATTAACCTTCTCTTGGCTGTCCTGGAACTTGCTCTGTAGACCCGGCTGGCCTTGAACTCACAGAGATCCACCTGCCTCTGCCTCCTGAGAGCTGAGATTAAAGGTGTGCGCCACCACCACCCCATTAACAACAGATTTCTTGATAAAAAATACTGAAAGTGCCATAGCCGGCCCTACTACAGCCAGGGACTGAGCTGATGTCCATAACTCCTGTTACCACTGAGAACTGTGCAGATCTTGGCTCTGGTCAGCCACTTGAGACCATGTTGGTGTCCGAGAGCCTTGCTGCCACCAGGGTCATACTAATCTGGGTGGTCTGTGCTGCCATCGGAGCTATGGTGACGTTGAGTCAAGGCACGAGCTGCTGAGGAGGGCCACATTTGGGTCCATGTTCTTGCAGTGGGCTGGGGTCTGTGATGATGTCTATGACCCGTGTTGCCACAGGGTCATGTGTGTTGAAATCCTAGGGCCATGCTGAGCTGGCCTTGCCCTTCCCTGGCTCTGGGATAGCCAGCCCTGCCCCTTGTTGAACTTTGCAGCAGGACAACAGGTCCTGCTCCCCATGGGAGAGCTGCCCCCACTCCCACACACACTGGGGCGAGATGGACCAACCCCTCACCATGGTTATGGGAGAGCTGGCACCCACGGTATGGGCCTAGGAGAGCTGGCTCTGCCCCTTGCCTAGGGGGAACAGTACTAGTGGCTTAGACCCACCAACTCAGCTACCACCCAGACCCCACATCCTGGGCCTTGGGCTGGTCCACCCTAACATCTACACCATCTGTGACTTGCTGGAGTTCATGAAGGGACTGGTCCTGAGGAACCGTAACGGCAGGATCTCCACGGCTTAGGGCAAAAGTAGGTTATCAAAGAGGAGTTTCGGTGAGGGTCCGTGATGACGGTGTGCCAGAGGCCTTGAACCAGACTCACTGTGATGAAGATTTTGTGGGTGGGGCTGATTGGACAAAAGGGGATACTGCGTGACACACCCCAGCACCCAGTGCCACTAGGACGAATGAAGAGGTTACAGAGAAACAAAGCAGTAAGGTGGTTTTGTGGTTGTTGTTTGTTTTGCTTTCTGAATTGATTTGGGGGGGGGCTTCTTTTGGGGGAATGCTGCAGGGGTGAGAGGAGGATATGGAGGGATTGGGAGGTGAGCAGGACTGAGGTGCATGATGTGAAACTCCCAAAGAATCAATGAAGAATTATGCTATATAAAAAAGAAATAAGAAATATTGAAAGTGTCTAGTCTAGATTTCTTTTTAAAAAATTTAAAGGCACACATATATAGACGTATCACGTTGTGTGTGTGTGTGTGTTATTAGCAACTAGAAAGATGGACCCAAGTTAATTCCCCGGGACCCCACGTGGCAGAAGGAGAGAACGAACCCTACAAGTTCAATGCCTGGGACCCCACGTGGCAGAAGGAGAGAATGAACCCTACAAGTTCAATGCCTGGGACCCCACGTGGCAGAAGGAGAGAGCAAACCCTACAAGTTCAATGTCTGGGACCCCATGTGGCAGAAGGAGAGAACGAACCCTACAAGTTCAATGCCTGGGACCCCACGTGGCAGAAGGAGAGAACGAACCCTACAAGTTCAATGCCTGGGACCCCACGTGGCAGAAGGAGAGAACGAACCCTACAAGTTCAATGCCTGGGACCCCACGTGGCAGAAGGAGAGAACGAACCCTACAAGTTCAATGCCTGGGACCCCACGTGGCAGGAGGAGAGAGCGAACCCTACAAGTTCAATGCCTGGGACCCCACGTGGCAGGAGGAGAGAGCGAACCCTACAAGTTCAATGCCTGGGACCCCACGTGGCAGGAGGAGAGAGCGAACCCTACAAGTTCAATGCCTGGGACCCCACGTGGCAGAAGGAGAGAGCGAACCCTACAAGTTCAATGCCTGGGACCCCACGTGGCAGGAGGAGAGAGCGAACCCTACAAGTTCAATGCCTGGGACCCCACGTGGCAGGAGGAGAGAGCGAACCCTACAAGTTCAATGCCTGGGACCCCACGTGGCAGGAGGAGAGAGCGAACCCTACAAGTTCAATGCCTGGGACCCCACGTGGCAGGAGGAGAGAGCGAACCCTACAAGTTCAATGCCTGGGACCCCACGTGGCAGGAGGAGAGAGAGCGAACCCTACAAGTTCAATGCCTGGGACCCCACGTGGCAGGAGGAGAGAGCGAACCCTACAAGTTCAATGCCTGGGACCCCACGTGGCAGGAGGAGAGAGCGAACCCTACAAGTTCAATGCCTGGGACCCCACGTGGCAGGAGGAGAGAGCGAACCCTACAAGTTCAATGCCTGGGACCCCACGTGGCAGGAGGAGAGAGCGAACCCTACAAGTTCAATGCCTGGGACCCCACGTGGCAGGAGGAGAGAGCGAACCCTACAAGTTCAATGCCTGGGACCCCACGTGGCAGGAGGAGAGAGCGAACCCTACAAGTTCAATGCCTGGGACCCCACGTGGCAGGAGGAGAGAGCGAACCCTACAAGTTCAATGCCTGGGACCCCACGTGGCAGGAGGAGAGAGCGAACCCTACAAGTTCAATGCCTGGGACCCCACGTGGCAGGAGGAGAGAACGAACCCTACAAGTTCAATGCCTGGGACCCCACGTGGCAGGAGGAGAGAGCGAACCCTACAAGTTCAATGCCTGGGACCCCACGTGGCAGGAGGAGAGAGCGAACCCTACAAGTTCAATGCCTGGGACCCCACGTGGCAGGAGGAGAGAGCGAACCCTACAAGTTCAATGCCTGGGACCCCACGTGGCAGGAGGAGAGAGCGAACCCTACAAGTTCAATGCCCGGGACCCCACGTGGCAGGAGGAGAGAGCGAACCCTACAAGTTCAATGCCTGGGACCCCACGTGGCAGAAGGAGAGAGCGAACCTTACAAGTTCAATGCCTGGGACCCCACGTGGCAGAAGGAGAGAGCGAACCTTACAAGTTCAATGCCTGGGACCCCACGTGGCAGAAGGAGAGAGCGAACCTTACAAGTTCAATGCCTGGGACCCCACGTGGCAGAAGGAGAGAACGAACCCTACAAGTTCAATGCCTGGGACCCCACGTGGCAGGAGGAGAGAGCGAACCCTACAAGTTCAATGCCTGGGACCCCACGTGGCAGAAGGAGAGAGCGAACCCTACAAGTTCAATGCCTGGGACCCCACGTGGCAGAAGGAGAGAGCGAACCCTACAAGTTCAATGCCTGGGACCCCACGTGGCAGAAGGAGAGAGCGAACCCTACAAGTTCAATGCCTGGGACCCCACGTGGCAGGAGGAGAGAGCGAACCCTACAAGTTCAATGCCTGGGACCCCACGTGGCAGGAGGAGAGAGCGAACCCTACAAGTTCAATGCCTGGGACCCCACGTGGCAGAAGGAGAGAGCGAACCCTACAAGTTCAATGCCTGGGACCCCACGTGGCAGAAGGAGAGAGCGAACCCTACAAGTTCAATGCCTGGGACCCCACGTGGCAGAAGGAGAGAGCGAACCCTACAAGTTCAATGCCTGGGACCCCACGTGGCAGAAGGAGAGAGCGAACCCTACAAGTTCAATGCCTGGGACCCCACGTGGCAGAAGGAGAGAGCGAACCCTACAAGTTCAATGCCTGGGACCCCACATGGCAGAAGGAGAGAGCGAACCCTACAAGTTGTCCTCTGACTTTCACTCACGTGCCACAACCAGGTGTTCCTCAAATAAATAAAAAGTGCAACAGAACAACGCATTTCAAGGGCTGCTGTCTCCCCTGCCCCGGGCTGGATTTCTACAGGGGAAACACGGCCTCAGATGCATGGATATTACCTTAAAGTGCAGTCTGAAATGATTTTAAGATTGCAGAAAGATTCCAGTATCTGGCTGAGTCCTTTTACTCCTCTTGCATTGATGAGCAACGTAAAACTATCAAAGCCCAGGAACCAATGTTTATAAACACTGTAAAGTAATCTCCATGGCTTTTCCAAGTGTCACCAGCTGCCCCGCTGTTCTCTTTTGGGAGCCTCTTGATGCATAGTGAGCTAGCATCACGTGGCCAGCTAGCATCACGTGGCGAGCTAGCATCACGCCTCACATTGTCTTACCTCCTTGGTCTTGTGTAACCCTGGACCTTCTCTTGTCTTCCATGCCCTTACATTTTCCAAGGGCATACACATGGGATTTGCTGAACGTCGCTTAATTTGAGTCTGCCTGCTTCTTCACGGTTTGGATTTGGGCTGTGCATGCTGGACAGGAGTTCTGCGGCACACCGTGTTGGGGGCAGCTGCTCCACTTCTCCTACTGTCTTGACTTTTAATCACTACAGACTGGACATTTTGCTTTCTCCTATGGGTGTGAACACCCTTTAGGATTCTGGGAAGACCTTATTAAGTTGTCCAGACAGGCTGGACAGATTTTCACTTCCCTGGGTCCTGCAAGAGTCCACCGCCTTTTATGCCCACATAGCAAGTGCGGGCAGTGAAGGAGGGGTCAGCAACCGCTGCTCCTGGCACTTTATTGCCAGCAGACGGTGCCATTCCACACCTCTGCTATCGCCTCTCATCTCCAGTTCCCTGTAGAACACTGGTTTTTCTCTTGCTGTCTGTGTGTTTGTGACAAATATAACAAACGAAACAAACAACGCTGGTGTGTGTGTGTGTGTGTGTGTGTGGTGTGGTTGGAAGTGTGTGTGCTGCAGTGGGCAGGTGGAGTTGGTTCTCTCCTATTACTAACGAGATATTTCCACAGTATTTTTTTATTTTAATTTTGTGTGTGTGTGTGTGTGTGTGTGTGTGTGTGTGTGTGCGTGTACCTGTGTGCAAGGGCTTCGGGAAGCCAGAAGAGTATGTCACATGCCCTTGGGCTGCAGTTACAGGTGAGTGTAAGCTACATTGTCAGTGCTGGGCAAACACAGGCCCTCTACAAGAGCAGAAAGTGCTCTTAACTCCTGAGCAATCTCTCCAGCCTCATTAGGAAATTATTTTTATCAAGTAAGCAGGAGCTCTGCAGCTCAGGCCTCTGAATAAACGCAGCAGATTATCTATGTCCCCACGGTTGACAGCCTCAGGCAAGCTGAGATAGCTAAGGTCAGGAAGCTTCTCATCACACTGCTAGGGTATCTGTGCCTCTGCTTAGAGCACAGACCATGCAAACAATGGCAAAAACACCTCACTTCTCACTACTCATACAAGGCTTGCGTTATCTTTACCCAGACTCAAATACATATTAATGCAACACTTTTATTTGAATAAATTTAAATAAATAAGAATATAAAATACAGGTCTGCAAACATGTACTGTTAGTAACATAAATACTAATTTACATGACATGTTGGCATAGAATACATAAAACAGAGAATTGTGTTGGGGCCTGAGAGAGAATACAAAACTAAGTCATCATTGATTAGCGTCAAAGGTGTCACAAACAAAACCTGCAAAGGGTCCCGGTGACGTCACTATAGCTGGAAGAAGCAGGTCTCAGGCCTCACGGAGTGTGGTTCCTGGAAGCACTTGGCATGGACACCCTTCTGGCATTTCTCACAGCGGGTGTTGGTCTGTGAATGGCAGAGGGCACACCAGGGACTCTTGTCCTGATGGACAATCCAGTGTCCAATCATATCGAAGCGATTCTCAGTCTTTGCCCTCTGGCTCCACCTCCCCTGTGAGGAAGTGTCTGCTTTGCTCTCCAGATACAGGCGGGTCATGTTCCTGCCTAAGGTGAGGAGGTCCATGTATGTGTCCTGACAGCACAACCTGTGCAGCTACCACGCCCTGTTGAGGACCGCGTCAATAATGTAGCTGATGAAACTCAAGTACCACTTCATGGCGCGGATCTTCACCTTGTACTTGGCGATGTCCATCTGGTCAACCCCTCTGGCCCTCTCCCCATAGAGCTTCACTAGGGATGGCCAATGGCCCTGTGCCGGAGCTTTGGCTTCTCCCAGGTGGCAGCGGGTCAGCCTCACTGGCTCTACGCCCACCGCATTGCAGCAGATGTTCACCACGCGGCTGCTGAGCCAGCGGCACACAATGATCTCACGCTCATCCACCTTGTAGACAAATGAGCCCCTTTTCATTTTCCTCAGTTCTCTGGGATCCTGGAGAGGGCAACGCTCAGTTCTGTACTCACAAACAGTTCCTGTGGCCTTCACTCCTTTTTTTTTTTTTTCTCAAAATGGACATCAGTTTGACGCTTGTAAAGACCTTGTCAAAGAATATGTGGTATAGCCGGGGGCCATGAATCTGACCACCATATTGCCTCCTATATCCAAGCCCCGGTCTGGCTTGGTGAACAGGGAGCCCTGTGAAGGTGCAAACCGCACCAGGTAGCCTCTGCTGGTCGTTCCACACCAGATCTTATAGCCTAGACAGACCGACTTCCCGGAGTACAGCTGCTTGGATCCCCTGCACCCGAAGTATTCACAGATGGATTCACCAAAGCTGTAGAACTCTTCCGGGGGATCATGCTTCTGGAAGTTACAGTTCATACGGACCATGAGGAGCCTGACCTTGGCAAACTGATTGCTCTCATGAGTTCACTGCTTTCTGCAAAATGCAGAGGGTCAGCTCAAATCTGTCCCTTCTAATAGCATCAGCCACAAGGTGATGCTGAGAGTCAGGAGCTGTCTCCCAAAACATCCGCTTTGGGTAGGAGACGTACCCACTTAAAATCAAGATGCCCAAAGCACACTTCAGTTCCTGGGCTGTGAGATCGAGGGTGATATTTTTTTGTTGAGCATAACAGTTGGTTTCATTAACAATGAAACTAATTGTTCCGTCAAAAAAACAAAAACAAACACAAACAAACAAACAAACAAAAACAGTTCGAAGAGGCCTAAGAAACTCAGTTCCTTAGTTTTCAGGTCTTCTATACGGGATCTGAGCTGTCCAGCTACCAACGTCTGGCCGGATGTCTCTCTCGGTCCAAATACATCGAGGTTCTGCTGCTGCCTTCTGCCTTTTCTTGGCTGGTTGCAGATCTGGCTTGTCATAGTCCCCCTCCTCCTGGGGGTCTGAGTCCTCAGACATGACTGAAGCACGCAGCACCCGGCCAGACAGCTGGGTACCATTCTGGCCACGGTCTTCTTCACCAGAATCCTCATCAGTGAAGTCCCGGAGACACTATGTGTGTGTGTGTGTGTGTATGTGTGTGTGTGTGTGGGTGTGTGCAAAGAAAATCTCCTCCCTGTTGCTGCCAAACTCATCTCCCTCCAGAGCGCTCAGGACCTCCAGCAGCCTAGGCAACCTCATCTTTGAGTGTGCTCCTCTCCTGGAGGGGCCACCCCAGCAATGACAGAACAGTTAGAGAGATGTCACTCCATGGAAAAGTAACTCAGCTCCTTGTGGAGTTGGGCCCACCATGGGTAACATCACACTTGTGAGTCTTCCACATAAACAGAGCTGGCAGGATTGGAGGTAGTTTTACATCAAGGACACACAGCGGGGCCAGTGCCCACTTTCTACCGTGGTCCTCCCCTGACTGCCACGGCTCTTCTCCACTTTCTACCCTCTCCACTCCCTTCCTCCTTTATGCTTTCTGAACTGCTTAGTGAGGCCCACAGGATGAAGGGATAAAAAGTCACTAACGAGGGTTAACTGTGCTCCCACAAAGCCCTGTATTCATCTATTACCGTGAGTCTGAAGCCATGACAACCTGGGAAGAGAGGATGCCCTTACTCAGGGCCTAAGAGCCTGTAAGACAACAAAAGTCAGTATTTTAATAAGCAAAGCCATAGGCTCTTTACCATTTAAAAGGATTCTTGTTTAAGTTTCACCAACAAGAAGGAAATGGGTGGGACACACACAGGAAATAGTGTCAAATGGCTTTCCCATCTCAGAGCACAAAGCCAACATATATTCTAAATCAGTGTGGCTCAGATAAGTCTTTGCTGGTGGGGTGGGTGCTGTGGAACAATCTTTGCACACTCTAAATATGTATTGCTTTCATTGGTTAATAAAGAAGAGATTAGGTGGCAGAGCCAGACTAGGAGCATGCTGGATAGAAGAAGGGCGGAGTCTTGGACATCTCCAGCCAGATGAAGAGGAAACAGGACATGCAAGAGAGGTAAAAGCCACGATCCTCAGGGCGGTACATAGATTAGTAGAAATGGGTTAATTTAAGCTGTAAGAGTTAGTTCGTAATAAGCCTGAGCTATTGGTTGAGCATTTATCAATATTAAGTCTCTGTGTGTTTATTTTGGAGTCAGTGGTCCTGAAAAAGACTCTGCCTAAAGGTGGGGACAGAGTCAGCCCTGGGCATCAGCTCTGGTTTCTGATTACTAGGTACCTGTAGAATACCTCAGCCTCTTTAACTGCTGAAATACAAAATTTCCAGGGGCTGAAAAGATAGGTTAGGGCTTGCACAGGGCTGGTAACTTGAGTTTTGTCCCTGGGATGCACATGAAGGTAGGAGAGAACCTGACTCCACAAAGTCATTTTGACGGCCACACTGGCCTTGGCATTTACATACCAACCCACCCCCAGCACAATAACAATGTAACAAAAGTCTCCAGACATTCTGATGTGTTCCCTGGGATGGGGGCACAAAATCAGCTCTGATTTTCCGTGAAGATGGAACTGTTCCGCCTTAGAACTACCCAGTTTGGCAACCACAGGCCACAAGTGGCTACTCAGCACTTAAAATAAGGCTAAAAATGCTGAATTTTAAATTTAAACAGCCGCATATGGTCAGTGTACTAGACAACAAAATTCCAAATATATTAACAACTAATCGTGGGGGCTCAGCGGTTAAGAGCACTTGCTGCTCCTCCAGAGGACCTGAGTTTGGCTCCCAGTACTCAGGCCAGGCAGCTCACACTTGCTTGTAACTTCAGCTCCAAGGAATCGGATGCCCTCTTCTGGTTTCCAGAGTACTTCCATCCATATGGCATGGGCGCTCACACACACACACACACACACACACACACATACACACACACACACACGACAAATTTTAAAAAATTTTAAATGAATCTTGAAAAAACCAAAATTTTAAGCTTTTTATTTGTAAGTATTTTATTTTTGAGGCAAGGTCTCATGTGACCCAAGGTTGAACTTGAACTCACTTTGTAGTTTAGAGGTGCCTTGAACTTCCGATTCTTTTGTCTCTACCTCCCAGTGCTGGGATTACAAATATGTGTCGTGTTGTTAAACTTCTTTTTGTTTATTGAGACAGGGTCTCTCTCTAAAAGCCTGACTGACTTGGAACTCACAATGTAGACCAGGCTGATTGGAACACAGAGATCTGCTTGGCTCTGCTTCCTGAGTACTGGGATAAAAGGCTACCACACTTGGGAAAATTCTTAAACTTGTAAAGAATGAACGAAACCCAGTATAGGGGAGTTGTTTTTTTTTTTTTTTAAAGAATATAAAATTAAGCTGGGCAGTGGTGGCACATACCTTTAATCCCAGTACTCGGAAGGCAGAGACAGGTGGATCTCTGTGAGTCCAAGATCAATCTGGTCTACAGAGTGAGTTCCAGGACAGTCAGGGCTGTTACACAGAGAAACCCTGTCTCGAAAAACAAGCAAGCAAACAAACAAACAAAAGTAAAATTAAGAAAAAATAAACATCCTTGGCCTTCCTACAAATCTATAGTAGGGAGCCACTATGATAGCCCCGATGGTCCCTACCCTCCTGCTATCTGTGCCCTGGTGTGAGCAGGGGGACCGCAAGGCCTACTTCTGATAATCTGAATAGGCCCATGTGGTGAGATGTTACTTCTGAGAAGAGGCCAGAGAGACTGGCCTGCTATATTGCCTCTGTATGTCTGTCTTTACTTCTTGCTTTGAAGGAAGCCAGCTACCACAGCTAAGCTGTCCCATAAGAAAGGCCTATGGGACAAGAACCTAAATCTTGTCCCTAGCCAATAACCAGAGATAACCAAGGCCCTCACTCTAACACTGAACGGGGACCAGAAGCAGATAATGAGAAGCACGAGGCAAGAGGCTGCAAGGCCACTGAAGAATGAGGTGCGCTGACCGCACAAGCTGAACATCGAGCTCCTGACCATGCTCATATTTAAGGCAGGGTTGTCCGGCCTGGCATAGGACAATTCTTTGTGTGTGTTTTTGGGAGCCAGGAAGCTGTCTTGTCGGGTTTCAGGGTGCCCAGCATGTCCTGCACTTGCCACTAGAGGGCGGCAACACCCCAACAACAGCTGCTCAGACCCAGAGCAGCTCTCCCTCATCACACCGACAGAGAATCCTGACCTAGAGCGAGTACATCACAGAATGGATGTAATGGATACAACAGGAAAGGAACGAACCTCAGTCCCACAAGCCATTAATGATCTTGAAAATATACTACGGTCGGATATGATGTAAATAATTGCAGCCCTTGGAAGGCTAAACAGCGAGTTCAAAAAGCAAACGAACAACTACAAACAACCTCATACCTTTTACAAGGACCAAAATGTTAAGCAAAACCAGAATCATATACCCTGAAAATACACTCAGATCCACAGTGGAACCATCATGAAAATGATTAAGTAGAGCTTCAGAACTGAGCCTCTGTGTACTGGCTGCTTTTCTGTATCAACTCGACACAAGGTAGAGGCATCAGAGAGGAAGGAGCCCCAGATGAGGAAATGCCTTCATGAGATCCAGCTGTAAGGCATTTTCTAATTAGTGATCAATGTGGGAGGGCCCAGTCCATTGTGGGTGGGGCCATACCTGGGTAGGTGGTCCTGGTTTCTATAAGAAAGCAGGCTGAGCAAGCCAGAAGAAGTAAGCCAGTAACCAGCACTCCTCCATGGCCTCTGCATCAGCTCCTGCCTCTAGGATTCTGCCCTGTTTGAGTTCCTGTCCTGACTTCCTTTAGTGATAAACAGCAATGTGGAAATGTAAGCCTAATAAACCCTTTCCTCCCCAACTTGCTTTTTGGCCATGGTGTTTTGTCTCAGCAATAGAAACCCTGACTAAGACAGTCTAAGAGAAAGGTCCAATCATGGCAGCTCCTCCTTCCCCCCACTGCCCGGGCACTGGACTTTGGATCAGGATAAGTTTCTTTTGAAATGACATTTACTTATGCGGTAGGGAGGGAGTACACACCCATGGTGCACATGTGGAGGTCAGAGGTCAACTTTTGGGACTTGATTCTGTCCTTCCCCCATGTGGATCCTGGGAACCAGACTTGGTGGCAAGTGCCGGAACTCACTGAGCCATCTCACGGGCACAGAAGTTCATCTTCTGTTTCAGGACCCTTTCAGCCATTCCTTCTTCATATCCAGTTACATACTTTTCCCACACGGCACAGGGCACAGCACAGGGACATGTACGAGAAACCCGTGACCACACTGAGTTGCTGCGGCCCCACACAGCAGTGGGAAGGGCATGGCAGCCTGCTGAGAGACTTCACAAAGGCCGAAGATGACAAACATTTAAAGAGTCATATCCTCACAGTCTATGCCCTGTCAATCTCCTCGAGGTCCCCAGGAAAGTGTGTGCCCGAGTTACTCAAAGCCTGGCCAGCTGGCATTCTAATTCACTCTGGCCTCTGCCTGCTACCTCTGCTCTCCTGCCATCACACTTAAACTTCCTCCTGGCTTGCAAAAAAAAAAAAAAAAAAAAAAAAAACCAAAGCGCTCATACAAGTCCCCAGTAGCCCCAGCTCCTCTGAGCATCCTGTCCCACTCCCCAGCACACACACATGAGCCTGGAGAAAATGTGGACTATGGAGCCACCAGTGAGGAGCTGTGCAGCGTTGACGAGTTATTGGCCTTATTGGGGCAAACAGGATCACTTAGGTACCCACTTTTGCTGGGCTGTGGAAACAGGGAGTCTGTGTGTGATGGAGGACCACGGGCCTGGCTTCACGGTGTAGGTGATTGCTTCAGATCCCAGCCTCTCCCAAGCAACGACAGAAGTCAAGAGTGCTCTGGAAGCTGAGTTTGCCACACGCTCTGGCATCACATCCTGAACAGACTGAAGGTTCTTTAACAACCTCTCCTCCCTGTCATAACTTTCTCTGGATAGACAGCCACATGTTTACCTTAAACACCGATGAAGAGGCGCTTTAGGGTGAGCTTGGTAAAAGATACCTGACCTTTTCCCCACTTCTCGTCGTGTTTGGGACAGGGAGTGTGTCCCGCCTTCTAGTCACGGCTCACGCCTTTTCCTCTGCTGTGCCCAAGGCAGGCCCCATTTACTTATCAACACGCTGCCTGACAAGCCCCAACCAGCCATTCTGCCACAGCCTGTCCCGGACACCTGCCCAGGCACAGTTGAAGCAGGCTGGAGAGCGAGAGCCCTGTAGGTTTGGGAGGGACACCTGGTCTAGCCTTACAAATGTGTTTGTTCTCAGGTTTGGTGGACAGAGCCACAAACGGTTATCCCAGATGGAGGCCCCAAGTAAATGAGAAGACTAGAGGAAGGAGTCTTTAAAGATTGGGGGAGGCAATGGAAGGGAGAGGTAGAATCCTGCAAACACGCTATCATGAAGGGCAGGGGAAGACAGGCCAACAGGGTAGGGACAGAATTGTTCCAAGACCCCGTGGCCATGCTTAACTGCTGAGGCTTGAAACCTGGAGCCTCAGGGACCATTCTGCAGGGTCTTGGGGAAAGGGAAATGAGCAACTGTGCTGTTTGATACATAAGCTTCTCCAAGGAGACAAGGGCATCATCATAACGTGATTAGACCCCCTGACAACGAATCCTTAAGACGAGTAGGGATCTAAATAAGGCCTATACAGGTGTGTTGTTCTGTTAATAAGATGGTAATTTAGTGGAGAATGAAGTAATCTGGATTAGTTAAAGATAGTTTTTTTTTATTTAAAAAAACTTGTTTTGCAACTTTTTTTTAAATTGTGAAAATAACTTAAAATAAAATATTATTTTAAGACTGGGACTAGAGATCAATTAGTAGATTGCTTGCCTAGCATGCACAAAGCCATGGATTCCATCCCCAGCAGTGAATAAACCAGGCTTGGAGGCAAAGTTCTGTAATCCCAGAATTCAGGAGGCGAAACAGAAGGATCAGAAGTTTAAGGTCACCCTGAGTTGCATAAGGAATCTGAAGTCAGCCTGAGAGCTAACAAACACAACAATAACAAAAAAATAATAATTTTAAGGTATTTTATGCCATCAATTATATTTTTTACTATCATTTACAAATAAGAAAGAACTAGCTCAAGCCGGGCGGTGGTGGCGCACGCCTTTAATACCAGCACTCGGGAGGCAGAGGCAGGCGGATCTCTGAGTTCGAGGCCAGCCTGGTCTACAAGAGCTAGTTCCAGGACAGGCTCTAGAAACTACAGGGAAACCCTGTCTCGAAAAACCAAAAAAAAGAACTAGCTGGGTGTTGGCGCACACCTTTAACCCCAGCACTCAAGAGGCAGAGGCAGTGGATCTCTGTGAGTTTGAGGCCAGCCTGGTCTCAGAGTGAGTTTCAGTTTGGCCAGTGCTGTTACATAGAGAAACCCTGTTTCAAAAAAAAAACAAACAAACAAACAAAAAAAACAAACAAACCCAACCCCTCAAAAAATTAAAACAAAGAAACAAAAACGAAAAAGGTAAAGAAAGAACCACGACATAATTGAAACTAGAAAAACAAAAGTGTAAAACCCTGAAAGAAGCTCCAGGGCTTCAAATGGCCATTCTAACAGTTCAGAAGTTCACTGAGTTGTACAGACTGTAGAACTGGGCTAGTGTTTATTGAGTGTGAATTTTTTTGTGGATTTATTACAATAAAGTGAGTTTTATTTATAAAAGCATTTTGTAAATACAAATGCTTCAACCCTAAGCCATGTTCAAGAGTGTTCAAGAGAGCTTTGGTTGACATAAGCACCTTCCCTTTTAAAAACTTGCTGTATAAAAGGCACTAGGTACAGTAGCACCAGCCCTTAGGAGATCGAAGCAGGAGATTGATGAGATTTCCACCTCGGCTAGCAGGTGAGACCCAGTCTCAAAACAATAACAGAAAAAGGCAGGCAACGAGGACCCTCGGCTATGGAAAATCAGACTCACACTAAGCCTGATATGTCTGGCCTCACCCTTACAGGACGTAACTTAAGACATACTCTCCATCCATTATCCTGACCCGGGCTCCATTCATCCTTCCTTCACCAGAACCGTCCAGACCCCGCTCACTTTAGGTAGTGTCTCAGCCTGACCCCGCCTACTCGCCACACCCCCAATCAAGTCAGAAGCTTCCAACCCGCCCAGAACCAATTCATTCTCGCCAGACTGCGCCCCCAGCCAGCCGTTCCCACCCATCATCCCACCCCATCTCAGCCCGCCCAGCCTACACCACGCCCCACCCACCCTTGCCGGATCGCAAGGATTCCACCGTCCCCGCCATCGACCTCGCCCCCACAGGTCGTCCCCGCGACCTGGCTCCGCCCCTGCTCAGTTGGCCCCGCCCTCAGACCTGTGGCTGCAGCGTCCCCTGGCGGCACTCGGAGCTCAGCCTTCGCCGGCCCATTGCCCTGGTGTGAGTCCAGTCTGCCCACGGTCCACGCACAAGCAATGACGGCGAACGGCATGGGCGCTGCTGGGGAACGCATCAGGCCTGCCGCTACCGCTGCACTAAAGCCAGAAGCTTGCCTGCAGCGCTGACCTGGCGGCTCAGACCGCAGCCGTGATAGCTACAACATTTGGGCCCACCTCTACGCCATGCCCCCGCTAGACCACGCCCTCAGGACAGTCTAGTCTCCTACCCTAGCCATCCTCGACTAGCGAGAGCACAGGCCTTCCAGGTGCCTGGAGAGAGGATTGAAAGTGCCTCTGCGACCGGGGGCTACTTGCGGTGCTGGCCCAGTAGCTTCCTCAGCTTTGAATACTATAGCTTAGGCAATGATGCTCACACGTAGACTCATACTGCCTACAGCATCACCTGGGGAAATGGCGGAACTGTGGATCCTGGACCTCCCTCACACTTCGGACCTGGGAGTATCAGCAGTCTGAGCCTTGCAAGGCTTGGAGGTGATTGTGAAGAAAGCGAATGTAGACCGCTATTGGCGGGTTTCTCAATCCCCATACTCAAAACGTTCATGCTTGGATAATTATTCCCTGTAAGCTGTTCTCTTCATTATAGGTAGGGTTGCCAGATAATATACAGTGAGATTTGTTTTCCAGACAGCTGTGGGTCCCCATATTTCATCTGGAAGCCGGTTGGTTTGTAGAGCACACCAAGATTCTGAGGACCACAGTTACGGTAACTAAAATGGTGTCCCCGTCCTTTGGAAATCAAAAGTCCAACCTGAGCCCCAGCTGCATGACAGTGGCTGCTCTGTTAAGGATTTTATCCCACAGAATCCTGCCTCCCACCCATGAGGCACACAGGAGAGAACTTCACAGCTCTGTCTACCGTTTAGAGGCTCAACCTATGTTAACGCTGAAAAAGAAGGCTAGTGGCAAAGACTTAGTGTTTGCGAATCTAGAGTTTAGGAGACAAAAGCCCGAGTTTGGGAGTTCCAACAAGTTAGGCTTGGCCACTTGCCCCTGTGCACCAACTAAAGACCCGAGTGATGCTGTAATGACCAAAGGTAGAGGGAGGAGAGTTCCTCAACAGAGCCACAATGGGCAGAGGACCGGATAGACACAGGGTCCAATGACCCCAAGTCCATCTTTGCGGGTACTACCTGAGCTTTTGCGTTCTTGCTTTTAATTTTTAAAGCCTTATTTTAGGTATATGACTGCTTTGCTTGCGCGTATGTATAGGCACCACATTGGTGCCTGGTTAAACCCTTCTTCAAATACCAAATTGTGCACAGCCCAGTGATCACCACCAAATTCTTCCTAAATTGTTCATTTTTAACTGTGCAGGGCCTCGGAGCTTCAGCCCTTCTCATAGGAACCACAGTATCTGGGCTTCTCTTCCTCCCAGAGGGACTGCATTTCCTTGCGTTGACTCCCTTTCCTGAATATGAGAATCTCTCTCCACCCTCCTCCCCATAGCCCTCATTCTCTGATTTTCTGTCAACTGCTTTTCCTGCTTGGCATGCTTCCTGGCATTGTTCTAGGCAGGGATATTTTGGATTTGATGACAAGGCACAGGTAACCAAAGCAGAAAAAGAAAAGCAGAATTTGCTAAGGAGGATGGCTTGGAAGTGGAGGACTTGTGTAGCTCCCTGGGCTCAAATGCTGACTACCACACACACACACACACACACACACACACACACACACACAGAGAGAGAGAGAGAGAGAGAGAGAGAGAGAGAGAGAGAGAGAGAGAGAGAGAGAGAGAGAATCATCTTCTGTATGTATGTAGACACGGATGGATATACATAAGACCTGAAAGCAAGTACAACTAGGGTGACAACAGGGACTAATGGGGGGGGGGGGAATGCTCAGCATACAGCATATACTTGTGTGGAAATCTAAAGAATAAAAATTCAAAATATAACACATATTGGTGAAGATATAAAGACAAGAGACCCTTACAGTGTTGGTGAGAATGAACCTATGAAGAGAGGACCCTAATAGTGGTTGGTAAGAATATGAATTAGCAGCCACTGTGGACAATGATATGGCAGTGCTGTGCAAGGTTAAAAACATGGCTAGCATATGATCAAGCTACCGGGCACATATCTTAAGGAAATGAACTCAGCATACAGGAGAACATCTGCACTACCATGCTTACTGAAGCATTATTCTCAGAACCAAGAAATGGAAACAACCAGCACCCATAAAATCAATACACACTTAACGAAAATGTTGGTATACAGGGGCTAGGCAATGGCTCGGTCTTCAGGGTGCTTGTTCTACAGTTAATTCGAGTGGAGTCATCTCTGCAACGCCTGGAACCTCAGCTCCCAGAGGAGTGGAAGACTGGAGGATTGCTGGGGCTTTCTGGCTTTTAGCCAAGATGTGAGCCCAGTTCAGGTTCTGCCTCAGAGGAAGAGGCAGAGAGTGATGCTCTCTTCTGGCCCCCATGAGTAGGAACACCTGTATACACACGTGCATACACACACACACACACACACACACACACCTTCTCTAAGAGAATAGAAAATGTGATACACATACACAATGGAGTGCAATTCAACCTTTTATAGAATCCAGCCAGGCAGTGGTGGCACATGCATTTAATCCCTGCACTCAGAAGGCAGAAGCAGGTGGATCTCTGTGAGCTGGAGGCCAGCCTGGTCTATAGAGTGAGTTCCAGGACAGCCAAAGCTACACAGAGAAACCCTGTCTCAGAGAGAGGGTGGGGGAGGGAGACAAAGAAAGGGAAAAGAATGAAATTGTCAACTGTGTCAAGATGGACGGACCTGGAGGACATTATGCCAAGAGAAGTGAGCCAGGCACAGAGAGACAGACACTTCATGGTTCCATCCTCATGAAGAATGCTTAGAAGGCTGAGCTCGTAAACATGGAGTCGAATGGTAGCTATCATGGATGGGGGAGTGGGGGTGACTGGTCAAGAGGCAGAAGGCTTCAGACAGGATAACTGTGCTGACCTATTGTACGGCTCAGTGGCCGCAGTAAAGGACACGTATGGCACCCTTAAAATTTTCTGGGAGAGCATCTGTCTTGGTCCATCTTGTTTCAGGTAGATGATGAAGAAATTAGGGGTGCTGGAGCTCTCAGTTCCAGCTCTGGGCTGAGGGCGCTTCATTGGGTGATGGTAGGACCTAGAGCTTTCCATGGTGAGAGACAGGGCAAGAGACTGAGCCAGATGGACTCTGATGTCAGCCACTTTCATGATGATCCATTTACTTATTAATCAGCTAATTGCATGAAAGGATACTACTTAGGGCCAAACCCTAATCAGCTCTTAAAAGCTCACTTTGCCCCCCCCCCTTAATATCCAGTAATGATGCTAAGATTTCAGAGTTCCCGGGGTGACTCATCCAAGCCCAAGCGAAGGGCAGAACTTAAATGTTCTTGATGCAAAAACCTGATTCGTGGATACGGGAGAACGGTGATTGATGGAGCGATGAGACCAAGCCAGGCTTGCCCAGCCTGTGAGCATGGCCCAGCACAAAACTACTTAAGACATTGTGAGGTGAGCTTTTTTTTTTTTTAATGGATTTCAAAATAACTCACTTGCATGATACTCAAGCAAAACCTTGAAGATTAATGATTATGTTGCAATGTCAAAGGTGTGGACACTCCTGAGACATATTCATATATCTGATAGGCACAGTTAGTATATGGAATTTTCTTTGTAACCAGACTGTAAAAAAAAAGCTAATAGAAATTCAAAGTCAAATGTATCCCTTAACAAAGGAGCTGTGACAGTTGTGGCTTCTGGGGAAAGGGTCGGGCTTCACACCCAGGATCTATAGTCAGCACAATTTAGACTCCATGGTTATCCAAAAAAGGAAAGAAAATGAAAAAAAAAAAGATGAAGACATGAAATTGAGGGAGTTGAGGGTAGGAAGTGGATATGGGAGGAATTAGAAAGAATAGGGGGTAAATATGATCAAGGAGCATTGCATGAAATTTTCAAGGAATTAAAATATTATATTCAGGTAGGCTATTGGATGAGTCGGGGAAGGGAAGAGTCCTTGCATAACCTGGCTCATGCTTACCACCTTTCAGTAGGTACCAGTACCAGGAGGTCTGAACTCATTAGACACTGTCACTTAGGAACTTTGACTATGAGAAATTAATTCTCTTTCCTTCACCCCTTCCTCTCTTCCTTCTTTTTCCTTTAAAAACTTTGGGTGGTGGTGGCTCACGCCTTTAATCCCAGCACTCAGGAGGCAGCGGCAGGTTGATCCTGGTGAGTTTGATGCCAGCCTGGTCTACAGAGAGAGTTACAGGACAGACAACAAAGCTACACAGAGAAACCCTGTCTCGATAAACAAAACAAACAAACAAAAAATAAATAAAAATTCTGATTGTTTAAAAGATTTGTTTTTATTGTTTATTTACATGCATGTGTCTGCCACATGGGTATAGGTTTATGCAGAGACCAGATATGGGTTTTGGAAACTGAATTCCAGTCCTCTGGAAAAGCAGTAAGTGTTCTTAACTGCTGAACTATGTCTCCAGCCCTTCTGATTTTTTTTCCCCAACAGGGTTTCACATGGATCCCAGGTTGGCCCTGAACGGGCAATCCTTCTGCCTCCACTTCCCAAGAACTGTGATTAAAAAAAAGAACAAACCCAAAAACAAAAGCAAAACAATCTCGGGGGCTAGAGAGATGGCTTAGTGATTAAGAGCACTGGCTGCTGCTCTTCCAAAGGACCTGGGTTCAATTCCCAGTGCCCACACGGCAGCTCACAACTGGCTGCTGCTCTTCCAGAGGACTTGGGTTCAACTCCCAGCGCCCACACGGCAGCTCACAACTGGCTGTAACTCCAGTTTTGAGGAGATTGGACACCTTCACAAAAGCATATATGCAGACAAAACATGAATGCATATGAAATAAAAATAAATGAAAGTTAAAAAAAACAGAAAAACAAACAAAAAATTACTCTGTGTTTGTGTGTGTGCCGCACAGGCATACTTTTCTATAAATCTAAAATATTTTGAGAGCTGGAGAGATTGCTCAATGGGTAAGAGCTGCATTATCTCTGAAGGTCCCAGAACCTGTATCTGGCTGCTCACAATTGCCTGCAACTCTAGCTCCAGGCAATCTGACGCCCTCTTCTGGCCTCTGTGAACACTTTAACCATGTCTTAGAGTTTCTTTTGATGGGATGAAACATGACCAAAAGTAACGTGGGGGCAGAAAGAGTTTATCTCATTTTACAGCATGTAGCCCGTCATCCAAGGAAGTCAGGGCAGGAACTCAAGGCAGGAACCTGGAGGTAGGAGCTGAAGCAGAGGCCCTGGAGGAGCACTGCTGGTGGCCTTGCTCTCATGGCTTGCTTAGCCTGCTTTCTTATATAACCTAGGACCACCAGCCTAGGGTGACACTGTCCACAGTGGACTGGACCCTCCACATCAACCATCAATCAAGAAAATGCACCACAGTCTTGCCCACAGGCCAATTCAGGACATTATCTCCATTGAGGATCTCTCTCAAAATTACTCTAGGGGCTGTAGAGATGAATCAGTGGTTAAGAGCACTTGCTGCTCTTGTGGAGGACCCAGGCTCTATTCCCACAGGGCAGCACACAACCATCCATAACTCCAGTTCCAAGGGATAACCTCTTTGACCTCCGCAGGCACCAGAGACAGCCATACATCAGTAAAACCTTTATACACATCAAATAAATAAACCAAAATGACTCTAGCTTGTATCAAGTTGACACCAAACAAGCCAGCATACCTCATGCGCACAACCCCCCTCTCCATGAAAACACACAAACAAAAGTATTTCAAAAGTAAATTGCATATGTGTTTACATCCATATATATATGCGTTCAAATAAATAAATATGATCTATAGAAGATTTATCAAAAAATTACTCAGCACACCATGAATTCTAATTAAAAATAAACAAGCATGTAAGTTAACAAAGCTACATTGTGTCTGGCTGCCAAGCCACCCTCACACTGCAGAGCTGTGCTTTCTTGGGACTGCCTGATGAGCTTCCGTGTGTAGAAAGTGTCTTCCTCTCGTAAGTTCCCTGATGACTGCCTTCATTATCATAGGATGTAAACACCCATTAAAAAAAGTTTCCCATAAAACCCCCAGGGAGGATCCCAAGAGGCGTGGGTTAATGAGGTCTCCTTGCGCTGCTCCCTCTGCCCCTGCCAACACTCCTTGTTCCCAGAAAGCCAAGCTGAGCTCCACAACCCCACCCATTTGCAAGAGCCAGCAAGTGGCAAGAGACCAGGATGGGCTCATGGGAAGCCGAGCATTCTTTTGAAACTGCATAAATGCATCCCCCTTGACATGGAAACTAGAGTCCCCCAATCCTTACCCATTCCAGTGCCTAAGAAGGATCTTCTTAAGGTGGCTGTACTTTATACTCAAAACCTGAGTTGGTTATTTGAATCCATTGAGATGAGGCTTTCAATAGAGCAGGAAGATCCCCCGAAGGAGCCCGGAAAGTAATGAGTCCCTTGCTGATGAATCAACAATCATTCTCACTTTTCGATGAGGCCAGAGGGTAATTAATCCCAGAGGTAATTAACCTCAGCCGATCCCATTAGGATCGATCACAGGTGATAGTATTTCTATTAGTGGACATGCACTCAATTACCAGGCTTGCCAGAGCAATAGTGGTAATTCACACATGCCCTACGCTCACACCCATCCTCTGTCTCTAAGCTAATTTCAGGAACTGGGAATATCCCAGTCTTTATCACTTTCCTACTTTGGAGACGAAGCAAGTTGGTGTGAACTGGAATAATCACAGGCAGGTCTTTGACAACCGTTGGTGGCACAAGATACTTTAAGAAAGATGGCAGCCTGCAGTTTACACACAGACAGGCTTGCCTTGTGGGAGGAAAACCTTGTGTTCCAACAGCACACCATACCCCAGGCTGGTTGCAATGGCTGTACCTGCCAACCGCCACTGCTGTGTAGCAGGACTGGAATGGGCCCCGTCGCTCCCCTTTAAACCCAGTTGCCTGCCACGCTGGGTGGGAGCCAGAGCTCTGGATGCAGAGGCTCGGAAGGGAGCTGGTCTCTTCTTCCTTTCTCACCAAGTACGTAAAGAATGAGCTTGGGCCGAAGCAGAGGCAAGGAAGGATGATTTTTACCAAGCATTGTCCCTCCAGTGGGGAAGGGGTGGAAGAATTTTCCTGCACTAGTTCGAAGACTAATTTGAAGGTGTAAGTTTCTAGACAAGACTGGGTTCAGGTGTGAAAATGATCATGGCTTTGTTGTGTAGCCCTTTCCTCAGAATGGAAGCATTGTGCCCAGAAAGGAACGCCTTAAGACTAGAGAAGTTCGCCTGGCCTGGTGGCGCACGCCTTTAATCCCAGCATGTGGGAGGCAGAGGCAGGTGGATCTCTGTGAGTTCGAGGCCAGCCTGGTCTACAAAGAGAGTTCCATGAAATCCATGACAGCCAGGGCTGTTACACAAGAAACCCTGTCTTGAATAACCTAAACAACAACAAGAACAAAAAATCCCAAACCCTCCAAACTAGGAAAGTTCTAATGAGATACCCACTGTGACTTAAGAAGTAAGCAATTCACAAGTCAAAGGAAATCCCCAAAGCTTGTGAGATTTCTAAGTCTCTCTTTCCTCAGGAAAATTGCAGTAGAAATGAGACTCCCACCTGCTGAGCTGCCTTGACTCCTGCAGAGCACCAGGGTTCATGAGTAGTCACCCCTGCTGGGTTGTGGGGGACTTTCAGTGAGGCAACTGTCTTTGAGTCATATATATCTTGTAAGTAACCCCTCACCCATACTCCTGTTAATAACCCCAATAAACTCACTGGTTCATGGAGCTGGACTTTGGCGAGACTGTTACATTGGTGTGTTGCTGGAGTGAATAGATGTTCATTCACATTTCCCCAGGAATGGTGTCACAGAGCAGTCTTGTTGGAGACTGGATCTATTTTCTACTGGCGATATAACAAAGGATCATGAATTTTGTAGCTTAAAGGAAAGAGGAATTTAAAACGTCTTAAAGTTCTGTCCGTCAGAAATCAGACTGTTGGCAGCTTGTGTCCTTCCTGGAGACCCTGGGACACAGCACGCTTCCTGGCCTTGCATCCCCAACCACCCTCCCACTTCAGGCTCCTACTTGGTCCATCGTCCACCTGCAAAGCCAGCAGTGTGGGCTGAGTCACTATGACACCCCCACGCCAGCTGCTCGTTTATTTCCTTCCACATGCGAGGACCCTGTGATTACATCTGGCCCAACCCGGGGCTCTGAACACCATGTCTGTAAGTTCTGCTGATAAGCAACCTCATTATTTGTGCAACCTTAATCCTCCTTACCAAGTTAGGAAACACAAGTCACAGGTTCTGGGAATTCGAATGTGGACATGTCTGGGGAGCCATTGTTCTACACAGGTACCAGAGTGCATCAGTGGCCTTGAGACCCCTTTGGATTTTTAGCCATGGATTGGAGCTCACTACCCTTCGATACATTTTTCCGGGACCACAGAAACATGAAAAAAATGTGCTTAACCTTTAAAATGTGTCTAACTTCTCACGAATGGTGAAAATGGTTTTTCGGTGGCTGCCAGAAGCCAAAGAAGCCCAAAAGCAATCTGCAGTCTTGGGAGTTGGCATTAAGATGGGCGCGGCTGCAGGGGTACTTACAAAGTCATTAGTGAGTAAGTGTGACTAAGGGGTATGATTACACTTAAATGGTGTGGAGGAGACTGTAGGCTACAAATACAGCGCCAAACGAGCGAGGGGCTAAGCCAGGCCTTGTAATTACGGAAGCTTGCTCTGTAAATTTTTTATAGACTAGTTTTTCAGTTATGGATGTTACACACATTCATTATAAAAAAACATACACACACCCATAGATATTTAATATGTATGTGTATATCATGCCACAACAAATACATGTTTATACAAATTTATATTCTATATACATGTATCAGAGGGCTAACAGATATGTGTAGACTGAAGTCAGGCAGCTGTTCAGGGGAAGAAACCCATTATTTTAACTTACAATGACTTCCTTAACAAACTCCTAATGGGTGAGTTACATCTGTATTTTTCCTAGGTTTCTTATATAAATACGATGCGCGTATGAATTTTATATATTCGTCTTTGCAACACGCCTATTTCCCCAGGAGAAATTTCTAGAAATATAATTTATGAGTAGGATATGATGTGTGTGCGTGAATGTTTTAGATACATTACCAAAGTTTCCCTCAAAATATGCCAAATTGCTTCACCTTGAAAATCCAGTAGTTAACAGAGCACTCTCATTCTAATTTACTTTTCCCCATGTGGATACAGCTGTATTTGGAATGTTTTTTAACATATACATTTTACATCGAGATTTTGCCTATGAGAGAAAACGTGGTTTTTGTCTTTTTGAATATGGCTCATTTCATTTAACACGGTCATCTCCATTTACATCCATTTTCCTATGTATGACATGATTTCATTCTTCTGTAAAGCTGAATAAATCATTGTGTGTGTATACGACATTAGAAAAAGAAAGCTATCTGTTTATAGACACCTAAGCTGAATTCCATAATTTAAGCCGCTGTGAGTGGTGCTGGAGTAAGCATGGGTGTGCAAGCATCTCTGCGGTGTGATACATGTGTCCTGGAATAGTGTAGCTAGGTCACACAGTACTTCCATTTTCAGCTTTTTTTTCCCCTTTGAGGAAGCTTCAAATTGATTTCCTCAGTAATTACACTAATTTACATTTCTACCAGCAATACGTAAGGATCCTTCCCCTCCCCTAAATCTTAGTCTGTCTTTTTCTTTCTCTGTGCCTCTTTTTAAAAAGATTAATTTAGCTAGACATGGTCCTAAATACCTTTAATCTCAGCACTCACGAGACAGAGAGAATCAGATCTTAGTGTGTTTGAGGGCAGTCCAGTCTACATAGTGAGTTCCAGGGCAGTCAGGGACACAAAGATTTATTTATTTCTATTTTATGGGTATGAATGTTTTGTTTGAGTAGTCCCACTGTCAGTTCTTGGGATTATATCCCAAGTTACTGGAATCTTTTTCAGAGCATCTATGTTTATACCTTTAGAGTCCTAGTTCTTACATTAGGGCTTGGCCCCTTCTCTTCTCTTCCTTCATTCCCTCCCTCCCTCCTTCTCTCTTTCCTTCCCTCCTTCCTTCTTTCTGTCCTTCCTTTCATTTTCTTTCCCTCCCTCCCTCCCTCCCCCTTCCTCCCTCCCCTCCCTCACTCCCTCCCTCCTTTCCTCCCTCCCTCCTTCCTTTCCTTCTTTTTGGGATAAGGTTTTGCTATGTAGACCAGGCTGGCCATGAATTCACACAGATCTGCCTCTGCCTCCTGAGTGCTGAGACTTAACGGTCTGGGCCGCCATGGCTGGCACATTGTCTTTGATTCAGTTTTCACTGAATTTTATATAAGACGAGAGACAGGAATTCAGTTTTATTCTTCTAACACAAACTATGTTATTCTTCTGGACACGGTATCCGTCTCCACATACCCATTCATAAAGCAAGTGCTAATTTCTTTCTTTCTTTTCTTTTTCTTTTTCTCAAGTCAGGGTTTCTCTGTAGTTTTAGAGCCTGTCCCAGAACTAGCTCTTGTAGACCAGGCTGGCCTCGAACTCACAGAGATCTGCCTGCCTCTGCCTCCCGAGTGCTCGAATTAAAGGAATGCGCCACCAATGCCCAGCTACAAGTGTTATTTCTATGATGTCTGTTTCTGACATCTTTGCAGGGAAACTGGAGGATGTGACCACATGGGTTTATTCCGGGTCCTCCAGTCATTTCTTTTGCCTCTGTGCTGTGCCAGCACCACACTGGTTTTGTTACTGTGGCCCTGAAGTGTAGTTGCAGGGCAGAGGGCTGGAATGAAAGGCATGTACCACCATGCCCAGTTTAAAAAGTTATTTTCATTTGTGTGTATGCTTATGTGAGTATGTGCCATGTGTGCAGGTGCCTGAAGTGGTCAGAAGAGGGCATCATATTCCGTGGAGCCGGCGGTATAGGAGGTTGTGAGCCACTCAGTGTGGGTGCTTGGAACAGAACTCAAGTCCTCTGGAAGAGCAGCAAGTGATCTTAGCCACTGAGCCAGCCTCTTTGCCTCATTTTCAGTATTAGAGAAACTGCATTCAGCTTTTCTACACTTAGGATATTGGTTATAATCTTTACTATAGGTAATTGTCTAATATGCCTTTCATTGTATCATGGTATATTGTTTTTATTTTTAGTTTTTTAGGGATTTTATCTTGAGGGGATGTTGGATTTTTCATAAACCTTATCTTTATCTGTTGTGATGATCATATGATTTCTTTCCCAGGGTGTACTCATACTTTATGCTACTTTATTATGTATGTCAAATCATCCTCGCAAACCTAGAATGAAATCTAACTGATCACAGCATGTGATCTTTCTAATGAGTCATCAAATTTAGTTTGTTGTTGCAAGTATTTGTTGAGAAATTTTGCTTTGATGTTCATCAGGGAAATTGGTCTATTTTATTTCCTTTTTCTGTGTGGTGGTTCAGTCTATATCTGGGTTTGGCATCAGGGCAATACTGACTTCATATGATAAGCTTGCCCATGCTTGTTCTCTTTGTATGTCACGAAACACTTTAAGGGGTATTGGTGCTATCTCTGCTTTACAGATCTGTCAGGGACTTTGGCTGTTTTTGTCTTTTGAGACAGGGTTTCTCTGTGTAGCCTTGGCTTTCCTGGAACTCACTTTGTAGATCAGTCTGGCCTTGAACTCACAGAGATCTCCCTGCCTCTACCTCCTGAGTGTTGGGATCAAAGTGTATGCCACCACTGCCTGGCTATTATTTCAGTCCAGGGCTGGCTATAGATCAATCATGTGCTGATTTTCAACTTGTTCTTCCTATCTTTCTAAAACCTTGAGAGACAATTATTGAATTATTTATCTGAAATCTCTAATTTTTTAATGGATGAACATGCAGCTGTCAACTTTCCTCTTACCTGACTTTGTTGAATCACTGAGGTTCTCGCACCCTTTCATTTGTATTTTAAGTCTAAGAATTTTTGTTTCCTGATTTCTTCAATGACCAGAATTCACTACCCATGCATTTGTATAATTTCTTTTGCTGTTGACTTCCAGTTTTATCCCATTATGATTTGATAAGATAAATATATTATTTTGATTATTTTATATTTTTCTTGTTCCATTTTCATGCATGTGCAGAGTGCATGCTTGCATGTCTGGGCGTGCATGAGTATGTGGGTACACATGCAGTAGATTTCTGAAATCATCCACTTTCTCTCTTCTACCTTGTTCATTGAGACAAGGACTCTTAATGAAACCCTGAGCTCACAGAGAGGGCTAGTCTTACTATCCAGTTTATTTTGGAGATCCCCTGCCTCCACCTTTGCAGACAGGAATTGCGGGTGGGCTACCACACCCACCCAACATTGACATGAGTTGTAAGAGACCCAAACTTCGATTCACATGCATGTGCAGCAAGCACTTTAGCCACTGGGCCATCTCCCTAGCCCTTATTTTGTATGTGCCAAGGCTTGCTTTGTGTGTGCCCTGAAATATGATCTATTTTAGAGAGGGTTCCATGGACTGTTGAGAAAACTCAGATTCCACAGCTGTTGGAAGGAATATTCTGCAGACGTAACACAAGTTTACTTGATCTATGGTACACCTTCCCTCTGAAGATTCTTGGCTAATTCTTTCCATCATCTATCTGTTCTATCTGTCTGTCTATCTATCTATCCATCCTCCATCCATCCATGCATTCATCCTTCCATCCCTTCATCTTTCCTTCCTTTTATCCACCCACCAACCCATCCATGCATCCATCCATCTTTCCTTTCTTCTATCCATCCACCAACCCATCCGTGCATCCATCATCTGTTGAAGAGTGTGGCATACTGAAGGCACCCACTATTGTTGTATTTGGGTCCATCTTTCCTCTCTTTAGTGTCTGTCTCGTGAAGTCTAGTGTGTCAATGTCTGCTGTATGTACATTTTCAGTTGCTGTACCTTTTAATGGATTGTTGCCTCTATAACGTGCACTGCCTTCACTTTTTCTGACTAATTTCGCATGTGGCTACTCTTGCTTGGCTTTGTGTCCTCTTGCTTGGTGTATCAACTTCCACCGTATGCCAGTCTGAGTGTACCTTTGCCAGTGAACTGTGCTTCTTGGAGACAGCAGATAGTTGGATCTTGTTTTTAGTCTCATTTAGTCTGCATCTTTCAATTGGATAATGAGGACTACAGTTATGGTTATTATTGAGATCCTGTAATTTTCCTGGTTGTTTTTCTGGTTGAGTAGACAATCGTCGGTGTATATTTATTTGGCCAAGGTCTTGCTAGGTGACCTGGTACTTGCTATGTAGTCCTATTTGCCACAAACTCACAGTAATCCTCCTGCTTTCACTCCCAAGGCCTAGGATGACCAGCTGAGCACCACATCCAGATTTCTTTTGAACTTTCTGATGCTCTTTTTCTCATTGTCTCTTCAGTGAAGAAAGGGGAAGGGTGGTGAGCAGCTGGAGATGGACTTGCCCCCCTTCCTCTGGTCCAGAGCTTCTTGTGAGTCCATGAACGCCAGTGGTGAGGACAATGGGCGTGAATTTGGTTATTCATAAAAGGTCCCTTTGGGGCTGGGGTTTAGCTTAGAGGTGGAATGTTTGTCTAGTATGTACAGGGCCCTGGATTTGAACTTTATCATCTATTAAAAAACCAGTGAAGCCCTGAGTTCAATCTCCAGCACCACATAAGCACACGGTAGACAGTTTGAGGCCAGTCTCGTCTACATTAGACCTTTCTCCTCCACCAGAAAAGGGTAAAGTTTTGAAACACAGGTCCTCATATCTGAGGTAAATTCATAATCCTGAGGGCATCTCCAAGTTCAGAGGGGCTAGATGCAGACTCCCCATCCCAAGCCCAGGCTCCGCGTGCAGCCTAACTTTCTGTCTCTACCATCTAGCTCAGTCTGGTTCTTTCATTTCTCCGAAGCCTAGACTCCCAGCCTTTGCTTTTCACCCCTGCTTGGCCACGCCTGGAGTTATCAAAGCAGCGCTGCTTCACTAAATGCACTCTTGCAAACGGTAAACAAAAGGCAGGTGGGCAGGAAGAAGGAAAGACGGAGGAAAAAGAATGAACCTACTTGTCTCCTTCATCCCTGGGTCACAGTTTGATTTTAAGAGTTGTTTTCATTTTTATTTACGTACGTCTGTGCGTGGGTCTGCGCACGCAAGGTCAGGTGCTTCCAGAGGCCAGAAGAGAGCATCTGATCTCCCTGGAACTGTAGTTACAAGTGGTTTTGCTGCACTCAGGGGGAACTAGGAACAGAACTTGGGTCCTCTGTGAGAGCAGCCAGCTATTGCAACCATGGAGCCATATCTCCAGTCCCTGGCAGCCAAAAATAGTGACGATTTAATAACTGATAATGATATATACTTGTGCTATACCTGTAGACATTGTTTGTTTAAAAAGTATATATTATTTCATATTCCTCAATAGTCATTTTACTTTTGTATCAGTATTATTAATCCCATAAAACAAAACCAGGACCTGTTAAGAGTCACACCTAGTAACAAATACTAGTGTAATTAACAATTATGTTAATTAATTAGGGGAACAGTATATAATAATATTTTTAAACATTTTTTTCTGGTCTTTCTTAGAAAAAATCTTAAAATTGACTTAAGATAAATAATTGAATTTTGTATATGTGGTGTGTGTGTGTTCATGCGTGTGTGTGTGTGAAAGTGTACAGGTAACTGCACACATGCGTGCCGATATGGGTGAAGTCCAGAATGCAACCTCAGCGTTCATAGCTCAGGGCTGTCCATTTAGTTTCTGAAACAAGGTGTCTCACTGGCCCAGATCTCACCAAGTAGGCCGACTACCTACCAAGTCGTTGGATCCTCTTGTCTCAGCCTCCCCAGAACTGGGACTGCAAGCGTGTGGCACCATGCCCAGGCTTGTTTTCAGCTGAGTCCTGGGATCTAACTCATCCTCCTGCTGTGTGGCATCTCACCAGCCCTGATATTTCAATTCTGTGGATTATATCAGTGCACGTTGGGCTTTCTTGTCTCAAACAGCTATCCCTGAACTGCAGGGTAGTTTTGAATGTGTTGGAGGGACACCCAAATGCTGTCTTAGCCTAACTCACGGTCACAATTATTACCTCAAGCATCCCTTACATTAATTCCTTTTGTTTTGTTTTTTTGAAACAGAGTTTCACTGTGTAGCCCTGGCTGTCCTGGACCCTTGAGCTATAGATCAGGCTAGCCTCAAATTCAGAGATCTGTCTGCCTCTGCCTCCTGAGTGCTGGAACTAAAGGTTTGCCAAGCCTGGCTCTCCTTACATTCTTTTTTAAAACTGTTTTTGTACATCCTCTTTCACAGCAGGGTTCCAGACGCCATGAAATTTGCCTCTTATTTCAACACACAACTTATGCCTCAGCTTTGCCAATCTTACCCCGTCCGAGAGTCATTTCCTTCTTGGTGATATGGAGATTCGGCTACTGAAAGGTGGCAGTGGAAGGGGCAAAGCCAGAGCTGGGTGAAGCTGAGGGATGAGGCTGTGTGAGTGTGGCTTAGGGAGGACCATGAGGAAGTCTAACCTGGTCACAGAGAACACCCAGTATAAAGGCCCAGAGGTTGCAGCCTGCCCGGAATACTTAGTGATCTGAAGGAGGTAAGAGCAAAGGAGGCTGAAGAACAATAGGGGCAGAAGCATGTGGGGGCTCTGGCCCCTGACTTGTCCTCTTGCTGAATGAGGACACCAAGCAGGGGAGGGCAGCTCAACGATGCAGCCCATGACCTAACACATCCACAAACCAGCCCCGTTGCAGCTTTGAGACTTAAACTTGATTTTGCCCCATCCAAAGAAGTCTCACTGAAAGTAGAGAGGTAGACACTCCTAGGTGTGTCGGGCAGGGAAGCTGTGCAAGGGCAGGCCACACCCGATATTAGAGACACAGGAATGGGGACAAATGCTCCCATAGACACCTGTATAGATGCCCGAGGCAGAAACATACCAGCATGGCTTCCGCAACACAGCTCTACCACTTGTGCCTTTACCACGGGTGCCTCCGCCCGCTCACGCTCTTCCATGTGTGCCTCCTCCACGTGTGCTTCCTTCGCACACGCTCCTCCATGTGGACCTCCGCCACACACGCTCCTCCACGTCCGCTGCACGCTCCTCCACTTCCGCCGCACGTTCCTCCATATGGGCTTCCGCCACACACGCTCCTCCACGTCCGCCGCATGCTCCACCACGTCAGCCGCACGTTCCTCTCTGTGGGCCTCCGCTGCGCACGCTCCTCCATGTGGGCCTTCACTGCGGTAAGCCTCCTTCATAACGTATGAGCCTCTTTCATGCATAGTTCAACCACACATACTTCCTTCACGTGCACAGCCTACCACACACCCACCCCTCCACATACATTCCCCCCTCAACTCCACTCACAACTTTCTAATATTCCGAGTTTTCTAATTTGCTTTGATTTTTTTTCTGATTAACACGATCGGGGTGCTTCACTCTCTGTTTGGTCTTCATTACACTGCGGACACATAATGGCCAGTGCCCTTTGCCTACCTTCTTTACTCCTCAGTTATTTAAGCCTATTTTTGGAGGGTGTGCGGGGGGGGGGGAGGCAGGGAGATGAAGGCATGTTCCTGAGGGTTGCTGGAATGGTGGGTGCTTTGTTCCTCGAGACTCTCCACAGATAGAGACTCCCGCAGGCCAGGACCGGTCTTTTTAGTCATTTGATAAGCACTCTCGTGTCTACACAGTGATTGACACTTGGCCTTCCAGTCCAGAAAGAGTGCAGTATCCTTTGCGGTTCGTCGTGCCGTCTGCCCTCTGATCTCCTGGAGGCATGCAGCGCTTGGTGTTTTGTTGGTTATTTACTCAATCAGTTCTCAGCACTAATGAAGGACTGTGGAAGGAGGGAGAAGCTCCAGAAAATCCTCCCTTTGGTCCTGGTTTCAGCCCTGGATGAATGAGGATTCTTCCCATAGCCCCTTTCATAATGAGGCCTCAGGGCCGCTCCAAGGAAGAGTGTCCGAGAATACGTGTGTGGGTCGGCCTAGACACAGATGGGCAGTTTTGCTTGCAGTGACTCTGAAGAGTTGGGGTCTCACACAACTCGGTGATTTGGAGGAGGCAGTGGGAAGAAAAAAGGAAAGAGAGGTCAAGAGCAACAAGGATAGAGCCAGGTGGGGGCTATGATCCCTGAGGAGGCACCATAGCAGGTAGGAAAGGAGAGAGACCGGAAGATGCAGACCCATTCATGAACAATCCCTGCGGTAGTGCTGAGGTTTAAACTTCATTCTGGCTCCCTCCGTACAGGTCTCACCAGGGCAGGCATGTGGAGCTGTAATTCCACCGCTCCACGTAGCTCTCATGCGCAGTCCTTCTGCCAGCGTCTTCCAGAAGCGCCCCCCACCCCCACTCCAGTCCTCCTTTTGCACTGATGCTCTCTAGGACAAAGCTTGCCCAGAGGGCCTGGGGCTGTGGTCTTTGAAAACCCAGGCAGGGGCTGACTGGCCCAGCTGGTCCTACCACCCACCTGTCTGGCAAAGGCAGCCTGCCCTCTTGCCCACAACAGGGATGCTTTCCCAGATGGTTCAGCCTCATGGAGGATGAGGCTAAACGACCCACAGTGGGACTGGAACGCAAGTGAGTGGGGTGGGGTGAGGGGGGAGGGTGAGGGGGGAGGGTGAAGGACGGCTTGTGAGTGCTGAAGTTCTAGCAGGCAGGAAGAAGGGCCAGGGCACCTTGAGCTCCAATGACAGGAATTCCCAGCCAGCCATACCAAAGTCAGTGATCCAGGAAGAGGGCCTCACCCTTGCCATGGTCTCAGCACCGTCACACCCACCTCCAGACAGTCATCACCCTTTGTGTCCCTCTCTTCTCTCACCTACTGCCTGCCTTCATTTCTGAGATCGGTAGCCAACCGTTTTCTCAACATTCTAATCTAAATTAGAATTTGAATATTCATGAGTGGATGAGTGGAGAAATGCACAATGGGACATGACTAAGCCCCAGACAGGGAGGGAAAGTCTTTAACGTAGCTGAGCCCTGAGGACATTAAACCAAGGAAAACAAAGGAGTCGCACATAAACACACACAAAAAAGTGGGAGGCGGGTCTTGTATAAGGTGATGCATGACAGACATATTACCACAGAAGCACTAAATGCCACTGAATTGAGCACTTAAAAATGATTACAGCAGGGGCCGGGGGGGAGGGCTCAGCAGTTAAGAGCCCTGGTTGCTCTTTCACTGTACCTGAGTCCTGTTCCCAGCGCTTACAATGGGTAGCTCACAACCACCTGTATCTGCAGCTCCAGCGATCTGACACCCTCTTCTGGGCTGTGTGGGCACCTGCACTCTTGTGTGCAAACATCCACATAGATACATCCACATAGACATACACACACATGACTCAAAATAAGACAAATCTTTTTTAAAAATACATAAAAACAGGGCTGTGGCTGTAGCTCAGCTGATAGAAAATGTTTGCCGAGCATGTACGAAGCCCAGAGTTCCATCCCTAGCACTGCAAAACCGGGCATGGCGGCACATTCCTGGCACATTTCCTCTTGTAGTACAAGAGGAGGGAGGAACACAAGTTCAAGACCATCCTTGCCGGGCGGTGGTGGCGCACGCCTTTAATCCCAGCACTTGGGAGGCAGAGGCAGACGGATCTCTGTGAGTTCGAGACCAGCCTGGTCTACAAGAGCTAGTTCCAGGACAGGCTCCAAAGCCACAGAGAAACTCTGTCTCGAAAAACCAAAAAAAAAAAAAAAAAAAAAAAAAAAAAAAGACCATCCTTGGAGACACAGGAAATTCAAAGGCTGATCTAGGCTACTTGAGACCTTGTATCAAAAAAGGAATAAAACAATAAATTTCAAGTTATTTATATTTTATTGCAAAAGCATATTTATATTTTTCAAGTGGAGATGTATTCCTGGAAAATCCCTTATTCCTTCCTAATGTTCAGCTCTCTGTCTCAGTCCTACCAGAGGAACAGATGTGTCAAAGAGTCAGAGGCCACACCAGGGGCTTTCACTAGGCCTTCTTCTTCTTCTTCTTCTTCTTCTTCTTCTTCTTCTTCTTCTTCTTCTCCTTCTCCTCCTTCTCCTTCTCCTTCCTCTTCCTCCTCCTCCTCCTCCTCCTTCTTCTGATTTATTTATTTGTTATGTATACAGTGTTCTGCAGGAAGAGGGCACCATATCTCATTACGGATGGTTGTGAGCAATGTGGTTGCTGGGACTTGAACTCAGCTTCTGGAAGAGCAGCCAGTGCTCTTAACCTCTGAGCCAACTCTCCTGAGCCAACTCTCCAGCTCCCTCACTAGCCGTTCTTAATCTCACCTATACCAAAGTCAACAGTGCCAATGAGGAAATTGACGCTCACTTTTCTCATTAGCGTCTTGTTGCCATGACAACACAGTACGACTAGAAACAGTCTAGGGAGGAAAACGGTTTATTTGACTTATACGTCACCATCCAAGTCCATCACCGAGGGATGTCAGGGCAGGAACTCAAGCCGCAGCAGCTGTAGAAACCACAGGGAACAATTGCTCACTGGCTTGTCTTCCTTACCTGCACTCAGCCAGCTTTCTTCTACAATAGACACCACATGCCCAGGGGTGGCTCCACCCATAGTGGGCTGGACCATCCAACATCAACCATCCATCAGTCTAGACAGTGTCCCACACTCCTGCCCACAGGCCAGTCTGGTGGAGGTGATTCCTCTTCCCTGGTGATTCTAGTTTGGGCAAAAGGGCATAAGCTAACCAGCACAGGCAGGTAGGTCAAGAGACGTGACCAATGTCATGTCGCTGCTGAGAAGTCAACGCTACCTTCAGAATTCAGAATGCCAGCTCCTCGTTAGTGGCTGTCATCTTTTGCCTTGTTCATGCAGCACCTCTGAAGATTCATGGTGGAAGGCAGGATATGGAAGTCTGGCCTGTTTGAACTGGTGCAAGCAAAGGGTGGCTTGGGGTTGGGGTTCAGAGCAAGGCTTCTGGGGCACAGGTGCTTTGGGACAAGTTCCAGAGTCCTGCTGCTGGGCATCACAGACGTGGCCAAGGGTTTCCCTACTCACAACTCCTGCTGCCACTGGGGAGATGAGAAATTCTGAGGGGCTGCCTCCCAGGACATGCCATTCCCGGCCATCCTGATCCTACTGTATCCCTGTGTACAGAAAATGTCACAGAAAAGCAACATAGCCAGCTTCTGAGTGTCTCTGCATATGGAGGAAGGGCAATGGGGGACAAGCCCAGGGGTGCCTGGAAGCTGAACCAAGGTCACAACTATGGCGGGCATGCAGGATGATGAGGAAGGATAGCTTCAGGCTCCAATCACTTAAGGATCAATGGAACCAAAGCTTATGTCTGTGGCTTGTATGATGGCCACGACCTGCCCATTAGGAAGGGCAACCTGTTGTATAGACCACCTGTTTAATGATAACCTCCCCTGATAATGCCTTCGCAGCCACACCCAGAAATTATGCCAGTGGGTGGCCAGGTCTAAACCAAGTGATGCACAGAATTAACCATCTCAGAGAGACGCTGCTGTGGCGACATTTGTATACTTGACAGAAGTGTCTCAGAAACTGCATGAAATCCATCAATGCCCTTGCTGGCCTGTTATTGTGCTGGAAGCCATATTTTAGGTTATTATTTCTGTTGTATGTCACAAAACAGCCGAATTTCCTTGTCTATTATGCTACACTAAGCTCATGCCACGTTCTGACGCTCGTGCATGTGTGTGTGCCATGAGACCAATGTCCAGTGTCTCCCTTCATCACTTTCTACTTGCTTTTCTCTAAAAAATCTTAAATGTATATGAGTGTTTTGGCTTCATGCAGCTCACAGCGCTCACAGAGGTCAGAGGAGGATGCCAGATCCCCTGAGACTGGAGTTACAGATGAGTATGGGCATTGGGAATCCAATCCGGGTCCTCTGGAAGAGCAGCCCACGCTCTTAACTACTGAGCCATCTCTCCAGCCCTCATCTTATCTTTGGAACCAGCCTGTAACTGAACTTGGAGTTCACTGATTTAACTATATGCTTAGCTAACGTCTGCAGGGACACCGCCTGTCGTCTCTGCCTCTCCAGTGCCAGGATGCAGATGTGCACCACCACACCCAGCTTTTTACGTGGGTGCGGGCATTAAACTCAGGTCCAGATGCTTGGACAGCAAGCACCCTCATGCACCAAGCCTAACCATGGCCAGTTTCAGGGCTGCTGTTTTGATGGGCGCTGTGTTGGGTCCTCACAGACCCTCTGCTGTACTTTGATGTCTTCTTGCTTTCAAGTGAGATCGAAATGGTTACCTTTCTTCTTACCTGATCGCCCTATAATGTGGAAGCACTACTTGAGAATTCTTGTTTCCAGGAATACATGGTTATTTTCAGAGGGCCAGTACAGGGGCCGTCCTCATTGTAAGAGGACAAAGCTGAAATTGTTACTTACCTTGCCATCACTTGGAGGAGACTACTGTGTTTGATAATAACTCACGAAGAGTAGTACAGGTGTGCAGATTTAAAGAGCAAAGCTTGACTTTATGGAGCTAATACTTGCAAAAATGAGTGGGGAGGGGCATCATGAGGCCCTACCCCTCCCCAAGGATCTATCTACACACACTAATGGTTTCTGGAAGAGAGACGTTTTCTTTAGTGGTACAGCTGCTAAGGAAACTGACGGTTCTCCTGCAAGCAACCCTAGTGAAACTCACCAGTTCACAGAAACAAACAAACAAAAACACTTGAAGTAGAAGAGAGACGGGCTGGGAAGAGGTGGGAGTCAGTGGGAGTGGGGATGGGACAGAAGAGGTGAATATGATTAAAATACATTATGCACAAGTGTGATAATGTCATAACGAAACCTGTTATTATGTGTAACTAATATATGCTAATTTTAAAAGAAGCTAGTCTGGAACCTGCTTTTCAGAATTCCCAGCATCTTAGGTGAGTAAGTTCACTTCCTGCAAGTCCCTAGCCCCAGGAGTCTTTGGGAAGAAACTCACCCAAACCTACCAACACTGAAGAAGAAGTCTGGGAGAGAGACCTTGGTAGGGTGTCCTAGCCTCAAGAGGCTTTGCAAAGCTGATCTGAAGGGTTGAGGATCAGTCTTGACAAAAATACTTCTTTCCAGGGTAGAGGCATGGGAGTTGAAGAAATGTAAGTAAAGGATATGAAAACACATAAAATAATAAGACAGAAACCATAGAAAGTATCGGGAGGTGATGTAGGAGGGTCATCTGTCTATGTGTTACTTTCATTGGTTAATAAAGAAACTATCTTGGCTTTTGATAGGACAGCAGCTTACATAGGCGGAGTAGACAGAACAGGATGCTGGGAGAAAGAAGCAGAGTCAGGCAGATGCCATGGAGCCAGCCGCCAGATAAGATATGCTGAATCTTTCCCAGTAGGCCACCACCTTGTGGTGCTACACAGATTATTAGAAATGGATTAATCAAGATGTGAGAGTTAGCCAATAAGAAGCTAGAAACAATGGGCCAGGCAGTGTTTAAATGAATACAGTTTCCGTGTTATTATTTCCGGGGCTAAGCTAGCTGTGCAGTAGCCGGATGGGACGAAAAGCAGGCCTGCCCACAGCACCTTCTACAGGGAGGGCATTCCAGTGATTACTGAAACCCTGAAATCCCCATGTTTATTTTCCCACAGCTTTTATAAAAGGTGTGCACTACCACTGCCCAGTTTAGTCAGGTTTCTATTGCTGTGATAAACACTATAACCAAAAGCAACTTGGGGAGGAAAGGGTTTATTTCTGCTTAAAACTCTTAGTTCCATCAAAGAGGAAAGTGTTAGGTCTAAAGAAAATTCCAATTCCTCAAGCTCTAAAAGGCAGTCCAAATACCTAGAAATGGGCTTAACCTGGACTAGGATTTCTGGCAGTTAGATAAAAGCCAGCCTTCTTCAGGAGGTGTGAAACTGGTTCCCGTCTGCCAAAGGAGTTCTTTCCTCTTACCTCTGGCAGAAGGGACATATGGCTACCTGTATTGCCTTTTAGCACATCCAAGCACACGCTGGCCTCCAGGCGCCCTCTGTATCACATGTACCTGTTACACAATCCAGCATCCGTGTTGGCATCCTAGCTCTTCTCAGTTCCTGCTCTGTCCTAACCCTCCTCCAGCTCACGGGCCTCCTTTCCCAAAACTTCTCATTCTCCTTATACTCCTGCTGTTCTTGCCCCGTGCCCCGCCCCTGTCTCTATTTTGCTCCTGCTCTCACTATGAATTCTCTGTCTCTTGCTATTTTCTCTCTTTTGCAGAGAGCCCAGGTCAGGTCCAATCTGCTGACTGTGTTCTGTCTACTTCTTTCTCTCTCTGCTCTGGACTCTTATAGATGCCTCTGCCTGTTCTCTTTCTTCTATCTATAATAGAAACCTTCCCCTTAGCCATGCCTTGTAGTGCTCATGTCATCTGTTTATACACAAGCCAAGGCAGGAACCTGGAGACAGGAATGAAGCAGAGACTATGGAGGAATACTGCTTACTGGCTTGCTCCCGATGGCTTGCTCAGTCTATTTTCTTGTGTAAGCCAGGAGCACCTGCACATAGGTGGCACCACTCATGGTGAGCTTAAGCTGGGCTCTCTTATAGCAATCATCAATCAAGAAAATGCTCCCACAGGCCAGGCGGTGGTGGCACATGCTTTTAATCTCAACACTCAGAAGGCAGATACAGGTGGATCTCTGTGAATTTAAGGCTAGTCTGGTCTACAGTGCGAGTTCCAGAACAGGCTTCAAAGCTACAGAAAAAAAAATAAAGAAAAAAAAGAAAAGAAAAAGAAAAAGAAAAAGAAAGGAAGAAGAAAAGAAAGAAAGAAAAGAAAGAAAGAAAGAAAGAAAGAAAGAAAGAAAGGAAGGAAGAAAGTTCTCCCACAGGCTTGCCTACAGGCCAATCTGACTGAGACATTTTCTTAATTGAAGTTCCCTCTTCTCAGATGACCTTGTCTTGTGTGAAGTTAACATAAAAACTAGCCAGCACACTACCCAAGTGCTAGGATCACCATCCCGAACCTTCTGAACCTAGGAAAAGCAGTGTGAGTGTGTGTGTGTGTGTGTGTGTGTGTGTGTGTATGCTCAGGTGTGGAGGCTGTTGGATAGTCTGATCCCTCAAGCTCTGTTTTATTCCCTTGAGACAGTGTCTCTCATGGAACCTGAAACTAGAGCACAGCTGGTAAAGCCCCAGTGAGTCACCTCCTGTAACACTGGGGTCACAGGTGCATACAGCCACATCTGGCTTTTCACGTGGGTGCTTTGGATTTGAACTCGGGTCCTTATGCTTACACAGCAAATGTCACACGCTGAGCTGTTGCCTCAGTCCCCGAGAGAAAAAAAAATCAGCCAAGCATATACATTCCTAATTAAGCACTTAGGAGGCGGAGGCAGGAGGATTAGTAATTGAAGGCCACCCTTTGCTACATAGTGAATTTGGAGGCAGCCTGAGCTATTTGAGATATTGTCTCAAAATTTTTTAGAAATGTAATTTTAATGTTAGTATTGGGTTTACTTTTATGATTTAGAACTGGCTTTTGAGATTTTTATAGAGCGTATACTGCCCTGTATATACATCTAAATTGGTGACACACTGATGTGACCACCACTCAGGTGACATTGCAGATAATTTCTCATAGGCCCAGGAAGGTCTCCTGTGTCTGGTCTCAAGCAACACCTTCCAGAGATCAGCCCCGTGAACACTTCTGTTGTTGTTAGGGACAGAGTCACCTTTAGTCCAGCTGGCATGGAACTCACCATGTAGCTCATACTGACCTCATGGATGGCCTCCAACCTCAGCCTCTGGGGCGCAGGGATGGCAGGTGTGAGTCCCTGAAGGTTACTTTATCTCCATTCTCAGGTCTGTCTTTTCAAAATATCGTACAAGTGTGGAATCCCTATAGATGTCTCATCTGATTTTCTGATCCATGCTGATCTGGGGGTCCTCTGGAGACACTCAGGTACCCTAGCAAGCAGCCTGCTGCGTCATCCTCTGACTGGCACTATGTCTGTCTCTGGTGAACCCTTCCTGTTGTAAATCTGCTTGATGAATGAGCAGGAGAGGTAATTAGAGTATTAAGAGAGGGGATCTGAGGGCCTAAACCCAGAATCTGGTGATGTTCTTGCTGGGTGGGGTCAAGCCTCAGGAGCCTTCCTGGCTCCAGATGTCAGAGGGCCAGAGCGGGGCTGTGCCCGAGCTGGGCTGTTCTGGGCAGCAGGAGCCTGTGCTTGTACTTGCTCCCTTCACCCTGCTTTCCACCAGGCCCAGGTTCGCCCCTTATGCGGGTAGGTCTGCAGATGCACCAAACTTTACATGGGCTCCACCACACCTCCACGGCTCTCCATCCCACAAGGGAGGGACAAGGAAGGGTGATGTTTCTCAGAAGGGCTTCAGGAAAAACAGTCAAGTCCTGGAAGGGAGAGGTGTGTCAGAAGAACAGCACACACCAGGGATGGACCAAGCAGGAAACAAGCACAACCCTGGAGTTTCTGTTCCCAGTGCCCTGGAGCCCTGCAGGAAGGAGGAGGTCGCTTTTTCAGTCTGAGTAAAACCTAAGGGAAAGAGAAGGATGATGGAGTCTGAGGTCAACTGGAATACACAGTGAGCTCCAGGCTAACCTGGGCTACATGGTGAGATCCTGTCTCAAAAAAAGGAAAAAAGGAGAGGAGAGGAAAGAGAGAGGGAAATGGAAGAAAAAGAGAGAAAGAGACACATGGCAGGGGAGGGCAGGCAGACAGACAGACATCATTAAGCCCCTTGTCTAGGTGGTGGAAGCAGTTGGGAAATGGGCGGAGGTGAAAGGCCCTAAGCAAGAAGTGCTAAGGAGCCCTGGACAGAGACGCAGGAGGGTTCAAATCTCTCTAAGGTTTCTGGGAAGAACTGGTGGAAGGATTCGTTAACCCCCTAGTTAGTGACAAGGAGAACCGAGCTCAGCTTGTGTGTAGATCGCACCAGATTGGGCATGATACCCCAGGCTCTGGGCTCGCTTCTCCAGGGCTCCCCCATGTGCCTCTCGTGGCAGTCGCGATTCTAGTGCCGAGATAGGGGAAGCTCTGAAGTGGGAGAGAGACAAGTTCTGACTGTCTACCCTCAGACTGACTCAAGGCCTGTAGTCAGCTGGCCACTGGAGACTGAGATCCATGCTGGGCTTCTGTGAGAACCCCAGGAGCCTTCAGTCTTCCCTTGTAATCCCCACTGGCCAGCTCTAGATCCAAGGTGATTATGGTTTCCAAACCAGTAACAGAAATGAAATTCTCTGACAGGTGTATTTTTAAAGGACAGAGTTGGTTTCATTTTAATTAATTTGTTAATTTGTTTTAGTTTTTTTGAGACAGGGTCTCATGTATCCCCTGCTGGGTACTGTAGCTGAGGATGTTGAACCCTTGGTCCTCCTGCCTCCACCTCCTAAGTGCAGGAATTACAGGTGTTCGCTACCATGGCCAGCTCTATTTTCTTCTTTTTAATTACACATAATGATCACGTATATTCATGGAGCACAGTGTGATAATTTAGTACATACAGTGTGTAATCATAGGGCAGAGGCAGAGTTTTCATCCATTTACACTATTACTGTTGTTCAGTATCTTTTCAAATCCCCCCTTCTTGTTCTTCACAAAATGTGCAAGGAAATCAGGCATGGTGGTAGGCGCCTGTGGTCCTGTCACTTGGGAAGTTGGGGCAAGAGGATGGAGAGTTCAAAGCTAGTCTGGGCTACAGAGTAAGACCCTGTCTCAAAACTAAACTAAAGCTGGGTGTGGTGGCTCAGGCCCTGTGATCCTAGCACTTGGGAGAAAGAGGCAGGAGCATCAGGAACTCAAGGCCAGCTTTAGCCACTTGAAATCCTATATCAGTAAACAAACAGAAATACTAATTAGGTTGTTGGTTAGTTATCTTATTGTAAAACATTAGAACCTTTTCTTTCCCTCCTTTTTTTGGGAGGGGGGTAGGTTTTAAAATATATATATGTATGTATATGAATGTTTTGCTTGCTTGTGTGTCATGTGTGTGCCTCATACACATGCAGACCAGAAGAGGGCACTGGAGCCTCTGGAACTGGAGTTACAGATGGTGGTGAGACCCTGTGGGTGCTGGGAACAGAACCTAGCCAGTGCTCTAACCATGGGTCACCTCTCCAACTTCCCTTTTGGTAGATTTTTGCTGTTGTTTTTCTGATACAGGGTTTTTCTGTGTACTCCTGGCTGTCTTGGAATTCCCTCTGTAGACTAGGCTAGCCTCAAACTCTAATATCTGTCTGACTTGACTCCTGAGGGCGGGGATTAAGGTATTCGGTACCATGCTCCGTCTTTGGTATGTGTGTGTGTGTACACACACACACATTTTTTTTGAGGCAGGGTCTTACATAGTAACTTCTAGAACTCCCAGGCCAGTCTGATCTGCTTTGCGTGAGGCTTATCTCAAGGAAACAAATGGATTCAGGATGTGAGATTTCTGTGTCCTGTTCCTCACTTGCAGATTTTACCCATTCCTCCATGAAAGCCATTACACATACGTCCACAGTATTTCCGTGGCCACATAAAGTTTAGGGTTGATGCAGTATGGCTAGGGCAAACATGGCTCCTGACTCCAGCAGACACCTGGGCTTCTCAGTGCTCACCCCACAACAGACACAGGGCACAGCACTCTTTAAAGCCAAGGGTGGGTGGAGGGACGCTAGGGCTGGTGTTGGCTTCACCTTGTATAGTAAATGCCTGTGGCTGCCTGGGCCACCACAGGTTCCCTGGCTTCGTTCTTTTTTTGTAGCTGGGGACTGTGGGTTGTTTTGATAGCTCCTGAGGCTCCGCTCGCCTCTGCTCTGGAGTCACCCTGTCGGCATGGTTCTCCAGGGCAGGGCAGCTGACAGGAAGACAAGAGCAGCCCAGTGCAAACTTCCTCCACGCAGGGAAGAGCTGCTCGAGGGAGTTGTGTTTCCCAGAGGGCCCATCCCTTTTAAGGAGATGGTTGCTGGGAATTTCGAGCACCATTTTCCAACAATACACGCAGTTAAGGTGATGGGTGTGTGTATCATACTGAATCATGTGCACATATACGATGAATAAATGTCAATAAGTGCACCACATGGGAAAAGAGGGAAAACCTGAGACTTCCGGTTTCAAAGTCAGGATCCACTTCCTTAGTCCTAGAGATGAGTGAGTCCAAGGGGTGGAAAGAAGCCTGGATTCTGATCATGGTGATGTGTGTGAGTGTGTGTGCATGTGTGTGTGTGTATGTGTGTACATGTGTGTGAGAGTGTGTGTGCATGTGTGTGAGAGTGTGTATATGTGTGAGTGTGTGTGAGTGTGTATGTATATGTGTGTATGAGTGTATGTATGTGAGTGTGTGAGTGTGTGTATGTGTGTGAGTGTGTGTATGAGAGTGTGTGTGCATGTGTGAGAGTGTGTGAGTGTGTGTATGTGTATGTGAGTGTGTATGTAAGTGTGAGTGTGTATGTATCTGTGTGTGTGTGTGTGTGCGTTTCATTCCTCAGGAATAATTTGAAAGCCAGATGCCCAGTGCCCAGGTTCACAGAGGGAGTCTGGAGTCAGGCAGGCCCTGAGGAAAGCAGACAGAAGTAGGTTGTAAAGCTGAGTCGAAGGGTGAGCAATGACAAGCCCAGACGAAACCCCAGTCCCTGGCCCTGGCCCTGGCCCCAGGGCTGGTGTCTGTGATGACTGCAGAGGACAACCTGTCCACGTGTCTGTCCCTCTGTCTACTCATCCACTCCTCTACCCACCACCTTTCCCTCTGTTCATTGCTCCCCGCTCATATCCCTCAGCTTCTCTGAGGACTCCTGGGAGCCAGGCTCTGAGCAGACAGAACTGACTTCTGATACCCAGGTTGAGCAATTATCTAACGTACCGAGGGGCGAACAGGAACTCGCGAATACAGTGATGGGTGGAATGGGGTGAGAGAGCAATCAGTCATACACAGGTGGCAATCCCTCTGCCTCCATTTGCTGTAATGCGACTACGTGTTTCCGTGGTGAACTATGTTCCTGGAGAAAGGGACCTAATCGGTCGTTTCTTCACCAACATGGGGACAGACACAGGGGAACAATCTGTATTAGTCAGCTCAAAGCGTGTTAGAAAATACATAGAGCATGGTATGTCTCATAGCAGATGGTGGATGTCTCAATGAAGGTGTGGAGGGTGGGCCTTGGTCTCTCAGTGTCACCACGTCCCCATCAGTTTTGCCTTCCGTGGGGGCATCCCTAATGTTTCTCTTAGTGTTTGCATTACTTCTTCCTTTTTAAAAACATAATATTATTATTACTGCTTTTTTTTTTGAGAATTCCATACAATTTGGTCACTTTTAACTCTTCCCCCCCTAACTTCCCGGGCCCACCTTCTCCTCCCTCCTCCCACTTTTCCTGTTTTTTGTTGTTGTTGTTGTTTTTGTTTGTTTGTTTGTTTGTTTTGAGATTATCTCAAAGTAGACGTCCTGGTCCTTTGGCTCTTACAATCTTTCTGTGCCCTCTTTCCTGAGCTGTGGTTGTGGGGATTGTGTTGTAGATGTATCTGTTGGGGCTGGGTACCCCACAATCAGTTGCTCTCTTCACTTTGACCAGTTGTGGCTTCCCATACTGGTCTCTCTGTGTGCAAAAAGAAGTTTCTTTGGTGAGGGACAAGAACCACTCTTAGCTGTGGACATAAGGATACGTATTTAGGGTGCAGTTAGAAATTATGCTGGTTTAGGAAGGAGGCAGTAGTAGTTCTCTTGTAGACTCCACTTCTTATGAAGACATCATATTGTGGGAGGACCCACCCTCACACTTCATTTTAACTCAGTCACCTTTTCAAAGGCTACCACCCCTAAAAAGAGTTACGTTCTGAGATCTTGTGTGTTAAAGCCTCAGCAAAGCAATTTTGTGAAAACACAATTTGTCCCAAAACACAGACAATAGCTTTGAAACCAAGAACTACCTACCACAAAACACACACCTTTGGGCTGGAGAGATAGCTCAGAGGTTAAGAGCATTGCCTGCTCTTCCAAAGGTCCTGAGTTCAATTCCCAGCAACCACATGGTGGCTCACAACCATCTGTAATGGGGTCTGGTGCCCTCTTCTGGCCTGCAGGCATACACACAGACAGAATATTGTATACATAATAAATAAATAAATATTAAAAAAAAAAACACACACCTTTGATGGGCTCCCGAGGAAAGGCATGGTTTGCCTCACACAGCAGAGCCAGCATTGACAGAAACACATCAGAAGATGTAAACTTAACTTCAAGGAGCCAGGCCCATCTCTGAGAGGCAACCTTGTGATGATCCTTTGGGTCTTGGAAACCTGGTGACCTATCTCGCACTTCTTGGGGACTGTTGCTTTATTATACAAGGTTTCAGGTTCCCAATCTTCTGTCTTTCACTGTGGTACTGAGTTAAGGGTCTTCTCATTGCAGCAGAAAGTCTGTAGTAGCCTCAAGTGGTGGTGGACATTGGGAAATCCCATGTGGTGGGCAGGTCTACCTCATTTTTTGCACGGCAATGCAGACACGTGCATGTGTCACTCTCTGAGTGAGAGGCTTTGGTACCTGAAGGGCATTTTTGTGGGCTAGCAGGAAGAGTGGCAGGTCCACTTGGGAGGACCCATGACTAAGGCTTTCTTGGGTTGGGGAGTGCCTGGGATGTTGCATCACAGGTCCAGTGATAAATCTTCTTCAGATCAAGGGCTATGGCCAGTCCTCCTTCATCCCTAGTCATTTGCCTAACTGCCACATCCACAGCTATGTTCCCAAGCTGGCTGGCTCTCACCCTCCTGTCTGTGCTGAGCTTGGATACCCAGGCCTTCAACAGCCAGCTCGTCAAGTGCTTTGAGGACCCGCAGTATGAGGAGCTGCTGCAGCTGGCTCGAAATGGACTGGGGCAGACAGCAGAGAGGAAGCAGGTGGTGGTGATTGGGGCAGGCATGGCTGGGCTCACCGCTGCCAAGATCTTGCAGGATGCTGGCCACCAGGTACGTGATGGGGCAGGGGAGAATCTCTTGTGGGAGGATTGGGCTCTAAGCAGGGAGGTAGAAGGTCAAGCTTATAGACATTCCTGGGGAGCTGGGGCTGAGAGGGAGCTCTAGGGCTCTAGGGTAGCTGGGTTAGGAGGGCAGATACGCTCACCCAGTATTCAAGAGTGGCTTCCAGAAAGAGGCAGGATGAAGCTGGGGCTGTAGCTCAGTGGTAGAGTGAGGAACACTGTGTAGTTTCCATCCGCAGCACTGCAAAGGAAAGGAAAGAAGGAAGGACGGATAGAAGGGAAGAGGGAGGGAAGGAGGAAGGATAGAAGGGAGAGAGGATAGAAGGGAAGGAGGGAGGGAGGGAGGAAGGAAGGTTAGAAGGGAGGGAGGAAGGATAGAAGGAAAGGAGGGAGGGAGAAAGGATCCAAGGGAAGGAGGGAGGGAGGGAGGGAGGGGAGATAGAAGGGAAGAAGGGAGGGAGGGAGGAAGGATAGAAGGCAGGGAAGGAGGAAGGATAGAAGGGAAGGGGGGAGGGAGGGAGGAAGGATAGAAGGGAGGGAGGGGGGATAGAAGGGAAGAAGGGAGGGAGGGAGGCAGGGAGGGAGGAAGGGAGGGAAGGAGGAAGGATAGAAGGGAAGGAGGGAGGGAGGGAGGAAGGATAGAAGGGAAGGAGGGAGGGAGGGAGGAAGGATAGAAGGGAAGGAGGGAGGGAGGGAGGAAGGATAGAAGGGAAGGGGGGAGGGAGGATAAAAGGGATAGGGTGGTAAGTCTGGATCACAGACACAGGGGAGGAGAGTGTTGTATGGGGGGTATGCAACAAGGCTCACTGAGTCCATTAAAGAGCTGTCTACCTTTCCAGGTGACTGTCCTGGAGGCCTCAGGGCGTGTAGGTGGCAGAATCGAAACCCACAGAGTCCCTGGAGCACACTGGTACATAGAGCTGGGCGCCATGCGGATCCCAAACAACCACAGGTAAATAGGAGGAAGGCCAAGATGAGGGCTGTCAAGGGAGGACAGTGGATGGAGCTCTTTGCTGGAAGCCTAGGGTTTAGGGTCTGACTCAACTGACTTCTCAGCCCTAGGGCAGCCCAGGAGTGTCCCCCAGCCTCAGGGTTTAATCCACGTAAGGAGAGAGCTGTGCTAGGTTTGGCTGCCAAGGAGCATGGGTTCAGGATCAGAGAAGAAAGGTGGTCTAAGATAAACCTGCTGCAAAGTCAACAGCAGCCTTCTGAGTTTGTAAATGAAAAAAAGCCTGGTATCCTTCCAGGAGACTCTTTCTGAATGGGTGAGAAGTGTGGAGAAGTTCAAGAGTAGTGAACGTAGCCTCCAGGAAGGCTGGCTCCACAGACACACCCCGCACACCACCCTCATTGTGCCCCCAAGAACTGGAATGTTTAGGAATGTTCACCCTTGAAAGTGTGAAGGTTGCAGGTTCTGCACAAAGTGGCCAAGATCTCAGCCATCATAGAGGTCCATTGGCAGGAAGTCCAGCTCACTCTTGGCCTTGCGGCTTCTAGTCTACTGTAATGCCCAGGGTGCCTGGCATCCCTCTCATGGAGAAAGGCCAGGGGTGGTCTTGGTGAATCCAAGGGAGGCAGGAGGTAGGCCCAGGGAGCAGGAAGGGCTGTTGGCTCGCTGCTCTCAGAGCCTGAAGTCTCTGTCCCCCTTCACAGGCTTTCTCGTGAGCTCATCAGGAAATTTGGGCTGATGCTAAAGGAATTCAGTCCCTGCAACAATCAGACCTGGGTGCTGGTGAATGGAGTCCGGCAGCGCTCCGGGGCAGTGCAGGCCGACCCTGGGCTGCTGGGTTACTCGCTGAGAGCTGACGAGGTGGGGAAGACGGCAGAACAGCTCTTTGATAAGTCGCTGAGGAAGGTAAGGCAGAGTGGAGGGCAGCCCACCTCTTCCCCCAGGGTCACCGGGCACGAACACCCTCCAGGTCATCTGATTCCTCAGGGAGGAGCTTTAGTGGACCCCAGATCTTTGAGGGTAGGAAGCCTGCACCAAACTGAGCATCACTGGCCTCCGCTCCCTCTCACGGCTCTGTCCTGTGTCAGGCACCGGCTCTGCAGTCAGTATATTCTCAGACCCCAGACATGGGTGCCTGTACAGACATGTACAAAGTAGCAGCTGAGAAATCATCGTGCTGGGACCAGGTTCATTTCAGAGAGAGCCCTGCAAGCTCTGGGTTTGAATGTGCTGTGTGACTCCAGACATAACAGTTGCCAGCTCCCTTCTCTCTTCTCCATTATTGCCAGAGCTTCCTGTTCCCGGGTTGCTATGAGGATTAGGTGACTGGACGTGTTAAGGTGACAAAATGGTGCTCGTACAGGACCAGTGTTCGTTTATTTTATTTTATTTTATTTTTTTTTTCGAGACAGGGTTTCTCTGTGGCTTTGGAGCCTGTCCTGGAACTAGCTCTTGTAGACCAGGTTGGTCTCGAACTCACAGAGATCCGCCTGCCTCTGCCTCCCGAGTGCTGGGATTAAAGGCGAGCGCCACCACCGCCCGGCTCAGTGTTCATTTATTGAGCAGTCGTAATGGCTGGCAGTTTGTCAAGGAAGAACAATTAGCACTCTACCTTGACTGCCTGCCCACCTTCTCTACCTGGCCCAGCAGTGACGATGCCATTGCCTTCTCCATGGCCTGGAAGGACCCCAGGATGACAACTGAGCTCAGTGGGAGGCCCCTGCTCGGGTGTCCCCCAGTGTTGTCCTGCTGTGGTTCACTTGGAGTCAGCATACCCAGCCTCTCTCAGCAGCTCTATGGGGCCAGCCTCTGATGCCTACATGCTTCACAGTGACCTAGAAGTCCACAGAAGTGTCCCCAACACAGGGCAAGGAGGTAGACTTGAGGCAGAACCTCAAGGCTGATAGGGGAGCCTGGACACCTACCTTTGCATACCTGGTATCCATGCGAGGTGAAAAATCCCACCATCCCAGATTTATTAGGGCACAGTTTTGGAAGGCAGGATTCATTAAAGTGTGACACACACACACACACACACACAGAGAGAGAGAGAGAGAGAGAGAGAGAGAGAGAGAGAGAGAGAGAGAGAGGAGAGAGAGAGAGGAGAGAAGAGAGAGAGAGAGAGAGAGAGAGAGAGAAAGAGAGAGAGAGAGGCTGTTGAACAAATGTAGTGCACAGGGAAGGGGGAAGGACAGGGCGGGTTGAACAAACTCTGTAGGTCGACCCTCACTGCATGTCCTCCCTGTCCTCTTCCCTCCTGAGATCGTGGAAGAGCTGAAGAACAGCAGCTGCCGTGAGGTCCTGGAGAAATACGACTCCTTCTCCACCAAGGTCAGTTCTGAGACCTTATGCCCCGACGCCACCCCAGCGGGACTGCTTCCTGGGGCGTATTGTACTACACTGTACTTGTCTAGTTTAACTGTCTGCTCCGACAGAATGCAAGCTCCATTAGGGGAGGAGAGAGGGAGGGGGAGAGAGGGAGGGAGGGAACTAAACAGAGACACTCCAAGGAGGGCAATCAAGGTTACTTAGTCACAGCTTGCTGTATCAAGGGGGTCATCCATAATTCCCACAGAGCCGAGGCAGACAGAGTTATGGGAAAACCTTATATAGGTGTGTGTTGCTTAACAAGGTGCTAATGTCTCAGAATGTATCTTTAGATGATTATCTAGTTGTGCAAAAATCACAATGTTTACTTGCATGAACCAAGACGGCTACAGAGTTGCTTGGCTACACACTGGCTGGGGACCACTGCTGTATGTAGGTTCCCACTGATGAAAACATAGAAACCAGAACTATGGTGACAATCAGGAAAGGCTGGACCTGCGGTATAGCCCACGGGAGTAAGAGCTGGTCTGTCATGTGAGGCCCCGGGTTCAATCCCTGTCATTGCAGATAACAAAAGCACAAGGAAGGTTCCAGATGTGGCCTGATTGGAGGCTGTTAGCTCCTGGATGCTGGAGCTAGCTCACCCATGGGGCTGGGGACGGGAGGGAGGGTGGTAGGATTGTCCAGCTGATCCTGAGAGAGAAGCTGATAGTCACTTCCAGGTCCTGACTGTAGTTTGCCTCCGTGGGCTGCTTGCTTCAGCTGTTGGGTGGGTCAAAGCCTGTGGCCATGTGTGGTCTGACAATTGCTTACTCAAGAGAGAGATTAGAGAAGAGACAAGTCAGAGATTTCCAGGACCCACACCCCATGAACATGCCCTCAGATGTGGGGCAGAGATAACCTCTTTGAACCTTGGTGTTGGCAGTCCTAACAGATCCAGCATGTCTACAGGAACCCTGGTGTTGCTGTTCCTAGGATTTCATGGCCCTCTGGTTTAGCCTCTGGGTTATACAAGTATGTTGAATAGTGGCACTTTTCCCAGCCGGCAGTATCTGGACATCCTAGCAGGTTCTTTCAGAGCCTGGTCTCTGGCCCTGCGTGTGCTGGTGACAGGGAGCAGTGCAGCCCCAGGCAAACCAGATGGCCACCCACTCTAACTGGTGAAGCCATTCCAGCCAGCTTTGTCACAGCCATATGCCGGCTTTATCTAAGGCACAGAGCCGAGAAAAAAAGCATAGGGCACAATCAGGGCAGCAGGTGCAGCATGAGCCAGCTCTGAGGTCACTTGCTGATGGAGTGGCTGGATCAGCAGGTGATGGGGCAGGGGTGGAAGGTCAGGATAGGATGATACTCAGATTTGATACTCAGATTCTTCCTAACCTGGTCTTCTGTGGAAGCCAGAATGGGTCCACATGGGCAGACACAGAGACCAGGACTCAGTTTCTCCATCGGCAAAGCATGAACCCTTATCGTTATTTAGAGGATTATACGAATGAACGGCTGATAGTGTGTAGGCTGAAAACCATATCTACTGTTAGCTGTTGTCCCTAAACAGGGACCAAGGGGATCGTGTCTGGACACATGTACAAGGTGGCCTTGGGGCTCAGGGGCTACACACGTGTCCTTCTGCTCCATCTAGCTCTGTTCCTTGCTGTCCCTGCATAGGAAGCAAGGCGCACATGTTAGCTCCTTATACATTCTCATCTGCCTGCCTCATTTCCTCAGGAGTACCTGATCAAGGTGGGGAAACTGAGCCGCGGGGCTGTGCAGATGATCGGGGACTTGCTGAACACAGACTCTGGCTACTACAAGGCCTTTACGGAGACCATGCGTGGCATCATCTCCTTCTTCCAAGAACCCCGGTGAGGAACGGGGCAGGACAGGGGGTCACTAGTTCCTGATGAGGATGGCAGTGAAAGGAGGAACTAAGAAACTGGGAGAAAAATTCCTCCAAAATGGGAAGCCAGTGTGGTGCTGCGCAGTCCCAGTACTCAGAGGGCAGACACGGGTGGATTTCTGAGTTTACTAATCTCAAAAAGGGAGGGGAGGACAAAGGAGGGAATCCTGACTCAAAGAACTCTGAGAATTGCTGGAGCAGATGGGGGTGTTAAACACCTGGGGTAGAGCCTGGAGGCGAGCCTTCTGAGATGCTGCCTACGTTGGGACTCCACCCTGAGAACCTCTGGATAACACTAAGGGTCTATGGAAAGAGTGTGAGCCTCACCTGCTCTGTGACAGGGACTCTGGCCTCAGCTCTGCTTCAAGGGGCACTTGTCATCTTTCAGCCCAGGAAGACTTAGCAGGGATGCAAACCTGAGACTCCAGTCACCGTTGGTCCCTGACCACGTGATCTGTCGCTCTAAAGATAAAAGGGCGCCAGGCAAGGTGGTGTGCACCTGTGATGCCACCCGAGGTAAGGGTGGGAGGATCTGAAGTTCCAGACTCAGCTTGTCTCAAAAAGCAACAACAAAAAGATAAAGATAAACTGGTTTTGTGAAGAAATGAAAATAAAAAAAACAGGCTACAGAGCCGGGCGGTGGTGGCGCACGCCTTTAATCCCAGCACTCGGGAGGCAGAGGCAGGCGGATCTCTGTGAGTTCGAGGCCAGCCTGGTCTACAAGAGCTAGTTCCAGGACAGGCTCCAAAGCTACAGAGAAACCCTGTCTCGAAACACCAAAAAAAAAAAAAACAAAACAAAAAAAAAAAAACAAAAAAAAAAAAAAAACAGGCTACAGGACAGCTGAATGGAAGGCCCGGATATTGATTTATTCAGACATTCTGGTCTTCTGGCATGGACTCTTGCCCTTCTTATCAATTTGAATACAAGCCAAGAACTGCTTTGAAGGAGCGTGGGAGGAAAGGAAGTCCTAGGAGGACTAAGTAAAACAGCTTAGTAGTATTTAGCTACTTTCCTTGGAAGGGCTATAAGAACCCGGGGCCAGGGCTGGGGAATCTGGCTCAGTTGCTAGACTGCTTGTCTAGCGTGCATGCATGAAGCCCTGGGTTCCTTCCTAAGCACCACTTAAAACTGGGAGGAGCAGCAAATGCCTATAACTTCAGAACCTGGGAGGTGGAGGCAGGAGGATCAGAAGTTCAATTCTGGGTGTTTGTCAGTTTCTGATCAGGCATCCTGGGTGGCGAGAGGAGGTAAGTGACCAGAGGAGGGAGTTTTATGAGCTCAGGGTAGATGCATGTTTCCAATTTGGTCACCTCAAAGCAGTGCCTTTCTCTAGGTCCCTGGAGCTAATGGACACTCTGCTTGCCCTTGTTTCTTTGCCAACAGTTTGTCCCCCTAAAACATGGCTGGGACATGCCTGTGAAGGGACTGAGTCATTGTCCAGTCCCAGTGGCCTGTCCTCTGAAGGACCTGTCCATCAACCCACTCATCTCCCTCTCTGCTGTTCACTCTCAGGTTTGATGAAATCGTTGGGGGCTTTGACCAGCTCCCCCAGGCCCTACACAATTCGCTCGTCCCGGGGACTGTCTGGTTCAACTCCCCAGCTGAGGAAGTGGAGATGGCTGGCGACTGTGTCCACGTGACCTACAGGACACCTGACCCTCTGCAGCCCAGGGCGCGGGTGACTGCCGATTTTGTGGTGGTAGCCAGCACTGCCAAGGCTGCCCGGCTCCTCCGATTCCAGCCATCTCTTTCTCTCAGCAAGCAGGATGCTCTGCGCTCCGTCCACTACAATAGCGCCACCAAAGTGATCCTGGCCTGCACACAGCGTTTCTGGGAACATGATGGCATCTTCAGTGGGAAGTCTAGCACTGACCGGCCTTCCCGCTTCATCTACTATCCCAACAACATCTTCCCCAATGGTGTGGGTGTCGTCCTAGCATCTTACACCCTGGATGATGACTCCTCGTTCTTCACAGCCCTGGACCACACCCGGGTAGTGGACATTGTTCTGGATGACCTAGCTGCTATTCACAATCGCAACAAAGAAGAACTCCGTGCTCTCTGTCCCTACTCCACAGTCAAGAACTGGAGCCAGGACCCCTATTCCATGGGTGCCTTTGCCTTTTTCACCCCTTACCAATATGTGGACTATGCCCAGGAGCTCAGCCAGCCAGAAGGGCTGGTATTTTTTGCAGGTGAGCACACAGGTATGCCCCATGGCTGGATTGACACAGCTATCAAGTCAGGACTTAGGGTGGCAAAGAACATTCAGGAGGCTGTGGACTCATCTTTGACAAGGAACCCCAGAAACACAAAAGAACACTTCCCCAAAAGTGAACTCTAAACACCCATATGGGCCTCAGGAACTACAGTGATTCCAAACAAGTCTGTCCATCAGAAGACGATGCAAAACCCACTTTTACCCATCTTCGCTTTGCTCAGATTTGACCCAAGGCCCATGACCCCTGGATCTGTGACAACAGATCAGGAAGAACTTGTGGCACAGAGAGAAAAACAATAAAGCAATTATTGAATTCAACTCTCATTGTTTTATTTTTATTTAAAAATTTTAAACTTAAATTTTATTTATTCTTTCTCTCTGCGCGCGCGCGCGCGCGCGTGTGTGTGTGTGTGTGTGTGTGTGTGTGTGTGTGTGTGTGTGTGTGCAAATGCCATGGTTCGAGGCATGGAGGTAAGAACATAACACCAGGGAGTCAGTTCTCTCCTTCTCCTTCTACTGTGTGGGTCCCAGGGATTAAGCTCAGACCCTTGGCTTGGTGGCAGGTATCTTTAGCCTCTGAGCCATCTGGCCAGCCCAAGTGTTTCCTGATATTCTAGAGTCACCTAAATAATTTTAGAGTTGTGTTCGGAGGGCAGATGAGACCCTTGGCTTTCTTGGGCCTCGGCTTTTATCCTTTATCTAGTCCTAACTCTCTGGCTTACTTTTTTATTGCTATGGAGACAGCATGACCAAGGCAGTTTATGGAGAAAAGGAGTCTATTGGTGGCTTACCATTTCAGAGGGTGAGTCCATGACTATTGTGCTAGGAATCATGGCTGCAGACAGGCAGGTGTGTTGCTAGAGCAGAAGCTAAGAGTTCACATCCTTACCTGAAAGGAGAGGGGGAGGGAAAGCTAACTGGAAGTGCTATGGGCCACCCCAGTAACACACCTGCTCCAACAAGACCACACCTCCCAGTCCTTCCCAAACAGTTCCACCAAGGGGGACATCAAGTCTTCAAACATATGAGCCTATGGGGGTTGTTCTCATTCACACCACTACCCTCCCCTCCTCTTCTCAGTTCTCTCCCTTCCATGTCTGAATATTTTTAAGACAAGGTTTCTCTGTGTAGCCTTGACTGTCCTGGAATTCACTCTGTAGACTAGGTTGATCTTGAACTCATGGAAATTTACCTGCCTCTGTCTCCTGAGTGCTAGGATTAAAGGCATGTGCCACCACTGCCCAGATCCATGACCAAATTTTGAGGAAAGTTGAGATGCTGGTCACTTGAGGCCACCGTGGCCAGCAATCTGCTCCATGCTTTCCTGTGTTGTTCCAACAGCCTCAGTGGACACATTCTAATAGTGTTGTTTTGGGGATTCTCACAGCCCCAATAAGTCAGGCTTGTCCATCCATTCTTAACATACTGTTTAAGGAGACAAACAATGTGGCCAGCAAGATGCCTCAGCATGTAAATGCACTTACCACAAAGCCTGCTGACGAGTTCAGTTAACAGGTTCCTAGTAGTTGAGAGAACTGACCACTACACACGACCCCAGAACACGCCCCACCCCTATAACTCCAGATTCAGAGGATCCAATCCACTCTTTTGACCTCCACAGGCACTGCACACACGTAGTACATGTACACACACACACACACACACACACACACACACACACACACAGGCAAATACTCAAATACATTGAAAATATCTTTGGAAAGAGAGTAAGCCAGGTATGGTAGTACACACCTTTAACTCCAGCACTCAGAAGGTAGAGACAGAAGAAACTCTGAGTTTGAAGTCAGCCTGTTCTACATAGAGAGTTCCCGACCTGCCAAGGCTACATAGTGAGGCCCCGTGGAAGGGGAGGATAATAATGGCTGGAAGCAGAGAAAGCAGATGTATTCGGTGTAGCCACACGGGGAAGAATCAAGTCAGGCCATCTTCAGGGTTGCTAACACAGTGTAAAATAGAAGGCACCATGTCTGAATAACCAAACCATCCTGTCAAGGTGTGGCCCTGCCCACACTGACCCATCAATGTCTCAGTTCTTCTGGGGAGACAAGCTCCATCTCTGCCTGGTGCCAGGCTCTGGCTTTTCCCCTCTCGCTGCAGGAGACTTCCGGAGGAATTCCAATCCCTTGAGGTCCATTGTCTCAATGGTCAAAGACAGGACCCAAGGGTCTCTCTGCATAACATCTTCATTCTCACCAAACCCATCTAGCCGTCACTCCAAATCCTCGGCCCTGTCTTATTCTCCTTTGTGCTCACATAACTAGTGATTCACACTGGGGACCTGTCACAATGAGTAGGTTAGGTGTTTGATGAATACATTCTCGGAAGGCCCAGGACTGCATTCTGACTTGTGTGCCCTACTCCTCCCTGTCCTGGCAGACCCAAGAGGAGGGGTGTAGAGATGGCAGAGTTGATGCTGACGATGCCTTCTAATCAGAGAGATAACAAGATGAAGGGTGTAGAGATGGATGGATGTTCTAGACGAGCCCATCATTTGGCAGTGACTTGGTCTGAATTTTGCCCTGAAGGGAACTCTTGGGGTTTTGAGTTAGTCACCCTGAGGGTCACAGGAAGAGACCAAGTGGCTACATAGTGAGGTGATAGTTCAAAACCAAAGACAACTAGGCACTGTCAAGAATCGGCTGAGAGGCCGGGCGGTGGTGGCGCACGCCTTTAATCCCAGCACTCGGGAGGCAGAGGCAGACGGATCTCTGTGAGTTCGAGACCAGCCTGGTCTACAAGAGCTAGCTCCAGGACACAGAGAAACTCTGTCTCGAAAAACCAAAAAAAAAAAAAAAAAAAAAAAAAAAAAAAAAAAAGGAATCGGCTGAGACCCCAAAACTCGGGAGGCAGAGGCAGGTAGATCTCTGAGTTTGAGACCAGCCTGGTCTACAGAGCGAGTTCCATGATATAATTTTCTTTGGGCAAGGTAGGCATTATTTTATCTCCTGGAGTTGTTCACCAAACCACAACCATGACAAACAGCCCTGGCCCAAACCAGCCAGGATCTCACCTCCGCAGCACACCCGGAAGGCATGTGGAGAGACACTCAGGCTATAGGTTGTTTCTCCCAGGACTGACTCACCCGCTTTCTTAGTCTCTCTCTCCCTGCAGAGAGCAGTGAGCTGTGTACTCCCACTTCGGTAGGGAAGAAAGGGTCTAAGCTGCAGTCCATCACTGCGGGGGAATCTAGGCAGGAACTCAAGCAGCTGGTCACAGTCAGGAGCAGAGACATGGCCAGGACAGATTGGTCAGTGGTGAAGAGCACTTGTTGCTAGCTCATGAGGATTAGAATTTGCTTGCCAGGAACCATGTAAAGTGTCTCACAAACACTGTGACTCCAGCTCTAAGGGTCAGTGCTCTTCTAGCTTCTTTGGGCACCTGCACACACATGCGTGCATACTTTCAAGAACATACACCCCAAAACATAACAATGTGAAGCTGGAGACATGGCCCAGTGGTTGCTCTTGCAGAGGACCCGTGTGCTGTTCCCAGCACCCACATAGTGGCTCACAACTATCTGTAACTCCAACTCCAGTGGATCCAATGCCTTCTTCTTTTGACCTCTGAGGGCACCAGGCATGCACATGGTGAACATATCTACATAGCTACCTACATACATATGTCCATACATACAAGGAGACAAAACACTCATACAAATAAAGTAAATCCAAAAATTTAAAAATAAATAAAAATTTAAAATTCTTTTTAAAAAGAGCAAAAAGAGAATAGATGGACACATGCTTTGTGCTTAATAACTTTCTTTAGTCTTATAAAGGTCAGGGCACCAAACCAGGGAGTGGGGCTGCGGGCTCTTTCAGCCTGGGTCTTTCCAGGTGGTCTTTCCAGTTAAAGCAACCAAGACGCTCTCCAACGGACACTCCAAATGACCTGCTGTTCGGGGAGGCCTCGGAGCCTCTTACAATCCAGCTCCTTGTTCTTCCTCTTGGGGTACCCACCAGAACTAGTTGACAAGACCCCGTTGCTGAAGACATCACATGATCTCAAGGCGAAGATCAGAATCAGAGAAGTCAGATCTGCTGGCCAGTTGCCAGAGTGCAGGAAGGCGCAATGCGGGCGGCAGGGAGAGAAAAGGCATCAGTGGTCCCACCCCGCTGAGAACCCAGCGAGCTAAACCACCAGCCTTCCGGGTAAGAGGTGCCTCCTAAAGCCATACTGGCACGACGATTGCGAAGCAAACCAAACGCTCTCTGATAGGTTTTGAGGCCTGCTCCACAAAAGGGAACTCATGCCTGGCACTGCAAACGTAGTTAAAAAAAAACCTATGGCCAAGGAGGCTTAATGTCCTAGGAGGAGCTGGCTACTACTGTTTGCTAAATCAGCATAATGCCAAGCTGCCCTCTATGTACTGACACTCACATTCACCGACAAATGCTACTCTCAGTCTGAGGGGATCTTTACAATGACCGGCGGTGAAGGCAGAGACGGGCGGTTCATGGTGCAAGTGATGGCGGACCGCTCTGTTCTAAAGAGAACATTGGTACCAACCCCTCTCACAGTGCAAAGGAAGCAAGCGGAGGAGGGAGTGGGAAGAATGTGAGGCCAGAAGACAGGGAGAAGGGCTGTGAAATTCCCTCTCCTGCGCATGGCATGACCATCGCAAGCATGGTCAAAGCCACAGTATTCACTGCATAAGGCTGGGCCTGGGTAAGATGCCAGTCATAGCTAGGGGAGGGGCCACGTAGCTTTACCTCTTCCTGTTGAACTATGGGGCTACTGATGGATTCTGGGGGTGGGGCAGAATTGTCTTGAGTTGTACCTACTGGTAAACCCACCAGGCTCCAGTGAACACTTTGAAAGCCATGGTCACCCAGGCCTGGTTAAACCCAGGGGTAACAACAAAACAGAAAGGCGTGAATGGGAAAGAGACTTGGGGGCGGCAATAGGGGTGGAAAGGAGGGAAAAAAGGGCCAGGGAGTAGCCAGAATGCACTACGGAATTATCAGAGAACCAAATGAATAGGATCCTTAGGGGGAAATAAAGAATTTATGGTCTCAGGACAGGAGCTGCCTTCCTAAAGTCCACTCAAATGACCCAAGAAGGCCAGGCTAGGGGACTTCTCTCAATTGCTGTGGAAAAAAAAAATCCCAGCCCCTGTCAAGGGAGTGACTATTTATTAAATTTTTTTTTTTTTTTTGGTTTTTCGAGACAGGGTTTCTCTGTGGCTTTGGAGCCTGTCCTGGAACTAGCTCTTGTAGACCAGGCTGGCCTCGAACTCACAGAGATCCGTCTGCCTCTGCCTCCCGAGTGCTGGGATTAAAGGCGTGCGCCACCACCGCCCAGCTATTAAAACTTTTATATCAGTTCTCATCTGGTAAATTCTTTTGCCCTAGTGCCCTGGGTCACTCCACCTACAACAATCTCCTCGGATTTCAGCAACAGCAGGGCCTCTCAGGCAGACCCCTGTGTGCCGACGTCATCGTCAGGGAGCCAGCTTCTTCCCTCAAGCAATAAGGACTTCTCTGAGCAGTCTTGCGGGGCCAGAGAGCAGTAAGACCAAGCAGTCTACACACTGACCAAGAGCAGCTATGCAGGCCTGGCTCCCTGCCCCACTTCTCCCCTATTTGATCCTAAAGCTCACGCGAGTGCCACAGGGCTGGGCTGGAATGCTCACCTTCTACCTTCTTCAACTGCACTAAAATTTGTATTGTGTTATTTAAAAATATTTTAGATTATTTTTATATGTAGTGTGTGTGTGTGTGTGTGTGTGTGTGTGTGTACAGAGAACAGAAAGAAATATGGCTGAGCAAGTATCTCTACTGTAGGATGTAGAGTCCTTTAGGAACGTATCCGAGAGTGGAGAGGCTCGGACATGTGGAAGTTTTTTGGGAAATCTCCACACTGATTGCCATAGTGGCTTAGACCCCCACTAGCAGTGGGTGATGGCTCATTTCCCCACATCCTCGCCATCATCTGCCATCAGTTATTTTCCTGATAGCCATTCTGACCGGGGTGAGGTGGAATCTCAAAGTAGTTTAAATTTGCATTTCCCTGATGGCTAGTGATGTTGAGCACTTTGCAAAACATTTATTGGATGTTTGTATTTCTCCTGAGAACTCTCTGTTCAGGTCCTTAGCTCTTTTTAAAAACTGAGTTGTTTGTTTTCTTGTTTAGCTTTTTAATCTTTGTATATTCTAGATATCGATCCTTTATCAGATGGATGGGGGTAAAGGTTCTCTCACACTCTGTAAGCTGATGGACTGTAGAGAAGCTTTTCAATTTCATGAGCCTGGTTCCATTTGTCAATTGCTGGCCTTATTACCTGAGCAACTGGAGTTCTGTTTAGAAAGTCCTTATTTCTATCTAAGTCTTGAGATGTTTGCCCTACCTTTTCCTCTATTATTTTTTAGAATCTGAGGTCTTAAATTAAGCTCTTTGGTTCATTTGGAGCTAACTTTTGTGTAGGGTGAGAGGTGAGGGTCTAGTTTCTTTTACAGGTAACACCAGTTTTCCTAGTACCATTCAGTGAAGAGACTGTCTTTCTCCAACACAGACTCTTGGCATCTCTGTGAAAAGTCAGGTGTATGGGTTTGTACCTAGGTCTTCTATTCTGTTCTTTATATAAAGATCTGGTTTTTGTTTGTTTCAGAACATGCTGTTTTGTTACTATGGCTCTGTATAGTATATCAAATCAAATTTAAAATCAGGGTTAGGAACATCTCCAGCATTGTTTTTGCTTAGGTTTGCTTTGGCTAGCAAAGATTGTTTGTGTTTTCAGATAAAATTTAGCTTCCTTTTTTATTTCTGTGATTTTTATGATTCTGATGGGATTGCACTGAATCTGTAGACGGCCTTTGGCAAAATAGCCAGTTTTGCAATATTGTCTCTTCTGATCCACGAGCATGGGAAGCCTTCCCATCTTCCAGAGTCTTCTTGGATTTCTTTCTTGACTGTCTTTAACATTGTCATTGTAGAGGTCTTTCACTTCATTGGTTGGGTTTATTCCAAGGTATTTTTTTTTTTAAATTGAGTCAATCTTGAGTAATATCGTTCCCCAGATTTCTTTCTCAGCATGCTCGCCTTTGGTTTGTTGGAAGAGTACTGATTTTTGTGTTAATGTTACATATTGTCACTTTGCTGAAAGTGTTATCAGCTCTAAGAGTGTCCGGGAGGAGTGGTTAGGGTCTCCCACTTAGAGAATCAGATCACCTTCAAGTAAGATACTTTGTTTCTTTCTTTCCCTCCGGAACCCTTCTTATTTGTTCTCGTCTTACTGCTCTGGGACCTCCAGCTTTCAACTGAATAGAAGGGGAGAAACTGAACACTGATTCGGTGGGAAAGTTTCATGTTTTTTTTCTCCATTTAGTACAATGGTGGCTACAGGTTTGTCACGTGTAGCCTTTACTACGCTGACATATGTTCCTTTTATTCAGTATTTCCTTAAAGCTTTATCATGAAGCGGTTTGATTTTGTCAAAAGCTTTTTCTACATCTTACTGAGATGATCACATGGTTTCTGTCCTTGTCCGTTTATACGATGCTTTATATTTAATAAATATTTGCTTGTGTTGAACCATCTCTGCATCTCTGAAATAAAGTCAACTTGATCAGGGTGAATGATCATTTTGATGTGGTTTGGAGTTAGATCTGCAAGTGCTTTTCTGAAAACTCTTGCATCTATCCCCATCAGAGAGGCTGTGGTCTATAATATTTGTGTGTGTGTTTGGCTTTAGCATCAGGGCAATAGTGGCCTATCAAAAAGAGCTTGGAGGTGGTGCTTCCTTTCTGTTTCATGCAGTAGCTTGAGAAGCATTGCTGTTAGTTGTTTGAAAGTCTGAGGCTTCCTGAAAGCATCTTATTTGATTTATTGTGATTTTCATTTCCAGTATTCCAGTTTGTTTTTTCTTCAGTATTGCTACCTCTTTGTTGAATTCCTCTTTTTTCTATATTGCATTGATTTAAATATTTTTTTTTACTTAGTTGTTTGTGTTTTCTTGAAATTTGTTCAGGAACTTATTTATAACTTATTTCATTTCTTCAAACATACTTATAATCATTTATTTAAACTGAGATTTCATCTACTACCTGGAAATCAGAAACACAGCTGCCCTGTGCCGTGTGCCACACCAGGCAGGGCTGCTCGCAAGATACAGGACACAAGACAGAACAGACAAACTCTAGGCCAGCAGGTGAACTCACTGTGTAGCTTGGACTGGCCTGGAAATCAAGAGGTGGACCAGGTTGGCCTCAAACTCAGAGAAATCTGCTTGCTTCTGCCTCCCAAATGCTGGGATTAAAGGTGTGTGCCGCCACCACACCTGTTCCTGGGAAAGCCAGGTTTAAGATCTGTTAGTAATAGGTTGGGGATGATGGGTAGTGGTGATGCACACCTTTAATCCCAGCACTCGGGAGGCAGAGGCAGACAGATCTCTGAGTTCAAAATCAGCCTGTCTACAGAGCTAGTTCTAGGACAGTTAAAGCTACAACACAGAAACCCTGTCTCAACTGCCCAGACCTCCCATCCCGCACCCCCCCCCCCCAAAAGAAAAGAAAGGAAAAGATGGGTTTGAAGGTATCTTGGCAAGGGAAAGGTTTTACTGTTGCCGAAGGGTGCACAGCTGTGTCAAAGCAAGCAAGCAAGCTTACTCTGGATCCCCACTGGATTTTTACTCCGAACACTAGGGGCAGGGCTGAGCCTCAAAATCTTGTACAACTGGCTGATTTAAAACAGTGCAGCTGATAAGCACACTGTGACCTTGATCACAGAAAGCTTTTCATTTCGGAACGGTGTTGACTCAGGAGGGACTGTTGACAAATGGTGTTTTTTTCATTTTTTAAAATGGTGTTTTGGGCCTGGAAAAGATGGTTCAGAAGTTGCAGAGTTAATTTGCTAGCACAACACCCATGCCAGGTGGCTCATGACAGCTCCAGGGCACACACCCATCCATGTGCACGTGTGCACACACATAGTTAAAAGTATTTTAAAAATTTAATGGCATTTCCCTTGCCATATTTAACCCTGGCAGAAAAAAACAGCACAGGTCTCTCATAGTTCACACAGTCCTAGGCATTCAGAGTACACAAAACAGATCTGGAGAGCTAGAAAAGGGACCGACGGAGAAATGAATACTTTGATTGATGGCTACAGATGCACAATCTTATGAAGATGCTAAAGATGTTAAGAAGGTAACAGGTGAGCCTGGAGACACAGCTCACCCAGAAACACATGCCTACTCTGGGACTGAGCTCCAGCACTGGTGGGGGGGAGGGGAGGAGCCTGATATTTAGAATGTAAATGTCATCTAAATGCTTTCACTTGTTAATACAAATTATTTTCCACAGGCAATGGAAATTTCTAGAATGAAAAGCATGAACACTGTGGCCAGTAGGAGCTTGAATGTGGCCGAGCTTTGACAAAGAATGTAGGAGGACACACAAACGACAATGTTCTTAGTGTCTGTGTGGAGCAACAGTATGCAACTTTCAAATGGTAGGATGGGAGATGGGCCCTATCATCTGTCTATCTCTCTATCTCTCTATCTATCTCCTACCTGCCGTTTGTCTATTAATCACCTATCAGTTATGTATTAATAATCTATCATTCTATGATTAATAATCAATCTATAATTTATATAAGATAGAATGATAGATTATTAACAAATAATATTTTTAATTATTTGTTAATAATCTATCATTCTATCTTTTTATTATCGGTCAATCATTTATTTATCATTTAACTATCATTCATTTATCATTTTATTTGCTTGTTGTTTTTTTTGAGAAAGGGTTTCTTTGTGTAACCCTGGCCATCCTGGAACTTACACTGTAGATCAGGCTGCCATCGAAATCAGAGATCCACCGCCCTCTGCCTCCCAGGTGCTGGGATTAAAGGCGTGTACCACCACTGCCCGGCTCATTTTATTTATTTTATTATTCATTTATCATTTACCTATTATTCATTTGCTAATTGATCTGTTCATCTATCTATCTATCTATCATCTATCTATCATCTATCTATCTATCTATCTATCTATCATCAATCTGTCTATTATCTATCTATGAATAATCTAACATTTAACTGTATACCTATCATTTATCTGTTTGTCTATCTTCAGAGAAGCAAAGAATGTGACAACATATTGATCAGCGTTGACTCTAGGTAAAGAGAACACTAGTGTCTGCAGCACTGTTTCTAGAAAGGCAAGCACTGGCAGAAGAGCTGCTGTGAGGGTACCCTGGGTGTATGTAGCACGGATCTGAGCAGGAGCCAGGCGGGGCTGGCGGGGAGTGCTGCTTTGGGTCGTATTTCAGCGTCTACGCCTGACTAGCTTGTCTGCTGGTGTCACAACCTCAGTACGGTTCTCTGTTAAAACAGAGTTACCGAACTCGAACTCACTTTTATTTCTTTAGCGAGGTATTCAGTCTGAGTTTTACTAAGTAATGAAACTTTTGAAAAGTAAAGAAACAAAATGAGTCGCTTCCCTGACCGGGAATCGAACCCGGGCCGCGGCGGTGAGAGCGCCGAATCCTAACCACTAGACCACCAGGGAGGACATGCTGGCTTTCCTTTCTAGCAGTACTAGACCAGATGACGACAGGGTTGCCGGGCAACTGCAGTGGCCAGGGAGTAGGCAACTAGGCACCTAGCAACTCGCTGCCCTTGAGGAACTGACAACGCCGGCAGCTGAGAGAAGTCTTGCACGGAAGGATCGGCTCCTGAGCGGAGGAAAATTTAAACAAAAAAAAAAAAAAAGAAAGAAAAAAACATGTGTCAGAAGTGGGATTCGAACCCACGCCTCCATTCGGAGACCAGAACGCCCGTAGGGAAGGCTCGCGCCTTGAGTCTGGCGCCTTAGACCACTCGGCCATCCTGACACCTGAAGTCTTGCGCCTTCCCGCTCATCCTGGAGCCTGTTGAGCCTGTGCTACGCGTGCTGCCACGTGTAGCCGCCCGACAACGTCCCTCCCCGCTGGCTCCAGCGTCGCCGCCGCCTGTAAACCCAGAAAAGCGATGCCGGGAGAGACGCAGGCAGCACGTAGCCGCAGCTGCGGACCGCACGGTCACCCTGTTGCCTTGCAAACGCACCCAGCGTTCGGGGCTTAGCCGACTGGGAGCCAGACTAGGAGCTCCAGGCTTCCCCCTCTCTGAGCGACCTGGCTTAGGCGAGGGTGGCTCCAGCAGCGGCGACACGACTCTGAGAGTTTTAGCTTGCAAAGTGGGGAAGGCCCAGGACCTCCCTGCAGAACAGTCCTGGACGGGTTGGCGGGTGGCCCAGTGTTTTTCTCCCAGACACCCACCCCCCACCCCATTTCTTCCACGTAACCCCAAAACTTTCCTTTGCCCTGGTGAGCTGCTGAGGGAGATAATTGGTACAGCTATTCAACCCGCGAGAAAAAACCAAAACCAATCATCACCAACAAAACCACACAAGACTTTGATAGGTAGAGGGTTCAGAACTGCTGGGGGAGGCCTCATTAGAGCAATATCCTTTTGAAAAATATTCCTCAATAACTAATATACACGGGCAGAGCGATTGGTTCAAGGTTATTATCCTCAGCTGCACAGTGAGCTCTGGAAGCGCGAGAGCTGGTCTCAACGAAATGAAGCAGAAGACTAGCACACGACCCCGCCAATCATGAGTTTTATATATGTCGAGATCTTATTCAATTAATGAATGAAGCTAAAGAAAAAAAATACCCTGCCCTTGTTACACTGGAGAGGAAGGCTATTCTATTGAGACTATGGTAGAAGCAGAGAGAAAGAACGCCCTCTCTTTTCAGGGCCAGCAAAGACAGCTGTGGGGTGTAGCCAGGGAAATGGTGGCCCGGGTGGGTGGAAAGTTCTTAAGAACAGATGTCAAGGACAAGAGCATTCCCACTAAACACGCCCTATGAAATTCTTCCAAAAACCAAGCCAAAGCCTTAGACAGCAAAGGTGAGGGACGATGATAAAAGGTTCATATAAAAAGGTGAGGATAGTGAGAAAAAGCTGTCTCTCGGAGCAGGGGGAGCGAGCTCTCCATGGACGAATCCCAGAGGGTAGCTGAGGCCAGAGACAAGTGGGGGTCAAGGCTCAGGCCTAGTCAAAAGAAGGCTCAGAGGATAGTAACTGAAAGTTGGTTAATGATGATTTGTAGGACGTTGAAACCACACAGAGAAGAGTTTGAGATTTTAAAAATAATCCACTCTTTTGGGGTCCTCACAGACTGGGCGTAACAGTACCCAAAGTGGTGAATGAATGAATAGGTAAAGTACACTGAGTAAAGAGATAGCTGGTAGACTCTGGGGAGTTCGTGTCCCCACTGGAATCAGTGATGCTTGACTGCTTGACTTTACCACTCTTCTTCGAAGCTGTCTTTATCTTTTTGTCTTTTTTTGGTTTGTAGAGACAGAGTTTCTCTGTATAGTTTTGGCAGTTCTGAAACTTGCTTCTCAAACAAGGCTGGCCTGGAACTCACAGAGATCTTCCTGCCTTTGCCTCTGCAGTGCTGGGATTAAAGGAGTGCCCCACTACCACCAGGCAACTCTCTCTCTCTCTCTCTCTCTCTCTCTCTCTCTGCTCTCTCTCAGAGCAAAAATTCTTTCTTTTAATAAACAAACAAATAAATTAGAGACAGGGTCTCTTTACATAGCCCTGAACTATGTAGATGAGGCTGGCCTCAAACTCACAGAAATCCTCTTGCCCCTGTCTCCTCAGTGCTGGGATTAAAGATGTACATTATCCTGTCTGGTGATCATGACTGGCTGCAGGAGAAAAATTCTTCATTAAAAAAATTATATGCCGGTTTTTGCAGGTGCCCTCAGAGACCAGAAGAGGGTGCTGGGTCCCCTGGAGCTAGAGTTACAACTTATAGTGGTCTGTCTTGATGTGAGCGCTGGAAACCAACTCTGGATTTCGGCAAGAGCAGAAAGCACTTTTACCTCCCAAGGTATTCTTCCAGCCCCATGAAGACAATTTTTAAAATTTGTTTTTGGAGACAGGGTCTCACCCTATAGCTCTGGTTGGTCTAGAATTCAATATGTAGATCAGGCTGATCAGCAAAACTCACAGAGATCTGTGTACCTCTGCCTCCTAGGTGCTGGGATTAAGGTGTGCACCGGAGCACCACATCTGGCAATCATCTTTAAAAATAAAAATTAGTATTCTGTATGTATGTAACACGTGTGGGCATGTGTGCCATGGTTCATGTTTGTGGAGGCCTGGGGACAACTTTGTGGAGCCCATATTTCTCTCCTTCCACCCTTATATAGGTTCTAGGGATTAAACTACAGCCGCCAGACTCGCTCAGCAAGCAGCGTTTGTTGCTGAGATACCTCACAGTCTATGGGGAGGGGCTTGAGTATTGAAACACAGTTTCCTCAAACATCCCCTCCCGGAATGGAATCTGTGAAAACTGCTCTCTGTAGCAAACGCCGTGCAGATAATTGTTTGAAGCACTGAGATGGGAGATTGTCTGGATTACCTAAACTGATTCTGTCTTTGGAACAGGAGAAGGAAGGCTTGCCCTCAAAGGAGGCCACGTGACCGACCGTGGAGTCAAAAGCTGATGTGGTGTGGTCAGAAGGGGGTGGGGGGGATGCTGGACACCACTGGGAGACAGAAAAGGCCAGGAGAAAGTTCTCTCCGGGAGCTCTACTTGACATGTGGCCCTGTCAGCATTTTGGCGCTGGCCTTCTGACCTCTAAAACTGCCAGGGAGTGAATTTCTGCCGTCTCCAGCTTGTCAGTGTTGTAGTGATTTGCCACAGAAAAGCGGCCAATAGTGCAGGTGGCTGGGAGTGAGGTTTGAGCTCACTCTTGCAGCTGTTCATTGTTGATATCCTTGTGCCAGGCATTGCCCTAAATTCTTTATATTTTTAAAGATTTTATTTATTATGTGATGTGAGATTCCCCTCTGTAGGCTGTGAATATTTTGTTGGTCAATAAGGAAACTGCTTTGAGCCTATAGCAGAGCAGGGCAGAATAGAGCTAGGTGGGGGAAAACTAAACTGAATGCTGGGAAAAAGAAGGCGGTGTCAGAGAGAAGCCATGTAGCCCCATGGAGACTGGAACTTTACCCAGTAAGCCACAGCCTCCTGGCGATACACATTAATGGAGATGGGTTAATTTAAGATATGAGTTAGCCAGGAATACACTTAAGCTATTGGCCAAACAGTTTAGCAAATAATATGGTTTCTGCGTGATTATTTCAGGGCTGAGCAGCTGGAAACAAACAAGCAGCCTTCCTGCAAAATTATGTGTAGTGTTCTGTCTGCATATATGCCTACATACCAGAAGAGGGCACAAGATCTCATAATAGATGATTGTGAGTCACCACATGGTTGCTGGGAATTGAACTCAGGACCTCTGAAAGAACAGTCAGTGCTCTTAACTGCTGAGCCATCTCTCTCCAAATCCCTAAATTCTTTATATGCAAGAAGTGTATTAACTCAGTTAACCATGAAGGGCCAACTAGGCAGTCAAAGGAGTCTGGAATACAAAGAGGGAAGCCAGAAACATAAACCTCGTGGGCCATCAATGGGTGACCTATATAGATCACCCCCAAAGAAAGCATCTAAAAAAGTAGCTTGCCAGGGTCTGAACCTGGTGCACTTTATCCTTTGTTAACAGTTGATTCCCAGAAGAAAAGCCAGCAAGGAGGGAGGAAACCAGGATTAGGTGAAGTCAGAGAGCGAAGCTGAGGAGAAAGTGGGAGGAATGCATTGGCAGAGGAGAAGAGAGCTAAACTCTCCTGCAACACAGAGGTGCAGTCCTGAAATGGCAGTACTTCCGAGGTGGAGGCAGTTCAAAGTCACCTTGACTTCATAGTGAGTTGGAGACGAGTCTGAACAACATGAGACCTTGTCTTAGGCAAAACAAAAACCAAAAAGTGACATCGGAAAGCCCCGTTGGGGTTGCTTGATGGAAATAGTTCCGTCAGAGCCATTTGTAGATAGGTGAAATGAAAGTCTGCATAGAATCTAGGCCACTTCTTGAAGGAATGTTGATAGTAACAGGTTATGGGCTGCAGCTGGAGGGTGGTCTAGTAGTTCAGAAAGAGCTCCAGTTGACTTCAGGAGGGGGATGCTGCAACTAGCGTTTGCTTGGTGGCAAATGAGAGGCAGAGATGCTAGCAGAGAAAGGAGCAGTTGACTACAGCAGGACCAGGGCTAACTACAATTCCCGGTAGGCTTTGCGCGGGGCGCACGGCGCGCAAGCGCAGGCCTCTGGCCTCCCTCTGTAAGTCCGTCTGCAACCTCCGACGCCAAGGGGGACTGTTTCTTCTTAAAGGAGAAACGGCGGCGGCGAGCGCGGTGGGCCCCGGTCCTCCCGCGGCTCTCGGAGGGAGCACGCGGAACCGGGAGGCGCACGCGCAGTCTAGGCGAAAGCGGGTTGGGGCGCGCAGGTAAGACTCCGGCGTGGGCCCGCCCGGTGCCCAGGCAGTGCGGGACGGGCCTCTCCTTGCCTGGGAAGCAGTGAAGAGGCCGAGGCACGGCTACACGCAGACCCCACCACCCTGGGACAAGGAGAACAAATTTCCCAGTGGAGGTCTCTTGTCCCTGCCTGCGACCCCCGTTCCCCAAGTCCCATCCTGGCTCTAAGAATGGGTGGCTGGATCCGAGAGCCGCGAGTGCTTTGGAGGCAGTGTGCTCGGGTCCCCATTCAGCGCAGACGGAGCTGGGGCTGTGTCTGCCCGGCACTCCCCGATGGCACCACGTCCTCCCGCAGACCCGGGCGCGAATGGCCTCTCCGGTGGCAGATGCTTCCCGCCGCCGGCGGGAGAAGCGTAGGCTGTTGGACGCGCGCCGCAGCAAGTGCCGCATCCGCCTGGGCGGCCACATGGAGCAGTGGTGCCTCCTCAAGGAGCGGCTGGGCTTCTCCCTGCACTCACAGCTCGCCAAGTTCCTGCTGGACAGGTTAGGGGCCGAGAGGGATTGGGGTGGACACCGAGGCAGAGCGCCCAGTCTGTTCCTACAGACTCGGTTTTCTCGCTCAGTCAGGACAGGCTGCTCCTCCCCTCACAGCCCCAGGGAATGGGAGGTCTGTAGGGTTGGCCCCTTAAGTGTCTGAGTGCCTGGGTGCGGGTGATTAGCTTCCTAGGTTCTGAGCTGACTCCAAGCTCTTCTCTGGCAGGTATACTTCTTCAGGCTGTGTCCTCTGTGCAGGTAAGTAAAAGATGGCAACAGGTAGTGGCAGCTCCCAGAATCTTATGCCCAAAGAGAATTGGATCAGAAGCCCTTAATGAGTTTGGAAAGGGGACGAGCCCGAAATACCATGGTGCAGCAGCCTTTGGGAAGAGAACTTTGTCTCAGGACCTGGGATGGGTGTGCCTAGGCTTAAAGCCAAAGCAGAACAACAAGAGCAAAACAAACCAACAACCAAAAGCAAAACTCTCCAGAGACTGGAGAGACAGATGGCGGAGAGGTTAAGAGCCGGTGCTGCTCTGGCAGAAGAACAAGTACTCATGACAGGGGGCTCCCAGCTGCCTGAAACTACAGCTGCAGGGGGACCTAACACCGCTGACCTCCGGGAGCACCCGCATTCATGTGCACACCCCTCTCTCCCCAACACTAAAGCTAATTAAAAATAAGATATTTTTAAAAAGAGTACTTTAAAAAACGATAAACCAGATTTGAACCGAGGTTGCCCATGGATTTGGAGGGATTAGGATGCTTTGAGTGGTTTTCTGGGTGAGAGAGATTTCCAACCTTGCATGACTGCAACATCTTACCTCCAGGTCCAGAACCTCTGCCCCAAAAGGGTCTGCAGTACCTGGTGCTCCTATCTCATAGGCACAGCCGGGAGTGCAGCTTAGTGCCTGGGCTTCGGGGGCCTGGAGGTGGAGATGGGGAGCTTGTGTGGGAGTGTTCAGCAGGCCACACGTTCTCCTGGGAACCTTCTTTGAGTCCTACACCTTCAGAAGTGCCTAAGCAGCACCCCCTTCCACAAACTACTGAGAGAACCTGGTACTCAGAGGCCAGGAGGAAGCAGGAGCCTGAAGGTGAGTAAGGAAAGAAGGGTTGTGGAGAAAGAAAAAAGTTTTCCAATCTTCTCTAGCTGAGAACTGGTTTATAAAAATGATCTTGTTATTTGTTAATATATTGATTGAGACAGGGTCTCATATAGCCAAGGGGCCTTGAAGTCCTGGTCCTGCCTTCACCTCCTGAGTGCTAGAGTTACTAATAACGATCCTTTTGTGCTAGCAAGGAAATATATCCTCACATGCATTGTTAGGTATAGGAAGCAAAACCATAGTGATGGTATACTACCTTTGACAGAAACTAGAAATAAGGTTTAAAAGAGAATGCATCTGTAAAAAGTGCCACCTAGCAAACCAGGTTGCCATTGGGAAGAAACTGTCCTCAGCCTTTTGAGCACAGGCCTCCTTCTCTTATGTCCTGCTCGTGCCGACAGGTTTGGACCATGAGCAGCATGAAAGGACTCCAGAAACCAGGCTGTCCAGGTGAGGACGGGAAGTGAGGGACAGGCTAGAGCTGCACAGGGTTGAGGTGGCAGTTTCTCAGGATTGTCTTTCTTGAGCTTGCAGGGGACGAGAATCCCCACCGGAGACCTTCCCACCCCCGGGAGAGGAACAGGATGCAGACGAGGATGAGGATGAAGAGCTGCTCAGTGATGCCAGCCCATGGACCTACAGCTCCTCCCCAGATGAGCCAGTTGGGATTGAGGGAGGATGCTGAACAGATTGAGAGAGGGAGGAAGCAGCTGGCTCCTTATAATTCAGAGATGTGTCAGCTGGAGGGATGGACTTGTTGCAGGGTGGGCAGGGCAGATGTTGGGAAAAGTGAATTGTAGGCTTTGAGTTGGGAATGTGGGAAAGGGATGAAGTCTGGGGGAGGCTGAGAGCATGAAACCTGCTGTGGGAGTTGGGATTTTTTTTCCATTTAGGGGCTGGACTTGGTTAGGGCTTACTGATTGCCCAGAGGGATAATGTCCTCCTCCTCCTTCTTTTCTTTCCAGTAGTGAACCAGATGTCCTTAAGCCGCCTCCATCCCCTGTTACCCATACACCTAAGGAGGGAGAGATACCACCAGTACCTGCAACTCTCCCTGCTCCTTGTGTTGTTCTTTCCTCTCTGGCTTCTACAGCTGCTCTAACATCAGATGCTGAGGCACAGCTGGAACTCAGCAGGACCCCTCAGGCCTCTGTAGAACTGCAAATGACCGAGTCTCTGGACAGGTAACCTGATGGCTGAGACAGGGAGGGCCAGGGTGCCCTGGGATGTGTCACTCTTGAGGTGCTTCGCTGCTTCTTTGCTACCCATAGGCCTGGGAGTCAGGCCCAGTCTGATCCGAACCCGACCTGGGATGAGGACACTGCCCAGATTGGGCTCAGGAGAATTAGGTAGGACTGGGGAGATCGGACGGTGTGGGGGGAGATCAGGAGTGAGGCAGAGCGCACAAGAGTCCTGCTCCCATTCTCCCCACAGAAAAGCTGCTAAAAGAGAGCTGATGCCCTGCGACTTCCCTGGCTGTGGAAGGATCTTCTCCAACCGGCAGTATCTGAATGTGAGGGACACAAGCCGAGGCCTGTGGGACCACTGGGGTTGGGGTTGGGGTGGAGAAAAAGACACTCCTGGGCTGAGGTGTAGATATAACTTAGTTGTAGTGCAATTGTCTAGCATGTGCAAGGCAGCACACAGCTTTTGGAGTAGAGGGAAAAGCCCATGCTCCAAAGTTAGTAAGGGCTTCTGGCCCCAAGTATAGGGAGGGCCAGAGAGATGGTGAGGCGTAGGTGGACAGGGTGGACCTGAGAAGGGCACCTGCAGGTCAGTCTTGAGCCTCTTATGTGGGGGACTGCAGCAGCTGCTGCCATTAACTCTGGGAACAAAGGACTAGAATGCGGAAGGCATCCAGGACTTCATGAGCTAGGATGAGACTAGATCACATAAGAAGGACTTGCTATTGGGAAGTTCAGTTCGAAGCACTATCTGCCAGGTGGGGGTGTAGCTCAGTGGTAGAGCACCGGCCTGTCATATGCCAGGTCCTGGATCAGAACCCCAAACTGAAAAAAGAAAATAGAAAACAAGAACTTCCTCCTCCAAACCCAAAAGAACCCTTTTCCCTCAACAGTGCTCTACTTTGAGAGCCTATGAAGCCTTTGTATTTTCAAAGCAGGTTTAGGAGAAAACCCCACCTTGGTATGTATAAATAGCAGCAGCCAGAGCCTGACTGCAGCACACATCAATGGGGGTCATCATAGTCACTTAAACTACACTCTGTCCCTAACAGATAAACCATGAGTGTCACTCAGAATGTCATTTTGTGCAGGCAACTCTGGACATTGCAATAATGGTGTGTAAGGAAGTGAGTGGGTGGGCATCCAGAGGGAGCAGGTGAGGGCAGTTAGTGGTCAGGGTGGAAGGATAGTTGTGCTACTTAGGGCATAGGTAAAGTGGTGGCCCAGACAATGACAGAACTGTGGTAGGAAACAAGGGTGGAAGAGGAGCCTGCCTGCCCACCCAGCTCAAGTCAGTCTCCCTGCGGAGGCAGCCATCCTTTTGCCTCGTCTCGTCACCCATTCTTAGCACCACAAGAAGTACCAGCACATCCACCAGAAGTCATTCTGTTGCCCCGAGCCAGCTTGTGGCAAGTCCTTCAACTTTAAAAAGCACCTGAAGGAGCACGTGAAGCTGCATAGTGGTGAGTGCTGGACCCCTTCAGCTCCCTGGGGAGGACGGCATCCCTTAGTCCCTGTGTGCCATTAGCCCTTGCCTGCTTGAGACTGTTGTGAAATGTCTACTCTAGTCATGTAGGGTCATGAAGAGATAAGAAAGAAGGGGAGAATGGAGAGCAGGAAGGGCAACTTGTTTCTGTGGTCAAAGCTTTGAAGCAAGACCTGAGTGAAGTGAGGAGCAGAGGGCAGCACATGTGGGAAGCATCCATGTGTTCCAGGAATGGAAAGGAGGCCTTGAAGGCCACAGTAAGGATGATGTGGCTTCTACTTGGGGATGAGTCCATTGTGAGATCTCCCAAGATAGGGAGATAGCTGACTTTCAGAGATGACCATGTGGAGAATCCGGACTGTAGATGAGTAGAGATGTTGTACACTGATGGTGACAGCTTGGGTTTGTCCATAATAGTTGGTGAGCAATGCCTGAGGCTCTTACAGGAATGCAAAAGGGCTGTGTGAGAAAGATGGGTGAGCTGCAGGTGGGACTGGCAGGGGAGAGGGTGACTAAGAAGATTCTGGCCTGGGCAGCTGGGTAAAAGGTGATGAGTCCCTGAAAGCAAACAAGGGACTGGTGGGTAGGAATCTGGGTTAATATATGTTAATTAGATGTCAAAATGTAAGCATGAGATTTACAGAATGGCAGAAATCTGTCATGAGTATATGGGCAGTGTTGGGAGCCATGGGGCTGGAGTGTGCCTGCACAGGAGGGAGGGAAGTCTAACATAGTACACCTGCCTTCGGAGCATAGGCCAGGGGGAAGGCAAAGAAAGTGGCAGTGCAGAAAACTGCTCAAGGAAGGAGAACAGGCTGACAAAAGCTGCAGGCCAAGGAAGGCGTGGGGCCTAGATAACAAGACCCTGTGACAAGAGCTCTGCTCTGGGGATGACACCAAGAGTGTTGGAGAGAGCGGTTGCTCTCTTTGGACAGAAGCCATTGTAGAACTCATCAATAAAAGGAAAGACCATGGGGAGGGTTGAGTATTTATGCCCAATCTTACACAGGACAGGGGGTAGGTTTGGCCTGAGTAGGACTTTTACCGAGCAATTACTGCTAAGGGACAGGACAGATTGGTAATGTGAAAGAAGGCCACAAAGACAGCTGTGGAAACAGCTGAGAGGGGCAAGGGCTATGAGAAGGTAGAAGGGATGATGGTGACCTGGAATCATCAGATTGTCACACTGGACCTGGTTGGAGCTAGGAGGCTTGAAATGTTTGAGGTGGCTGGGTGCTTGGGAGTGATGTCTGAGCAGAGCGGAGGGTAAAATAGATGATGATGAGACAAGGGTTCAGTACTGCTGTATGACAGCAGATAGAGGAGAGGATTTGAAGCCAGAGCTTATGGTGGGAGGTGCAGTGATGGAGGAAAGAGTCTGCAGGTGATGGCCAGGTCTTCAGAGAGCTATGAGATAGTCGTAAGATGCAAAGGAGGTTTCTGCTGTAGGCATTTAGGTTTAGTGGCAGAAGAGAGGAACCACAGTAGCCTGAGAGCTGTCGATCAGTAACAATGGTGACACCAAGTGCTGCTGGAATTAGCAAGTTCAGTAAAAGGAAGACTGGCCACTTGTAGACATGGCACTGGGGGTGGCAGGTCCAACATGCACCTGGAAGATTTCTGGTCCTGGGTATGTGCCTGCTTCTTGGTACTTCCTATCCACACAGGCCTCCAGCTCTCCATTAATTACTCCATTGACAAAGATGCAGCCCAAGGCCCCAGATAGAGGAGGTATCCCTGTGCCTAGGAGACAGTTGGAGCTAGGGCTTAAAGGTGACAGGAGTGCAGTTTTAGATGCTCCATTGTCTGTCTCACTTAGTTTTTAGGACCAGTCAGGTATTAGGACCTAAGACTCCTGAGCCCCAGTACTTACCTTCTGTTGGGGATGGTGGGCTAAAGCCTGAAGATATGTCCCTTGTGTGCCTACAGATACCCGGGACTACATCTGTGAATTCTGTGCTCGCTCTTTCCGCACTAGCAGCAACCTTGTCATCCACAGAAGAATCCACACAGGAGAGAAGCCCCTGCAGTGAGTGCCAGGGGCCATGGAGGGAGCTGGTATCTGGCAGCCAGGAAGTGGGCAGCAGAACCTCCAGGGAGGTGAAGGTGGACCAAGGCTTCTGTCTCTGGCTGCAGGTGTGAGATATGTGGGTTCACTTGCCGTCAGAAGGCCTCTCTAAATTGGCACCGACGCAAGCATGCAGAAACTGCAGCTGCCCTGCGATTCCCTTGTGAGTTCTGTGGCAAACGCTTTGAGAAGCCAGACAGTGTGGCAGCTCACTGCAGCAAAAGCCACCCAACCCTGCTCTCTGCACAGGAGTCACCTGGCTCTTTGGAGTCTAGTCCCAGCATCTCTGTGGCTGAACCCCTGCAATCTCCTGAGGGCGCTAGCCTCTCTTCCTCTTTTGACTCTAATTCTGCCCTCTCAGCAGCCAGCTCTTCACAACCTGGGCTGCCAGACCTCAGGGATGCAGAGAAAAGCCAGATGGTGGTCCCCAGGAGCTAGGTATTGAGTGAAGTTGAGGGTAGGGCACGACTGGGCTCCAGATACCTTGCTTTAGCATTCCTTAAGGAACAATAAATGGTATTTTATACAAATGTGGGCAGAACAAATGCTTTGGTGTTACAGAGTTAAGAATCTGAGAATCTTTTGAAAAAAGGATGTTATCTGTGCCAGAATGCAGCAGAAACTGATCCGCTCACATGCCCAATTTCTTTCGAGACTTTTCCTGTACAGTGTATCATCATCTGACCTGGTCTGGGGGCAGGCTGCACCCTGCAGTTTGACCTGGTATGCAGTACCAAGCCCTACAGAGAGACAGCTGTTCGGAGTTAGGTTAAGTTCACAGCTGAAGCTCTGTGAATGAGGCCACAGTCCCTGGGGAGGCACCTCTGGCCCCCCCATGCCTTTTGGCTTTGCTTCAGGCCCACAGAACTGGAACCGGTTGACAATGGAGTGACACTACCGAAATCACGAGCCAAAATAAATCCTTTAAGTTGATTTTCTCAGGCATTTTGTCACAGCAGTGAAGAAACCACCACCAAAAGGGATGAGAACTTGGAACTCATTTTGACAAAGGGGTTCTTGGTGTCACAAACCCAAACAAGTAACAATTTCACTACCTATAAGCAGTCATTGACCAATTCCAGGCTTTACATCCTGCCCTTACCCAGGACTCCAGGGAACTTGTCTCCTCGTGCCTTGAAGCTTCATCTGTAAATAACATTTTGTTTTACATGGTGTCACTGAGCTTTATGGACCCACATAGTCCTGGGCTGCATACCAAGGCAAACAATTCTTACCTGGCTAGAGAAAACTGTCCCAAGAGCCATTTATTGGTGGAAGGGGAGATACTTCTTTGTGTGTGCACATGTGCCATGGATGGTACATATGTGGGTTCAAGAGCTCAAACTCAGGTTGTCAACTGGTGTTGAACCATTTGTTGGGCCCTAAGAAGCATCTTGTAAAAGGACATATGGCTAGCCAGGCTACTGGCTACTTTTACCTCTTCGAGTAACTTGCCACAGATTTTGGTCCTTTAATGAATGGAGCCATTCCAGTTTTCCATACTGCCTATGTTTCACCTCTGCAACTACATGTCTTAAGTAAGAGAAAGCAGTAGAGATAACAGATCAATAAGAAGCAAGAGATCTAACTGAACAAATGTTCCTTAAAGAGCCACACCAACAACGGAGAGCAGAGTGGCAGCAACAGAGCACAAACACCTAGTCTATCTTGCATAGGGATGTGGTGTTGGTTCCCTGACTCCTAGTACTTAGAGCTGGGGAAGATGATGGAAGAGCTGGTGGGGATCTCAGTTTAGAGACAAGGCAAGCTAGGTGAATACCTAGCCATCTGAGCTGCCCTGTTCCTTGGGGCTCAATGTGTGTCCACCCACACCCCTCATGGGGTCCTCTTAGCAAGTTTCCTGAAATGGAGACACCAAGAGCCCTGGTTTTTCCTGTTGCATTGGCCCTGTGAGGGCAAGGGGAGGACTTACTGTCACCTCAGTGACTACAGTGGTGGTGGTTGTGGCTGCCATGGCAGCTGCTCGAGCACGTCTGTGGGACCGCTGGTGTTGTGACAGTGACCGGCCATGGCTAAAGAATTTGCCACACTCCGAGCACTCTGCTGTCCGCTCACCTAGGTGTGTCTTTCTGTGCAGTGCAAGTTTGGAGGCAACACTGAAGGACTTGCCACACTCTGGGCACTTGTGTGGTTTATGGCCAGCATGATTGCGCAAATGCACATTGAGGTTGGAGATGCAGGTGAATCGCTTGCCACACAGCTCACAGTGGTAAGGCTTTTCCCCTGTGTGTGTGCGCAGGTGTTTGGTTAGGTCTGAGCGGTCTGTGAAGCCCCGGCCGCACTCTGGGCACGGGAAGGGCCTCTCACCCGTGTGGCTGCGCTGGTGCACAACAAGGTCATACCGCTGTCCAAAGCCCTTGCCACAAGTGGGGCACACATGTGGCCGTTCACCCTGGTGGCTGCGCTGGTGGCGCAGTAGTGTGGAGCTCTCGCTAAAGCAGCGTCCACAGTCGTTACACGCGTATGGCTTTTCTCCAGTGTGTGTTCGCTGGTGCCGCACCAGCGTGGCACTCTCCAAGAAGCCCTTGCCACACTCAGGGCACTTGAAAGGCTTCTCCCCTGAGTGCCTCTGGAGATGTCGTGTAAGCGTGGAACTTTTGCTGAAGTTCTTACCACACACACCACATTGGTGGGCCTCAGCGCCAGGGTCTCTGAGACTGAGCACCACGTGGATACGGGAATGGTTCCGTAGCCCAGCACTGCTACGGAAGGCCCGTGGGCACTGTGTACAGTGGTGGAGCGTGCTAGGGGAAGGGGCAGTGGCAGTGGTGGTCTCCGGGGGGTGCGCCCGTGCCAGGTGAAAAGGAAGAGCACTCTGCCGAAAGGAACGGGCACACAGTGGGCAGCGGTGCGGCTTCTCTGGTGGGTGCTGACGGACCCGATGCAGCAGCAGTGCAGGGACGTGAGGGAAGCGGTGGTTACAGAGGCGGCAACGGCAAGTGTGGCTACGCCTCCGGTGCGTCCCCAAGTGCAGGTCCAGCAGGCTGTTGTGACTGAAGCTCTGGCCGCACTCACTGCAGACGTAGAGGGTCTGGCCAGCATGGGTCCGCCTGTGTGCACGCAGATCTGAGGCTCGAGCACAACGTTCACCACACTCTAGACAGCGGAAACGCTTATCACCACCATGGGCACGTTCATGCCGCAGCAGCACTGCACTGTACCGAAAACTCTTTCCACATTCACTGCAGGAATAAGGTCTTCCCCCAACCGCTGCCATGCCAGGTGCTGTGAACATGATGCCTGTCTTTCCAGTCAACAATCTGTGGTTTTAATACCTGGAAAGTACCAGGCTGTGGCCTTGAAAACTGGTCTGCAGATTCCTCGGTTTCTTCTTTCAAGAGCTGATGTCCCCGCCGTTCCAAAGGCAGGCAGGAACTGGGCTCATCATTGTGATCCCTGCAGGGAGGTCACCCTAAGTCCAGCACTGGCTGCAACAACTCTGGCTGGGGACACAGAAAAGGTACCTTGAACTCTTTAGGCCTGTAACATATTAGCTGGCCTAGCTCTCAAGAGAAGGAAGTCACTCTGAGTCCTAGAATTCAGAGGGGTGTCTCTGTAGTACCAGGTAAGGCAAGAGGGGCAAATGACACTTGTCCAGTAAATAAGCATGTGTGGATTCCAAGGAGAGAGTGTGTGTGGTCTTTGCTAGAACTAGAAACACACAACATTGCTGGGGAGGCCAAGAGGGAAGTAAGTACTCAACCTATTTTCCGGTGTGACTGAAGCCCCTGGGGATTTCTCATTGCCTGGCATTCCTCCTTGGTCATTTTCTAATGCATCCCAGTGGGGATTCCCTACCTAGCAGAAAATAGGTCTGCCACACTTGCTGATCCAATGGGTGATACAGCTACACTGATCACACATCATACTGGTGTCTGGGAATAGTGACAGATCCCAGGCCCTGAGGGAGAAGTCACTAGTAAAGTCAACCAGGTGAGAGATCAGTCAGCCTTTGTTTTTATATGCATGGGACATCACACAACCTCTAGTAAGGTGTGCTCTTAGATCACTGAGCAAAAGCAAACAAAATGGCCAATAGTCATTCTCTTGTGGGAAATAGAAATATATCCCTCAATACCCAGCATTGTTGGCTTGGCTGAAGAACCTACTGACTGGGCCTCTTACTTCTGTAGAGTGGAGTCAAGTGAATGAAATGCTTGGCCAACAAGAAACCAGAGTGAACTCTACATCTGCTGCTTCTCCATGCTGGGTGGAGGATCACCATGGATATGTTCCTCTTGTGCGTTTTTTTCCTGAAGGAAGGACTTTTTTTTCCCCTTCTTCAATTTTTGAGGCAGGGTCAATCTATGTAGTAGTTCTGGCTGTCCTGATATATAGACCAGGCTGGCCTCAGACTTAGAGATGCACCTGCCTCTGCTTCCCCAGTGCTGGGATTAAAAGGGCACATCACCACATTCAGCAGGAGGAAGGTATTTCTTAAATAGTTATTTTCAAATACCAAAACTGGGGTTGGAGAGATGGCTCAGAGGTTGATAGTAGTGACTACTTTTCCAGAGGTCATGAGTTCAATTCCCAGCAACCACATGGTGGCTCACAACCACCTGTAATGATATTTGGTGCCATCTTCAGGCCTGTAGGGACACATGCAGGAAGAACACTGTATACATAATAAAGAAATCATTAAAAAAAAAGCAATTCCCAGTACCCACATGGTGACTCATAACTAACTGTAGTGAGATCTGGTGCCGTCTTCTGGCATGCAGGTAGAGCACTGTATAAATATAAATCTTAAAAAACAAAATCAAAACTGAGGAATAGTGCCACGTGTATTCATTTATTCCTCATCTTACCTGTGATACACTTCACTTTTCATGTGTGTCCCTCCTGTCCTACCCCAATCTGGAATATTATAAACCCCAGGATACCTTATTCAAAGATGACTT